>NC_042615.1:652256007-652583864 GCF_901001135.1 Rhinatrema bivittatum | reverse complement strand
AGCTTCTGCTTTTGCTTACGACCTGCTGGAGGCGCCAGCTGTTTGGGTTCCCACGACCTGCAGGAGGAGCCTGCGCCCAAACCATCGTTTCCTTGTTCCCAGGATGGAGTTCCACGACCTGCAGGAGGCGCCTGCGCTCCTCCTGATGTTGCTGTAGTTTCTGCCCGCCCTCCCCCCCTCTTGTTCTTGCTCTTGCTTCTGCTTGCTTTTGCTTGTTTCTGCTTGCTTCTGCCGTGGGTGCTTGTTTCTGCTGTGTGCCTGGGTGTGCTTGTTTCTGCTGTGTGCCTGGGTGTGCTCGTCTGTGCTGTGTGCTGCGTGCGTGCTCGTCTGTGCTGTTGGCCCTGTGTTGCTCGTCTGTGCTGTTGGCCCTGTGTTGCTCGTCTGTGCTGTTGGTCCTGTGTTGCTCGTTTGTGCTGTTTTCCCGCTTGTTGTTTCCTGCTTGTGGGTTCCCGTCCTCCTCGTTCCCGCGTTGTTTCCCCTGCTTCCTGCTCTCTGCTCCTTCGCTCTCCGCTCCCTTGCTCTCTGCTCCTTCGCTCTCCGCTCCCTTGCTCTCTGCTCCTTCGCTCTCCGCTCCCTTGCTCGCTGCTCCCTTGCTCTCCGCTCCCTTGCTCGCTGCTCCCTTGCTCTCCGCTCCCTTGCTCGCTGCTTCCTCGCTCTCTGCTCCCTTGCTCTCCGCTTCCTCGCTCTCCGTTCCCTTGCTCCCTCTTTTGTTTTTGTGTGTGTCGGTCGCGCGGTCTCCGTTCGCTCGGTCGCTGCTCGCGCGGTCTCCGTTCGTTCGGTCGCTGCTCGCGCGGTCTCCGTTCGCTCGGTCGCTGCTCGCGCGGTCTCCGTTCGTTCGGTCGCTGCTCGCGCGGTCTCCGTTCGTTCGGTCGCTGCTCCCGCGGTCTCCGTTCGTTCCGTCTCTTGTTCCCTCGGTCCCGTGTTCACGTCGTCTCTTGTTCCCTCGGTCTCGTGTTCGCGTGGTCCCGTGTTTCCTTGGGTTTGGTTGGTCTCTCGTCGTGTTGGTTGCTTGCCTGTGGTGTGTGGTTGTTGGTTGCTTGCTTGTGGTGTGTGGTTGTTGTTTGCTTGCTTGTGGTGTGTGTGGTTGTTGTTTGCTTGCTTGCTTGCTTGTGGTGTGTGTGGTTGTTGTTTGCTTGCTTGGTTTTTGTTTTTGGTCCCTCTGTGAGGGGGGGGGGATTCTTTGAGGGGGGGGTACTGTTGCGATCCCCCCTGCTGCTGCGCTGCAGGAGGTCTCTTACCTTCCTCCAGAGGCCCCTCTGAAGCCAGGGCCTCGCCTGCGCATCATCCAGGACTTGCTCCAGGGCCTGAGAGGCCTAGCTGCTCCTGAGGCATGCCTGTGGCTTGCAAGCCTCAGCGTTTGGACTTCCTGTTGGGCGACGCCCTTCCCTAGGGGCTGGCCCGCAGCTCTCTACCCTAGTTATAGGACCAGCGGTGGGCGGTCCTGGCAAGCTCCTCCCAGGGAGTTGCCTTCTACCTCCAGTATTTAAGGATTTTCTGTTCACTGTGTCTTGGCCTTGGATCTGAGCATTACAGTTGCCTGTAACCTAGCCGATCCAGGTCCTCCATGTTTGATGGCGCCTTGTCCTGTCTCTGCTTGCTGTTCCTGATGTCCAGTGTCTCTGCCTTGATGTCTGTCTCTGACCCTGCCTAGATGTTTGTTCCTGTACCTGCCAGCCGTAAGGGCTTCGGATGTGAGTTTCCCAGCATCGGAGTCCTGTTCGCCTGGGTCTTCCCCGTGCCCTCCTTCTCAGCGTGGTCCGCGACCAGCCTCCCAGGGCTGTGTAGGGCGCGTCTGGGACAGGGTGGTCCGTGACTCAGTCCCACGGGTGGGCTGAGTAGGGTGCCCTGATGGACAGTGCAATGTTCCCGTCCAGCCTTGTCTACAGTGTCTGCTTCAGCCCGTACCCTGATGTCTTCCTCTGCCAGCCGAGGGGGCTTCGGATGTGAGTATCCCAGCATCGGAATTCCTACTCGCCTGGATCCTTCTAGTGTCTCGCTTCAGCCCTTGCCCTGATGTCTCCGTCTGCTTCAGCCTGCTTCTGCCCTGTCTGATGTCGTCTGTTTAAGGACTCTGTCTGCCCTTGCCTCTGTCCGGCCTGCTGCCCATTGCCGTTCCCTGCGGCAGGTCCGAAAGGGCCGGGAACAGTCGGAGGACCGTTCATTAGTCAACTTCCCCGTGTTGGCTACCATGGGCATGCAGGTCTGGCTGAGGGCCGGACTTCCTGCTTCTGTTCCTGCCTGCCTGGCTCACCATGCCTGCTCAGCTCACCTCCCACGGTGTGGCCTTGGGCTCCTCCTGGGGTCCTGCCGTGGCCCAAGGGCTCACCACCCGCCCGAGACGACCGCGCCCGCGCGCGCTCGTAACAGAATGCTCATTAGAATCTGTATGGGTAGAAATCCCATGTGTTTTGGGTAAGAGTAAAGTGATAGGAGTATACTACCATCCACCTGGACAAAATGGTCAGATAGATGATGAAATGCTAAGAGAAATCAGGGAAGCAAACCAATTTGGCAGTGCAATAATAATGGGAGATTTCAATTACCCAATATTGACTGGGTAAATGTAACATCAGGACTTGCTAGAGACATAAAGTTCCTGGATGTAATAAATGATTGCTTCATAAAGCAATTGGTTCAGGAACCAACGAGAGGGGGAACTATTTTAGATTTAATTCTTAGTGGAACGCAGGATTTAGTGAGAGAGGTAATGGTGGTGGGGCCACTTGGCAACAGTGATCATAACATGATCAAATTTAAACTAATAACTGGAAGGGGGACAATAAGTAAATCTGCAGCTCTAACACTAAACTTTCAAAAGGGAATCTTTGATAAAATGAGGAAAATAGAAAAAAACTGAAAGGTGCAGCTGCAAAGGTTAAAAGTGTTCAACAGGCTTGGACATTGTTTAAAAATACAATCCTAGAGGCGTAGTCCATATGTATTCCACACATTAAGAAAAGTGGAAAGAAGGCAAAACGATTACATCATGGTTAAAAGGTGAGGTGAAAGAGGCTATTTTAGCCAAAAAACACCCTTCAAAAATTGGAAGAAGGATCCATCTGAAGAAAATAGGATAAAACATAAGCATTGTCAAGTTAAGTGTAAAACATTGATAAGACAGGCGAAGAGAGAATTTGAAATGAAGTTGGCAATAAGAGACAAAAACTCATAATAAAAACTTTTTAAAATATATCCGAAGCAAGTATCCTGTGAGGGAGTCGGTTGGACTATTAGATGACCGAGGGGTTAAAGGGGCTCTTAGGGAAGATAAGGCCATTGCAGAAAGACTAAATTAATTCTTTGCTTCAGTGTTTACTAATGAGGATGTTGGGGAGATACCAGTTCCGGAGATGGTTTTCAGGGGTGATGAGTCAGACGAACTGAACGAAATCACTGTGAATCTGGAAGATGTAGTAGGCCAGATTGATAAACTAAAGAGAAGGAAATACCTGGACCGGTTGGTATGCATCCTAGGATACTGAAGGAACTCAAAAATGAAATTAGTTAAAATTGGTAACCTATCATTAAAATCATCCATTGTACCTGAAGACTGGAGGGTGGCCAATGTAACCCCAATATTTAAAAAAGCTCCAGGGGCAATCCGGGTAACTGTAGACCAGTGAGCCTGACTTCAGTGCCGGGAAAAATAGTGGAAACTATTCTCAAGATCAAAATTGTAGAGCATATAGAAAGACATGGTTTAATGGAACACAGTCAACAGAGGCAAGACTTCCCTTGGGTAAATCTAACAAATCTGCTTCATTTTTTTGAAAGGGTTAATAAACATGTGGATTAGGGATGTGAATCGTTTTTCAACGATTAAAATTATCGTCCGATAATGTTAATATCGTCTTAAATCGTTATAGAACACGATACAATAGAAATTCTAACGATTTATCGTTAAAAATCGTTAAATCGTGTTAGTGCGCACTAACGGGAGTTAGTGGGCACTAACTCCCCGTTAGTGCGCACTAACTCGATTTAGTGCGCACTAACTGAAAATGATACAAATAAACACTTTCCAGGTCACTGAAGGTCAGTTAGGAATGAATATGTGTTCCTATTGGCTGGCTGCCCTCTTATCTATTGATGTTACCAAGGTTACCACTGAGGTGATGGTGGGGGGATGGGAAATGGAACTGGAAACTAACGAACACCAACAGAAAATGAAACAAAGTGTTCACACTTCCCAGGTCAGTAAAGGTCACTTAGGAATGAATATGTATGTATGTATTCCTATTGGCTGGCTGTGCTCTTATCTATTGATGTTACCAAGGCTAACACTGAGGTAATGGTTGGGGGGATGTGAAATGGAAACAGTTGGAAGCTTGACAAAAAAAGTAATGTAATGATCAGCACTCACGTGACTAGAACTTGTTTGTTTATTATTTTTGTTAGCAGGCACCTGAAATGCTAGTGCATGTTGAATTTGCCAATCACTGTGCATTTTAGAAAGGTGGTCCTGGCTGGAACTGTACACAGTTCAAATATATGTAATTGATTGTTGGTAAGTGTATTTTTTAAGTAACCACACTGGCACAAGTATGTTTACTTTTCCTCCTACTTAACTCACTAGCTCAGCTTTGTAAGAAGGGCTTCTCTGCTTGTGTGTTGTTTTTGTTTGGTGTGAGGAGAGCAGAAACATCAGATCTTTATTCAATCTACTACAGTCATCTCTTACAGTGCCCTATCCCTATTAATACCAGGAGTGTTGTGATCTTCCTGCACACAGTGCCCTAACCCTGATACCAGTCTGAGACAGCTCCCTCCCTGCATTACTAGTGAGAGGCTGGCTTCACAGACAGGGGGGGAGCTGCCTGACCCTCACTCCTGACTTCCCCCATGTCCCAGCTAGTGAATGGTGTGTGGGTGAGGGGGGGGGAGGATGGTGAAGTCTGAGACAGCTCCCTCCCTGCATTACTAGTGAGAGGCTGGCTTCACAGACAGGGGGGAGCTGCCTGACCCTCACTCCTGACTTCCCCCATGTCCCAGCTAGTGAATGGTGTGTGGGTGAGGGGGGGGGGGGAGGAGGATGGTGAAGTCTGAGACAGCTCCCTCCCTGCATTACTAGTGAGAGGCTGGCTTCACAGACAGGGGGGAGCTGCCTGACCCTCACTCCTGACTTCCCCCATGTCCCAGCTAGTGAATGGTGTGTGGGTGAGGGGGGGGGGGAGGAGGATGGTGAAGTCTGAGACAGCTCCCTCCCTGCATTACTAGTGAGAGGCTGGCTTCACAGACAGGGGGGAGCTGCCTGACCTTCACTCCTGACTTCCCCCATGTCCCAGCTAGTGAATGGTGTGTGGGTGAGGGGGGGGGGGGGAGGATGGTGAAGTCTGAGACAGCTCCCTCCCTGCATTACTAGTGAGAGGCTGGCTTCACAGACAGGGGGGAGCTGCCTGACCCTCACTCCTGACTTCCCCCATGTCCCAGCTAGTGAATGGTGTGTGGGTGAGGGGGGGGGAGGATGGTGAAGTCTGAGACAGCTCCCTCCCTGCATTACTAGTGAGAGGCTGGCTTCACAGACAGGGGGGAGCTGCCTGACCCTCACTCCTGACTTCCCCCATGTCCCAGCTAGTGAATGGTGTGTGGGTGAGGGGGGGGGGGGAGGATGGTGAAGTCTGAGACAGCTCCCTCCCTGCATTACTAGTGAGAGGCTGGCTTCACAGACAGGGGGGAGCTGCCTGACCCTCACTCCTGACTTCCCCCATGTCCCAGCTAGTGAATGGTGTGTGGGTGAGGGGGTGGGGGAGGAGGATGGTGAAGTCTGAGACAGCTCCCTCCCTGCATTACTAGTGAGAGGCTGGCTTCACAGACAGGGGGGAGCTGCCTGACCCTCACTCCTGACTTCCCCCATGTCCCAGCTAGTGAATGGTGTGTGGGTGAGGGGGGGGGGGGGGAGGATGGTGAAGTCTGAGACAGCTCCCTCCCTGCATTACTAGTGAGAGGCTGGCTTCACAGACAGGGGGGAGCTGCCTGACCCTCACTCAAGCAGAGAAGCCCTTCTTACAAAGCTGAGCTAGTGAGTTAAGTAGGAGGAAAAGTAAACATACTTGTGCCAGTGTGGCTACTTAAAAAATACACTTACCAACAATCAATTACATATATTTGAACTGTGTACAGTTCCAGCCAGGACCACCTTTCTAAAATGCACAGTGATTGGCAAATTCAACATGCACGTGTCTGCTAACAAAAATAATAAACAAAGAAGTTCTAGTCACGTGAGTGCTGATCATCACATGTCAAGCTTCCAACTGTTTCCATTTCACATCCCCCCAACCATTACCTCAGTGGTAACCTTGGTAACATCAATAGATAAGAGCACAGCCAGCCAATAGGAATACATATTCATTCCTAAGTGACCTTTACTGACCTGGGAAGTGTGAACACTTTGTTTCATTTTCTGTTGGTGTTCATGAGTTTCCAGTTCCATTTCCCATCCCCCCAACCATCACCTCAGTGGTAACCTTGGTAACATCAATAGATAAGAGGGCTGCCAGCCAATAGGAACACATATTCATTCCTAACTGACCTTCAGTGACCTGGAAAGTGTCTATTTGTATCATTTTGAGTTAGTGCGCACTAACTCGAGTTAGTGCGCACTAACGGGGAGTTAGTGCGCACTAATCGGAAAAAACGATTTTTCAACGAAATAATCGTGCCAAACACGATTTTCTTCTCCTGCCACACGATTTCTATCGTTAAGACGATATGGAAAACGATTCACATCTCTAATGTGGATAAAGGTGAACCGGTAGATGTAGTGTATTTGGATTTTCAGAAGGTGTTTGACAAAGTCCCTCATTTTATTTATTTATTTATATTTATTTAACACTTTTCTATACCGACCTTCATGGTAGAGACCATATCAGGTCGGTTCACATCGAATAGGGGAACTGAACCAAGAACAGTAACCAAAAACAAAAGGTTGAACATGAAAAAGCAAAGTTACATTTAACAGGGAAATTAAACTTGGAGGCATAGACTGCTGGAAGGAAGGAAAGGCTAGAGATAGCGGAGACATTATTAGTATAAACAGAGCAGTCATGAGGCTCTTATTCTGGTCTTAGGGGTAAAATGTAGAAGCCTCATGAGAGGCTTCTACAAAAACTAAAAAGTCATGGGATAGGAGGCGATGTCCTTTCGTGGATTACAAACTGGTTAAAAGACAGGAAACAGAGAGTAGGATTAAATGGTCAGTTTTCTCAGTGGAAAAGGGTAAACAGTGGAGTGCCTCAGGGATCTGTACTTGGAACAGTGCTTTTCAATATATATATAAATGATCTGGAAAGGAATACGAAGAGTGAGGTTATCAAATTTGCGGATGCTACAAAATTATTCAGAGTAGTTAAATCACAAGCAGACTGTGATACATTACAGGAGGACCTTGCAAGACTGGAAGATTGGGCATCCAAATGGCAGATGAAATTTAATGTGGACAAGTGCAAGGTGATGCATATAGGGATAAATAACCCTTGCTGTAGTTACACGATGTTAGGTTCCATATTAAAAGTTACCACCCAGGAAAAAGATCTAGGCATCATAGTGGATAATACTTTAAAATCATCGGCTCAGTGTGCTGCAGCAGTCAAAAAAGCAAACAGAATGTTAGGAATTATTAGGAAGGGAATGGTTAATAAAACAGAAAATGTCATAATGCCTCTATATCGGTCCATGGTGAGACCGAACCTTGAATACTGTGTATTTACACTTTTGAATAATAGAAGGACTACGGGGAATTCCATGAAGTTAGCAAGTAGCACATTTAAGACTAATTGGAGAAAATTCTTTTTCACTCAACACACAATAAAGCTCTGGAATTTGTTGCCAGATGATGTGGTTAGTGCAATTAGTGTAGCTGGGTTCAAAAAAGATTTGGATAAGTTCTTGGAGGAGAAGTCCATTAACTGCTATTAATCAAGTTGACTTAGGGAATAGCCACTGCTATTAATTGCATCAGTAGTATGGGATCTTCTTAGTGTTTGGGTACTTGCCAGGTTCTTGTGGCCTGGTTTGGCCTCTGTTGGAAACAGGATGCTGGGCTTGATGGACCCTTGGTCTGACCCAGCATGGCAATTTCTTATGTTCTTACCTTTAAGGGTTTAAACACTAACTGTTCTGATTTCTGGCCACAATAAGGATTTTAGACAGAAATATTTCTGGTTCCTTATCACAGGCACACAAACATTTAAACCAGTGACAGAGAACCTTCCACTTGGTCCATAGGCCTCTTGTGGAACTACGTTAATCTCTGATTCCGCAGAGCCCCTGGTTCTAGAGTAACTGCTCTCTCCCTCTGCCAGCTTATCTTTGAGTAGAAGGACTACATGAACAACAGTAGATGCTGTGGTTCTATGATTCAGGACCTTTTCCCAAGATGCAGTGCCTGCTCTTCTCTACTGCTCTCCCCAGGATCTGATTTTTTAAGTTTCGAGTTTCCTGCTATCTGAGTTATGATCCTGACACTGGAGCCCAGCCCAGAGGCCTGGTCCTGACACCAGGGCCTCCACCCAGGGGTCAAACCCAGAGCCCAGGCTTCAGAAATCTTCTTGCGACATCTTTCATCTTTCTTGAAATAATGGCGTCTACTCAGGCACATCTTCCCCAGTGGAGGGTGCCATTTTGATGTTCTGCACTGGCAACCTCCGCTAGGGATGATGTGCCACAGGTAATTAACTCCAGTGCATCCCGAGCAGACGCCGTCATTTCAAGTAAGAAGAAAGAAGATGTTGCAAGAGAACCTCCGAGGGCTGGGCTCTGGGCTTGAGTCAAGGCCCCGGCATTGGGCTGGGCCCCAGCTTTGGACCTGGACTTGGGCCAAGGCCCAGGTGTCAGGACTGGGCCTTGTATAGAGTCAAGGCCAAGGATGCAGCAACCTTCCATGGCTTAGCCTTATGCAAGGGAGAGGCTTTGGCTTGGGTTTATGAATTGTCTGTGTATTCCCACCCCCCCAAACAGGGTAAATAGGGGCCGAAGAGGATCCTGGCCCCAGCATTTTTCTGGGTGGGAGGGATGAGTGTTGGGCACAGGAGGCCTTGGGAGGCCTCATTTCCTTTTTTGTTGTTGTTGTTTTTTTTGGGAGAGGGTTAAACTAAAAAAATGAAATAAACATTAAACAAAATGAAATTCGTGGGGGAAATCTCCACCAAAAATGAAATAGAAAAAATATAATTTTTACCCCAGTGATCATGTCAGCTATATTTCTGTGCAAAAGGTACACTGTGTAAATAAAACATTGGCCAATTCCATGGATAAGCCACCATATTAAAAAAAAAACCCTCGAGTTCTTTGTAAACCGGCATGATGTGCTTCACGAATGTCGGTAAATAAAAGTTAATAAATAAATAAATAAATGGAGAATTTTCCTATTTGTTAAGGAAGCACAACTTTGTGTGGTTCTTTCTCCACCTTTTTCACATTTTCATCCAACAATGTTGTCATTGTAGCTAGCATTTCTGTCATCTCTTTCTTTTCCTTTCGTCCTTTTCCATACTATTTCCTGATTTAACAGTGTGTGCATGGATTCCTTCCTCTGACATAAGAAATGGAGCCTAAAAAAAAAAAAGTTACAGCAGACTATGGTCTCTTGTTAGAGCTACCTCTCCTGTCTTAATTTAATTTTATGTACTACATTAGTAGAGGAGCATGAGTAGGATTCCCTTATGTTGAATATTTTTCCCATGTGGGTGATTATGGGGTCTCAAAGACAGATAAATAAAACATAATAGGATCACAGGAAATTGAAGAGGAAAGGAAGAATTAAAAAAAAATAAATTTCTTCAGATCCTCCCCTTTCTTTTCTGTCTCTAAAAACTTCTCAATTCTTAAAAACTCTCCTAAAATTTCTAGCTCCTATGTCAACAATGCCCCAACACCATCATCACACACAATTTTCCATTTCCTCTTTTTTCTCAACCCCAACATAAAATAATGAAAATGTAAGCAGTATGGAACTTTTACTACCCACTTCCTACCACCACCACTATGATGACCTCCTTAAATCAGAAGGCGATAAAACTTCCACACCATCCTTACAATGGACCTCACTCTGAGTGCATGTAGCCTAAGAAGAATGGTCTTCATGCACTCCAAATGTAATTCATTGTCCCAACAAAACAGCAAATACCTCATCATTACGAGTAGAATATCAAAACTTTTAGAGATAATCCAGTGGGAGCACTGAGATGAGAGGATAACCTTGCTGGTTGCTGGAAAGAATCAGTAAGTACTGCTTGGAGAAATTTTTAAAACTTAATAGTATTCGGGAGAAATAAACTATTGGGGCATATTATTTAGTGTGTTCTTGTGTTTTATTTTAAATAGACGGTCAGAAAGGCAGACAATAAAGAAGTTTGTGTGTTTTGTTTTTAATAGGTAGTCAGAAAGGCAGGCAACTAACAGAAGTTTGCGTGTTTGTTAGACCGTTCGATGATCAAGGGGCATTTAGAGAAGATAAGGCCATCGCGGAATGATTAAATGATTTCTTTGCTTCGGTGTTTACTGAAGAGAATGTTGGAGAGATACCCATTACAGAGAAGGTTTTCATAGGTGATGATTCAGATCAACTGAACCAAATCACGGTAAACCTGGAAGATGTGGTAGGCCTGATTGACAAACTGAAGAGTAGTAAATCACCAAGACTGGATGGTATACACCCCAGGGTACTGAAAGAACTGAAAAATGAAATTCCAGACCTATTTCAATTAGTTTGTAATCTATCATTAAAATCATCTGATGTACTTGAAGATTGGAAGATGGCCAATGTAACCCCTATATTTAAAAAGGGATCCAGGAGTGATCCAGGAAAGTATATACCAGTGAGCCTGACTTCAGTGCCAGGAAAAATTGTGGAAACTGTTATAAAGAATAAAATCACAAAACATTTAGATAGACATTGTTAGATGGGACACAGCCAACATGGCTTTACTGAAAGGAAGTCTTGCCTCACAAATCTCCTACATTATTTTGAAGGAGTGAATAAACATGTGGACAAAGGTGAACCGGTAGATGTGGTGTATTTAGATTTTCAGAAGGCATTCAACAAAGTCCCGCATGAGAGGCTTCTAAGAAAACTAAAAAAGTCATGGGATAGGAGACGATGTCCTTTTGTGGATTGCAAGTTGTTTAAAAGACAGGAAACAGAGAGTAGGATTAAATGGTCAGTTTTCACAGGGGAAAAAGGTAAACAGTGGAGTGCCTCAGGGATCTGGAAAGGGGTTCGATGAGTGAGGTGATCAAATTTGTGGATGACACAAAACTAATCAGCGTGGTTAAATCTCAAGCCGAGTGTGATGAATTGCAGGAGGACCTTGCAGGACTAGCAGATTGGGCTTCCAAATGGCAGATGAAATGTAACATGGACAAGTTCAAAGTGATGAGTATAGGGAAAAATAACCCTTGCTGTAGTTACACAATGTTAGGTTCTATCTTAGGAGTTACCACCATAGGAAAGAGATCTAGGCATCATAGTGGATAATACATTGAAATCCTTGGCTCAGTGTGCTTTGGCGATCAAAAAAGCAAACAAAATGTTAGGAATAATTAGGAAGGGAATGGTAAATAAAACAGAGAAAATCATAATGCCTCTGTATTGCTCCATGGTGAGACCGCACTTTGAATACTATGTGCAATTCTGGTTACCGCATCACAAAAAGGATATAGCTGCACTGGAGAAAGTGCAGAGAAGGGCGACTAAATGATAAGAAGCATGGAATGGCTGCCCTATGAGAAAAGACAAAAGAAATTAGGGCTGTTCAGTTTAGAGAAGAGACGACTGAGGGGGGGATATGATAGAAGTCTGCATAATCATGAAAGGACGTGAACAGGTTAATGAAAATCAGTTGTTTACTCTCTCAGATAATAGAAGGACCAGGGGGCACTCCATGAAGTTAGAAAATAACTCTTTAAATCAAATCGAAGAAAATTCTTTTTCACTCAGGGGCGGATTTTAAGAGCCCTGCTCGCGTAAATCCGCCCGGATTTACGCGAGCAGTGCCCTGCGCGCCGGTGCGCCTATTTTACATAGGCCTACCGGTGCGCGCAGAGCCCTGGGACTCGCGTAAGTCCCGGGGTTTTTTGAGGGGGGCGTGTCGGGGGGGCGGGCCCGATCCACGCGGCGTTTTCGGGGCGGGACGTAGCGTTTCGGGGGCAGGTCCGGGGGCATGGTTATGGCCCGGGGCGGTCCGGGGGCGTGGCCGCGCCCTCCGGACCCACCCCCAGGTCGCGTCCCGGCGCGCTAGCGGCCCGCTGGCGTGCGGGGATTTACGTCTCCCTCCAGGAGGCGTAAATCCACCGACAAAGGTAAGGGGGGGGGTTTAGACAGGGCCGGGGGGGGTGGGTTAGGTAGGAGAAGGGAGGGGAAGGTGAGGGGAGGGCAAAAGAAAGTTCCCTCCGAGGCCGCTCCGATTTCGGAGCGGCCTCGGAGGGAACGGAGGTAGGCTGCGCGGCTCAGCGCGCGCCGGCTATACGGAATCGGTAGCCTTGTGCGCGCCGATCCAGGATTTTAGCGGCTACGCGAGTATCTACTAAAATCCAGCGTACTTTTGTTGGCGCCTGATGCGCCAACAAAAGTACACCAAATCGTGCTTTTGAAAATCTACCCCTCAGTGCATAGTTAAGCTCTGGAATTCATTGCCAGAGGATATGGTTACAGCAGTTAGCGTAACTGGGTTTAAAAAAGCTTTAGATAAATTCCTAGAGGAAAAATCCATAAACTGTTATTAATTAATAAGCAATAGTAGCTTGAGATCTATTTAATGTTTGGGTACTTGCTGGGTACTTGTGACTTGGATTGGCCACTGTTGGAAACAGGATAATGGGCTTGATGGACCCTTGGTCTGACCCAGTATGGCATATCTTAAGTTCTAAAATGTTCTGTTGTTTTCATACTCTAAACTGTGAGGTGCCTGTTCCTTTTGTTTGCATGCTGTTGCGAGATTTCAGACACAAATTCAAGTCAGGTTAGGGTTGAAAGATTGCAGTTATCCATCTTTAATTGAAGCACAATAATTTGTCATTATAGAATATGATAAAAGGTAATTATTGCTTTGCTTAGGCCTGGATTTATCAAATTGCACTAAATATCGCATGCGATAGGAAAAGGGGTGTGTTTTATGGTAATAGGCTCTTTAGCGCAAAGTGCGCTTAGTGCTTCACGTAGGTATTACCGCAGACTGCGATACGTTTTTCACACTTTGCAGTAATTACCCAACGTTTTGTAAATCCTCCCTACAACCACTGTGGGGGAGGGAGAGAGAGAGAGAGAGAGACTAGCTATAAGGCCCTCATAGTAGTTAGGTATTTATACCTCTATATGAGGCCCACGGATAGGTCCCTTTTCGTTGCATTCATGGGTCCGCGAAACGCATGGCGAACCCCCACGAATGCAACATATTATTACCGAATTTTTTGTGCATCTTAAGGAGTGAATATTAGAAAAACTAACTAAAACCCCCACCCTCCTGACCCCCCCAAGACTTGCCAAAAGTCCCTGGTGGTCCAGCGGGGGTCTGGGAGCAATCTCCTGCACTTGGGCCGTCGGCTGCCAATATTCAAAATGGCACCGATAGCCTTTGCCCTTACTATGTCACAGGGGCTACTGGTACCATTGGTCGACCCCTGTCATATGGTAGGCACAATGGATGGCCCAAGATGGCAGGGTGCTATAAAGCAACATATTCTGATGACATAGTCTGTTGGGAGTGTGACCTTGAGACTGGAGTGGCCAGTGTATTAGCAAGACAAGTCAGATGGGTCCCAACTGGAAGAGCGGCAGGTTATCTTGTATCTGAGATGGTCAGCTTCCCCTCGTGTTGAGCCCTCAGGTGCTGGTGGCCAGCAGGGCTTAGGTAGTAGGCCCCGAACCAGGGTTCAGCAGGAATGCAGTATGAAGCCTAAATGAACTGGAAAAGGGAAGACCAGAAGAGATGAATCAGCAAATCAGCAGGAAAGGTGGGCCAAGGAGCTTAGAGGACTGACTAATTAGTCTCTGAAGCCCACAGAGCCCCTGCTGGTGGAAGGTGAGAACTGCTTATCGGGATCTCATACTTATGTACTGTTGTAAGATATATAGAAAAGCACTATTTTATAAATGGCTTCCTCTCCATCTGAAAGCCTAAAATATGCAGAATTCCAAAGTTTGCTTTCCTACTCCTCTACAGATTTGCCCCAGTCCTGACTCAATACTGATATTTTCTCAAGTAATAAACCAAGTTTTGATTTTTTAAAAAAGAATCATAATTTTTTAGACTTACCAACATTGAAGCAATTATATTTGAGAAGCAATACAGAGGAAAAGCTTGATGTATGCTTGTGGATTTAGTAAGCTGACAAACTCAGAAGACTGTGGATGTTATTTGTTTTTAAAAATGTATAACTTGCACCTTCAAGTAGTTTGGGATGGGGAACAAAATAAACATATATAATTAAAAGCAAACAAACTGACCAACAAGAAAAGAGTCATTAAAAAAAAATTAACAACAGAAATACATCCCATTGGACAAACTGCACAAAAGGACTGCGTAAAAGAAGAATGGATAGAAAGGATGAATGATCAGCACTCACATATAAATGCTCTCCTGACGAGAAACATTTTGAGGGCTTTTAAAAGCTCTCTAGTCTGAAATGTTGAGTATCTCAAATGGTAATAAATTCCATAGCTAGGGCTGCCCAAAAAGAATGCCCTTTGATAAGTTTCTGCCAAGTGTGCCAATTGAGAGGAAGGAATATCAGGGAGGTCCTAGCTAGCAGACCAGAGTGTATGTGATGGGGTGTGAACATTCAGCATGGCCGTGATCCAAAGAGAATGAATATTATGACGTAGGTTGTGAATTGTAATAGCTAATTTTTATGCAATGCACATTTGAAATGGAAGCCAGAGTAGAGTGTAACGAAAAGAGGTAATATAATCATGTTTTTTGGCCTTTGTGAGAAATCGGCCTGCTGCATTCTGAATAATTTGTAATGTCCTAAGTGTTATTTGAGGAAGACCAGTGTATAGTGCATTACAATAGTATAGCCCTGAAAAAATGAGGGACAGTAGTGTTGTGGTGCTTACAGCCTCCATTATAGACATGACTTATAAAGGAAAGCGGTAAAGAGACAGTGAAACACTTTTGACATGTCACACATGAAGTCATTATTCTTGTTCTCCTAAACTTTCAATATTTGATCATAGGCAGTTTTATAATTACTAACAACTTTATAGCATGACATTTGTGCTTCAGCCTTGTACTTGTTTTCCTAGGCAAACAGATGCTACAAGTTAGATAAAGATGCTGCATTAACAGGAAAACAACTGAGCTACAAGGTTATAGAATATTTTTCAACACACACAAGGTCAATTGACATTCCATCTAATTGCGAGCCACAGATAACATCATTTATATAAGAGGCAAGGATAATTAGCATGGAAGCTGAGAGCAAATTAGCATATGTCCATTCAAATTATTTGTTTATAATAGAAACATAATCACAGAAATTTTGACAATTATGTAACCTACTTTAAAGGTGGACAAAATAATGTAGAAATCCTACATATAGTCTTGCTATCAGTAAAATCACTTGAAAGAGAGTGAATATATCGGTGCTTTGAATAGCAAGTTGCTTTTCTCTCCAAGATACACCTTATATTATTTTGTAGCATTTTAGTAGAACATGTTTGTTTTCTCCACACCTGTTGGCTTTAAGTGCTTTATTTCAGTGAACTACATCAGTAGGACTGTGCAAAAGTCAATTGGATTAAGCAAAGGCCAGAGATCATGTAGATATTACATCTTTTGGTCACTTAGATTTACAGTAGCCTTATTCTACACTCTTAGATGAAAACCCTCCTACAATTTCATCCTTTGTGACGGCTTTCCTGTGTATGCAATTGGTTTGTATTTCTTTGTTGACAGTACGCTCTTGAAAGCAAGTTAAAAGCTTAAGAAGTTTACTCAATCAAAAAAGATATCACCTACAAATTACTATTTGATCCTTATTTCTATGTATTCAAGTGGACTAACATGGCAACCTCACTACTTTATTCTGTTAGATTATAAATACCCAGTAATGGATACTTGTTACAACATGTACTTGATACAAGATCTTTACAGTGAATCTGTTTTTTTTATCAAGTAACATGAAATTGTGCTATAAAGCACACAAAACAGAAACAAGTTAAAAAGAAAAGACAGTACATTGAACATTTATGCAGAAAGATCAGTGAGACAAAGTGAAATCATATTTTGCAAAACTGCTGTTGCGACCAGGGATGTGGACCCTTGGGCCGGCCATGTGGAGAAGAAGTGGAAGAGATCTCCGCTGGGAAGAAGAGGCTGGGTGGCGGACTGGATCAGAGGGTCAGATAGATGCTTCACCCTGGAAGTCCGAGATCCCCCCAGGAGGAGCCCGTGAGGATCCGGACCGCTGGGACATAGGCAGCTTCCTTCAGACGACCAGCAGAAGTAGGAGACTTCACCCTGGAAGTACGAGATCCCCCCAAGAGGAGCCTGTGAGGATCCGGACCGCTGGGACTTAGGTGAATACCTTGGACAAAGAGCGGCAGTGAAGACGGACCAGGATCTGGACAGGCGGCAACCAGGAACAGGAGTAGACAAGCCGGGGTCAAACCAGGAAGCAATCCGAAGGTAGTTTAGACTGGCACCTGGATCAGCGGACTGAGGCAGGAGTGGAGCTGGAGCAGGAACGATCCAGGAACCAAAGAGCCAGCAGGACTGGAAGCAGGAACACAGAGAGGATTGGAGCAGGATCCGAGGCAGGAACAGAAGAGAAGGCAGGAACAAGCAACTCACTACTCACCAGGAGTCGACCACGTTGCAAGGCAGGGATCCTCGGTCAGACACTGGGTTTAAATCCCCGCCGGCGTCTGATGTCAGAATTGTGGGCTGGCCGTGGTTTCGCGCCAGAGGCCCTTTAAAAGAGTTCCCTCTGCGCGTGCCTAAGGGGGCAGAGTCAGAGCGGAGCTCGGCGGCATCTCCCTTGTGGAGACGCCGCCGTGGAGGGCCAAGTAGGCGCAGCGAATCCTGGGGCCTGCTGCCAATATTCCCGGGGAGGCAAGGTAAGGACCCGGTCGTGAGGGTCATGATGGGGACTGCAACAACTGCATTGATTTTACTATAGAAAAGCAGTTATCTAAATAATAAACTAAAGTACAATTAGACTAAGAGGAGGGAAAGGCGAATATTTTAAGTTCATCTATATGAAAATGGCACAGTATGCTAATGATACAAAAACTAAGAGAATCGGATTGTTGGGAGAGCGCTATGGAGTGGTCCCAATTCCGGGGAGATAGGTGTGCCCTTGGACCATGGCGCGACTGCAGAGGAACTCCGTGAAAGCGCCAAGGCAAGCAAGACATGTCCAAGCATGGGCAGACAGGCTGAAGACCAAGAGCCCTGACCTCTGCCGGACCTGAACGCACCAGGAGAGACCCAGCAATGCAATGCTGGTCTCTGGGGTAGATTTTGAACATGTTTGAGATAGATGTGGAAGGCAGGGCTGGGAAAATGGTTGAGCACATGATTTGGATTTAGATTTTATTAAGTTATTTATTACTTATTTTTTATTGGCATTAAATATTCTGCTTTTTACCATGAATGGCCTCAAAGCAGATTACCGTTATTCCAGTAAAGATTAAAACTGTGCACAATATAATAAATATTTTAAAAAACCCATAAAACACAAAACAGCAACATGCTAAAAATGTATGACCTAAAACCAAGCATATCCTCTCTAACCCATTATTAATAAAACAGTGAATCCAATAAAATCAGCTAAAATGCATGGGCGAGAGGGGAGAAGTGTTGCGTTAGATAAGAGATTTTTATATTTCCACCTACCCAAATTGAATGAATCTTGATTTGTATCCCTTTATTTTTTCCTGGTCCCTGTTCATTGCCCTTTTCAATATATCCGTGTTGTGATGCTGCTTGCGGGCCTAGCCGCAAGCAGCCTCTCACCTTTAGCATGGCCTGGGGGCCATCACTGCTGCCGCTTACCATGGTTCCCTTGCGGCCTAGAGGCCGCCCCCTCCCTTCTTCACGGCCAGGAGGCCATCACCATTTCCGCTGCCGCTGCCGTCCAAAACAGGCCAGCCTCCGCCGACACTGCTGTCTTCCATGCGGACTGGGAACCACCACCACCTGTCTCCTATGCGGCCTGGAGGCCACCGTTGATGCTGCCATCTTCGTGGCCTGTAGACTGTCACCGCCGCTCCTCTTCTGCGGCCCGGAGGTTGCCGCTGATGTCCTCTTCCTGCGGCAGGGGGCTGCCACCATTGTCTCCTCTCTTCGTGGCAGAGAGCCGCTGACTCCAGGGTCTTGCTTCGCGGCATGGCCACTGCTGCTGTCCTTGGTCCTGCCCCTCTCCTAGGCACGTGGCTGTGCCTCTCTTCATCTTTTAAAGGGCCCACAGTGAGCAGGTCACCACAGCTCCACCTGATGACATTTCCAAGGCTTCTCCTCTTCAGCCCTCAAAGAAGGGCTTCTCGTCAGTCTGTCTTCACCTTAGCAAGGAGTTGCCTGCTCCTGAATTCTCTGCCGTTCCAGCTCATT
Source organism: Rhinatrema bivittatum (assembly GCF_901001135.1). Taxonomy (NCBI): domain Eukaryota; kingdom Metazoa; phylum Chordata; class Amphibia; order Gymnophiona; family Rhinatrematidae; genus Rhinatrema; species Rhinatrema bivittatum. The sequence continues at coordinate 652,565,313 of NC_042615.1, read as the reverse complement.
GTTCCAGGAGGTTCTGAAGTCCATCTCTGCTTCTTCAAGGCACTCTGTTCATTGTGGGAATTCCCTTGTCTTCATCTGTGGTTCCTGGTCCTTTGTCTCCATCTTCGTTTGTACTTCCTGTTCTCTTGCCGGATCCTGCGTCCTCGTCTGTCTTGTCTTCAGATGTTCCATTCTTCAGATGTCCTTGATGTTCCTGTCTTCAGATGTCCCTGATGTCCTCTTCTTCAGATGTCTCCGATGTCCTCATTTCCAGAGGTCCCTGATGTCCCGATATTCCTGATGTCCAATGTTCCAATCCTGATCCTGATGTCCTCTTTGCCAGCTCTCATCCAGCTTCCAGGCCCTCTCATCCATCCTTCCTGGCGTGCCTCTGTCGTGGTCTGTGACCACTCCAGCCCCTGGGGGGCTGTGTAGGGTGCTTCGTGGGCAAGGAAGGTCTACCTTCACGTCTGCAGTGCAAGCCTCCGGAAGGCCCTTGTGTTTATGTTCCTGAATCTGAGTTCCGAGTTCCGAATCCTGAGTCCTGAATCCTGAATCTTGAATCCTGTTCCTGGTTTTCGGAGTTCCTTGCATCTGCTTCTGTTCCTGACCTAGACTCTAGCCAGATCCTGCTTAATGTACATCGATCTCTTATCTCCCATCACACAAAGCTCCTTTGGATTTCTGCTCTGAACATGCATGAATACATTTTTTTTTTTTTTTTGGCAATGAATCCAAATTTCCAGTCAACCACTCCTCAAGCTATCTTAGATCATTTCTTATTCTGTCTACTCATTCAGGGGAGTCTACTCTTTTGTGTCACCTGAAAAAAAAAGGCCAATCTTTTCTTCTAACCATTCTGCAATGCTGCCCACAAAGACATTGAACAGAGCCGGACTCAGGACTGATCCCTGAAGCATGCCATTAATCATCATTCTCTCCTCAGAGTGAATTCTATTTATGATTACATATTCTGTTTACCTTCTGTCATACTTCTAGTACATTTACTTTCTGCTAATTTTAAAAAAGAAATTACCAAGGTAGCTTCTTTGAAAATTAGCATAACGTCTGCCTGCTAAAAGCATCTGGGTAGTTTTCTCCTGCTATTTTGTGCAGGTGGTGAGGAAGGTAAAATAACACGTTTTTTTCCAAAATGTCATGTATGTGTATACTGGTTTTCTCCCTGGACCAAAAGTTGCCCCTGGGAACACCTCACAATCCAACTAACACTATGGAAGCCCAATGTACTTTTAGCCAGGCAGAGGGCAATTTTTAGGCACAGCTTACATATACTGCACACAGGTTCCTGTGTGTAATGTTTAGCCACTGCAGGCAGCATCACTCACGCCCAGGGCCCTCAAACATCTTTGTGACAGGACGCTGCCATTGTCATGCTGCCTCTGTCCCCTAGGCGTTTGAGCACATGCGTTCCCCTGCTATACAGGCCCAGCAGCAGGAACCAGGCCACAGCATTAATAGATGACATCATTGCCTGCCAGATATTTAAGCATCAACTTTGTGGCATACTGGCACCCCAGCAACTGGTCCTCCTGCTTGGTCTGCAGTGTGTGTTGCTACTCATTGTGGCTGTTTGCCTCTTGTCCTGCTCCTCGTCTTCCTGTCTCATCCTAGCTCCCTGCTTAGCCTCTTGCCCAGTTCCTCTGTCTTTCCTGTCCCCAGCCTTGTTCATCTCGTTGTTCCAGTCCATGTCTGGTGTTCCCTGGTTTGTGTCTCTTCTGCCTCTTCCTCTCTGATTGATTCTTGGTTCTGATCCCTGTTTGGGTTTGACTTCGCTTGATCTCCACCTGCCTTGACCCCTCCCTGAATTCTGAGGCTGCCTGATCTCCGCCTGCCCTGAATTATGCCTAGATACTGTTGCTGTCTGATCTCCATCTGCCCTGAACTTTGCCCGGATTCCAGCACCGCTTGATCTCTACCTGCCCTGTCCCCTGGCATGCTCCTGGATTCCATCTGTTCACTCTCAGGGACCTTACCTAAGTCTTGATGGCTCTAGAACCCAAGGGTTCAACCTTCAGGGGACGGGTTTGGTGTAGGTGAATCCATTTCTAGACCCAGAGCGTGTCCGCCTTCTGTTGGAGTGGGCCTGGTGGATTCATCTGCTAGGCTGCATTAATCATGACACAGTTTAAGGGCTCACTCTCTGTGATGCTGTGTCATTTTAAACTGTAACATAATAGATTATGACAGATAAAGATCAATAAGCTCCTTCAGCCTGTTCAATTATTCTGGTCGACTCTGCTAACAAATAAGTTGTAGGAGCTTGACCACTTATAAAATATCATACTTTATCAGTTACTTTTTATGTCTGCCTCATTGCCTTCAAGGTAGATGTGTGTATAAGTTCCCAATACATATGCAAACACCAACCTCTCTACCACCACCTGTGTCTTATCCCTAAAGCTTTCAATAATTTAAATAGCTATCAAAATTAGTGAAGCTGTTGCTTGAACCTCTGGCTACATGGGTCCTCATGGCTTTATTAGATGATACTAGGCATCATTAGATGATGGCTTTGATTCAGTTGATTTCTGGGGAGTCGTAGCCTACTGGTTCCAACACAGGGATTAAAACTTCTCAGAAACCTTTTGGGTCAATATGGTTAGTTATGGGGCCATTGGCCAAAGATCATCTTCCTAGGAAGCACAGAATCAGTAAGGAAATTGAAGAAAAATGACATGATTATTTCCAGGTTTCCATTTGTTTTGTTTTATCTTACAGTACATATAAGCCTACAATGGAGATGCAAAAATAGCAAGGGCTACTCAAAATGGGGCTCCCCAGAATATATATGAGCATGAGCACTTATACTTTGTGAAACGATATGGGGATTCGAAGTAGCCAGACTGGATTATTATCTTGTTCTGAATCCTTCGTGTCGATCATTTATCCCATCCAGGGCTCCATTTTGTTCAGATATTTGAATTCAGTGCATTGACTGGGAAAGCACATGTGAAAGGTGTCACACAAGTTTTGGGGTATTCAGTTCTGACACCTTTCCCCTAACGCAGGCAGACGTCAGGATAATATTTTGGGCACACAAAACTGGGCTAGTATCTTCATGGACTCTCAGGGGGAAAGCGAGTATCCCACTATCCATAAATACTCAGTGTAGAAGGAAGATGCTGACATTGTGATGTACAGTGGATTCTCTTCAAGAGGGCCTCCACCAAGAGGCAGCAAGAGCTCTCAATGTCTGGGAAATAAATCGGTGTCTTATCGGTATATATTTCTGATATGTGATCAATAATCACAAGTATATATCTCAAGAGTAAGAAACAGTTCATGAGACTAAGTAAAAGGTTTTTTTAAAAAAATAGATGTGTTCATATTGCACGGGGTAAAGGATTGATACGAAGGGTTCAGAACAAGATAGTAATCCAGTCCATCCACTTTGATACTCCACATTTTTCCACAAATTATAGATGTTGATGCCCACATAGACTTTAGGGAACCCAGTTTTTAGATGTTTTATTTTACTGTAGAATGTAAAACACTTCTAGCCTAAATTATTGTATAGAATTCCTCAAACTCCTGCTATACTTCCTGCCCCTTAATTATCTCACTTATTTTGTAATTTGATGCCCAGTACCTCTAAATCATTTTGCCCAGGAACACTGCCAGTGAATTGTTATGCATCAAGGGCTCATTTATCTCCTGCTTCTGTAAAGCAAAAGCAATGCCAATAGACAGTTCATGGTTGTATTTAATCCAATATTTCACAGTATAGCAGTGATTTTTTTTATCCTATTGTTGGCATTCCACATAGTTAATGACATGTTGGCACAGAGCCTACATTATTTATTTTGCTGTAATCTATGAATTCCATTTCTAAATGATTCACTTTTATTTTGCCAAGGACAAAAGTACTGGAAATTCAAACAAAATGCAGAGAAGTTTGGGGTATGATCTCGAAGGAAACTTTTGCTAAACTGGGAATCTGTCACAATTTTCTGGTTGAATTCCTAGACCAGTGGTCCCCAAACCTGTCCTGGAGGGCCACCAGCCAGTCAGGTTTTTGGGATATCCTCAATGAATATGCATGAGAGAAAATTTGCATGCACTGCCTCCATAACATGCAAATTTTCTCTCATGCATATTCATTGTGGATATCCCAAAAACCTGACTGGCTGGTGGCCCTCCAGGATAGGTTTGGGGACCACTGTCCTAGACCCTTTAAGTCTCAGGCTAGATCTGGCAGCTGTTTTCCTAATGGGGAAAACCACCTTCCAGCCTTGGGCCTGTCCCATTTGAAGGAGAAAGCCCCTGCGCAGAGCACCCTCCTTGAGCATAGACATCGTGGGCACTCGACACTCCAAATGGGTCCTGTATAACTGCTGAGCGAGAGACAGCTCTAGCAGACATAAGGGCAGATTTTAAAAGCCCTGTGCGTGTAAATCCGACTGGATTTACGCATGCCAAGCCTATTTTGCATAGGCCTGGCGACGCACGCAAGCCCCAGGACGTGTGTAAGTCCCGGGGCTTGAAAAAATGGGTGGGGCATGGGCGGGGCAGTCTGGGGGCAGGCGCATGGCCAGAGGCCTCTCCACTGCCGCTGGGCCCAGGGAAGTACCGGCGCACACAACCTACGCCTGCCCACAGGCAGACGTAAATAAGAAAACAAAGGTAGGGGGGATTTAGATAGGGCTGGGGGGCGAGTTAGATAGGGGAAGGGAGGGGAAGGTGTGGGGGGACGGGAGGGAATGGGGAAAGCCATCGGTGCACGCAGGGTGCACAAGTGTGCACACCTTGCACGCGCGCGCATGTTATAAAATTCGGGCATAGATTTGTGCGCGCCGGGTTGCGCGCACAAATCTACGCCCATGCATAATTCTTAAAATCCGGCCCATATTGTATATGTGCAAAACTGCACTGGTGTTGCTCAAGAAACATTGTCAGTGGGGAGATCTGACAACCAGACAAAAGATACTCATGACAAAAGAGACTCATTGAAACTACAGGCACCATAGGGGGGCTGAAACTCAGATAGAAGAGAGACAGCCTGTTGGAACAGGAAAAATACTAATGTTGGGGCAACAATAGTGGGCTAGGCTAGGATGAAAAACAGATCCAACTGTCATGACATGCTGAGATAAGAGGAAACCAAACCAGAATCCTGCAGTTTTCATATTAGTTTTATCTAGTGAGTTATTATGAAATCTGGTGCCTGATGCCTTCCATCTAGATTACTATGTCTTTTTGGAGATTACATTTGGCTTTGCCTACTTCTAGGTGAAAGAATAGCAGAAATCTATAAAGATTGGCCCAGCTATGTCGCCTCCTGGTTTTAATCGTGCTTCCTGCTGGTGCACCAGTTCTGTTTCTAGCTTCACTTCTTGCTGCCTGCATTCCTGTTTGCCCAGCCCTTTGCTTACTCCAGTCTGTTCTTGCCTCCATCTTTCCTCTTTTCATCCATGCTTTTGGTTTGACTCCCCAGCTGCAAGCCAGGCCTCGCTCTGTCTCTGAATTTGCTTTTTTGTAAAGGTACAGTCCTCTGTCTTTATATTGCTTGCATATATCTTGCCCAAGACATACAGTAACTAGTAATTAAAGCAGCACATTAACAAATATGGCGATCCTACAAAAGGTTGCCACATGAGGAATGAATTGACAGCTAAGCTACTACTTTTGCTTTGTTGAAGTCATTCTAATTTACAAACAGAGCTCCCCACCATCACTACCATCGTTGATTATAGTACCCAGCATGGAATATTTTGCTGATATTTACAACTTAGCAATAAATTCCCTGTTCCAGCGTAGTACAGGCAATTTAAAATAGGCAGATGGATGGAACTCAAATTATTGCTTGTGGATGGAATCACCGATTACTCTCCAGTGAGTGGCATGACTAAGTTTTACCTCAGAACATTTATTTTTTTCAACTAACCAGGATTTACCCTTTAAGTAAAGTCATGAGGAACTGAATCCTGATCAGTGCCCCTTCAAAAGGCATTTCCCACCGGAGCTGCAGTTACAGATTTAAAGTTGCAAACACTTTGTTGATGTAATACTTAATGGACAAGATGAATAAATAATTTCTCCAGCTTGTCACAGAGATCCAGTGCCCTCAGGCTCCCACAATTCAGCAACTTCAGGAAAAGCCACATAATTTATAACCCAGGCTCCCTTACTATATAATTCAATCATCATGCCTAAAAAGTGTTTTTTTTCTTGGCTTGCTCTGCTTCCTGCTCTAGCTCCTTCCACCCAGGGAGAATGCAGGGAACAGAAGTGTTCCGGTTGAGGCTGAGACTGAAGCAGACAGAGCACAGAAAAACAGAGATAGCCTGCTCCCTAATCTAACCCTGCCCCCTCCTGTTAATCCTCCTTCCCTTCCTGAAGGGAGCAGGAATGGCAGGGAGAGATTGGAAAGAACAGAGCAAGCAAAGTGTTTTTTTTCTTGGCTTGCTCTGCTTCCTGCTCTAGCTCCTTCCACCCAGGGAGGATGCAGGGAACAGAAGTGTTCCGGGTGAGGCTGAGACTGAAGCAGACAGAGCACAGAAAAACAGAGTTAGCCTGCTCCCTAATCTAACCCTCCCCCCTCCTGTTAATCCTCCTTCCCTTCCTGAAGGGAGCAGGAATGGCAGGGAGAGATTGGAAAGAACAGAGCAAGCAAAGTGTTTTTTTTTCCTTCTCACACGTTAACTCTAAATGCTAGATAGACAGTTTAAATAAGCATACATATGGAAACTTCCATGTCACCTTGCATATAGTTTGTATTATTGAACCATGTAACTTCCCCAAATGAACATTAATTATATGTGCTTCTCTGTAAACTGTTGTGATGGTTCTTGACCGAACGATGGTATAGAAAAGATTTTAAATAAATAAAGATCTAAATCAAACCAAAAACAATTTTGATATAATTTTTAGATGGAGTTATGTCCCTTTAGAAGAAAACTTTATGCAAAGATTCTCACACCTGCATATGTGACCAAACCGATAAAGGCCTGGATGTTTTTTGAAAGTCTGCCGCTGCTTGTGTCCCACAGCGGGCAAAGAGGGCATTAATTTAAATTAACAGCCTGACAAACTGCTGATGTTGCAAACAATTTCAGCAGTTTAAGCTCATATATTTGGACAGATGAGGCTTTCTCACAAACTATTTTAAAAGATGTTTACACTGTATTTCAATTCATAACAAAAGTGACATTTCACAGTTAAATGTTTGTAATATATCTTTACTTGATAAATAGTTGACTTTGATACATGGTAAATTTTGTATTTCTATATAGTTTAACATAATGTGAAAGGTTTTCAGTAAAAAAAAAAAAGAGTTTTGTATAGAAAAAAGATATGAAGCTTCATACAAGATCATGCAAATCTGCCACCTAATTGCTGCAGAAGTTTGAAAAATCAGCCACAAGAAACTGGGAGTTCTTCATATATCTGTTCCTACCTAAAGAGGCAATATCACAGCATTCAAAATCAAGATATTTTATACATTAATGAGACAAGATAGAGCCCTCATTCCAATCTCCTGGTGATTCTGGAAATGGGATACTAAGGAGTTCCAGCTTCTAGCAAGGGCTGTCAGGTTTAGTAGAACTATAAGCTCCCAGAACAAGTAGATATATACATGGGATGGGACTACAACTCCCAGAAAGCTGTGGTGGAAGTTAGACTAATGGGGCTCTGAAAGCAGAGCGGGTGGAGATTGCGGCCTCACCATGCAGACAGGCGAGGTAAAGAAAGAACTACAGAGCAAGCTGAGCGAGAAGGCAAAGGTGATTTTTCTTCCTCCCAAGTTGCAGAGGGAAACAAGGCCATGGGGAATGGCAACAGAAATAGAAAGGGACATTGAAAGAATGAAACTGACTTGAGTCCTACAGAAAAAGGGAAGCAAGGCTTGGGGCTTATAATTGACTTTTTGAACTGTACTTTTGAAACGGTTTGTTTTTCCTTCTGCCAAATGCTCGAGTGCTGGCAGAAGGCTGCAGCAGGTGGGACTCAGCGAAGGACTGTGTTATGAATTGTTTGTTTTCCTCTCTGCAAATGGAGCCCTAGTGCTGGCAGAGAGCTGTGGTGGACTGTGCCCCCCCCCCCAAAAATGTTTTACTTATGCCAAAGCAGCTGCAAAGGACCTGGGATTACTGCAAGTCAGGGGAAATCCCAAAGGAACTTAGCTGTTTTGTTTTTCCTTGTGCCCAAGTGACTGCAAGAGGGTCATAGTGAGCCTAAGACTGGCATGGGGGGGGGGGGGAGAATAGAGTTTGTTTTTTTCTTTCTGCCCTTCTGATTGGGGACTGTACAGACACTAGATCAGTGATGGTGAACTCCAGTCCTCGAGTGCCACAAACAGGCCAGGTTTCAGGATATCCATAATCCCGCCCCGACTCCTCCCCTTTTAAAAATTAGCATAACATGCAGAAATGCATGTGAAAACACCCTAACGCGAGTTGGAAAATAACCCCCTAAGGGGTACCCGCTCCTCGGGGGCCTCGCTCTCTTTCTTACTTTGTAGATTGCAGTCTGGAACCGACACTCGCTCCTCAAGGGCCCTTGTTCCCGGACTTCTTCGAATTCCTTTCTGCCTGGAAGTCAGCACTGCCTACTACATCTGTGAGTTACCATTGCTCTCACAGAGCTTTCCCTGGAACCAGGTACTAGCTCCTCAAGGGCCTATACATTCCAGCTCCTGGGCTTCGATGAGATATTGTGTGAGTCTTACCATCAGGTTCGGTACATGAACTCTGATTACCCTGCCTACTCACTATATTTCAGTTTCTCTACAGCTCAGACTCCAGGGATCACTGTTCCAGCTTCTGAGGGACTACAGCCCAGCCGGGCATCCCAGCTCACTACTGCCACCTCTAGTGGGTCAGTATACTGTCTAATAAAATAACTAGTGTGTGTGTCTGTCTCCATACTCTGAGCCTGACCGGTGGTCCCTCTCGGGGTCTTCCCCGGGGTCATGGTCATCTGCCACTGGTCCAAGGATCCACCCACAACTCTCCTAAATACTACAGATTACTAACTCATATCTGATTGCTCCTCCCATCAGATAGCAGTTTCATAACAGATTGTTAACTCCTCACGGAGATTCATTACAGTATTGTCTCTTTGTCCTTAATCACTGAACTGGAGGCTGACACTACTGACAAAACTTCCCAAATTCTCTTCGGCTACAAGCTCTTCAATATCTTCTGATTCAGAGCAGAATCAATTGGTGCAAATACTGATTTCACTGCCTCAGAAGTAGTAATCAAAGAGAAGCACACTGCTGGTTTGGGGCAATGAACTTCTGTTACCCCTAAACTGCTAATGCCAGTTTTACATGGCTCTCCCATCTTTTCCCTCTGCCCAAAAACAAGATGGGAAGGAACAGGTGGCTGTGGCACATACTCTAAAAATTTCAATTTCTTTTAAAATTGAGCTACCTTCCTCTCCTGCCATTCTGGACTTCAAAAAGTCCCTCTTGAATTTAGTGCATGACTGCTTGTTTTATTGCTGCTCCTGCCAAAGTTGCCAAGATTCCCTCCTCTCCCTTTTCCTGACATGATAAAATTTGTTAAAGTGCACTGCCTACTGGGAGTTTGAATATTACAGATGAATGTATTTATTAATACTGTATCTGTAACCCACAGTTCCACTCACTCACTATATAGAGAATTGTCTCCAGCCACACAGATACATATACCATGTATGTGTGCTTTTCTGTGTACACTAGTGCTAACTGACTCCACACAGAAAAACTATTAAAAACTGAGCAAAAAGACTGACAGCCTGGTGAGACTCTTCTCTTCAGTCTCTGTGTGTGCACTTCTCATCACACTGGTGTCCAGACAGACAGAGACAAAAAAATTACTAGCACTGCTGCAATATCTCCCACCCTGCCTCCTCAAGTGAAGAGTAAAATAGCAGCAGTGCACGGGTTCTTTTTTGCCAGAGAGAGTGTGTGAGACTAATGTAGCACAGAGAAAAGCAGAAGCAGCCCTTTACAAGTACCAAATCATAAGTTTTTAAGCATGTTTAAACCTATAAGAAAGCTTCTAGCCAAGAGCTAGACAGGAAGTACAGAGTGTCTTGCACATGCTCAGTGTTTACAGTGGGAGGACATCAATGTCAACTGAAGCAAATAGCAGCTATAGGCTACTTTAAAAAGATTTTTCAATGTGATTTGTCTTCTATGTGGTGCCCTTGCCAACTTGTCGTGTCTTGGCTCTGAAGAAGCTGTGAGGTCACATAGGCAAAAGCTGGTTGCTCTAGTTACCATTTTTGTTTCTCAGCAGCACACAGCCATAGACTTCAATGGTCCACAGACCTGAATTGGAAACAAATGATGTAGTGACAAAAATTGTTTAATTAATTTTGAGGGGCCACAAATGAAATAAATATGGGCTCATTAGTTATGTTTTATCCATTCATTTCAAATGAATGCAAATCTCTAATACTAGATAAACTTGCACCTTAACAAATCACAAGGGTAGGATGGTATCCATCCCAAAATCCAGAAAAAATTCAAACATTAAATTGCAACCTGTTACTAATAATCTATAATCTATCTTTTAAAATAGCCACAATACCTGAAGACTAGAGAGCTGCAGGGTAATCCAAGAAACTATAGATCCATGAGCTTGATGTTGCTGACGAGAAAAATGGTAGAAGCTATTCTTAAAAACCAAATTACTGGCCTTATAGACAGACATGGCTTAATGAGGAAGAGTCAAAATAATTTTAGCAAAGAGAAGTCATGCCTTACACTCTATTAATTTTTTTGAATGTATAAATAAAACATGTAGATAAAGTGAGCCAGTTGATATAGTATATTTGGATTTTCATAAGATATTTGACAAGGTCCTTCATGAGTGACTTCTCAGAAAATTAAAAAGTAATGGGATAGGAGACAGTATCCTATTGTGGATGATTGGTAACTGGTTAAAAGACAGGAAACAGAAGGTAAGACTAAATGGCTAGCTTTCCAAATGAAGAAAGGTCATTAGTGGTAAACCATAGGAATTCGTACTGGGATCTTTGCTGTTTAACATGTTCATAAATGATCTGGAAAAGAGAACTAAGAGTGAAGTGATCAAATTTGCAGATGACACAAAACATTGAATAATTTTGTGTCACTTCACTGCACTGTTTTAAGAACTTTTGAATAAACAGAAGCAAATTGTAAGGAACAGCAGAAGGATCTTGTGAGACTAGGAGACTGGGCATCCAAATGGCAGATGGAATTTAATGTGGAAAAGTACAAAGTGATGCACAGAGGAAAACATAATCCCACTGTAGGTACACATTACTAGGTTCCATATTTGGAGTCACCACTCATAAAATGGGACTCCTTGGGAGCAATACATTGAAATCTTTGGCTCAGCGTGGGCAGTGGTCAAGTTCAAAAATAGAATTTAGGAATGATCCAAAAAGAATAAAATGGAAAATATACTGCTCCTCTATTGTGCCATGGTGCGATCCCCCACCTTATGTATTATGTGCAGTTCTGGTCACCCCATATCAAAAAAGACATAGCAGAACTAGGAAAGGTGCAGAAGAGGGCAACAAAAATAATGAAGGGGATGGAATGACTTGCCTGTGATGAGAGGCTACTCAGGTTAGGGCTGTTCAGCCTGAAAAAGAAATGGCTGAGAACGGATATGACAGAAGTTTATAAAATCATGAGAGGGGTGGAACAAGTAAATAAAGGACAAGAACATAAGATATGCCATGCTGATCAGATCAAGGTTTATCAAGCTCAGCATTCTGTCTCTGACAGTGGCCAATCCGTGTCCCAAGCACTTGGCAAATCCCAAAATAAATTAATTTCTTGTTACACATGCCCAGAGATAACAATAGCTTTCTCTAGTCTACCTGCCTACAAATGTTAGTTTTATGGACTTTCCTCCAGGAACTTGTCCAAACCCTTTTTAAACCCCACTATGCCAAGTCACCTTGACCACATCCTTTGGCAACAGATTCCACAGCTTGATTGTGCGCTGAATTAAAAAGTACTTTTTTTCTGAATTCCAAATGTAATCTCTCAAGTCTTACTTCACCAAATCCCATATTCCTACTCTAAGCACAACTTTTACTTTGAAGAATGGTACACTCCCCCTAAAGATCCCCTAATACTTTTATTTAGAGGAATGCTAAAAAATTTGCCCTACAATAATACAAGAGGAACCGGAAGGGGAGGAGTCGGGCGGCCTCGGGGCAGACTCCACGACAACTTTGCTGATGGCGAAAAGGTAGGACACCGTATCGCTGCCAGCAGCGCGCCCAATAGCGCCACCTTTCACGGTGGCACTATTGGATGCGAAAGCTGGCAGCGATCGCACCGCGGAGGTACAATCGCTGCTGGCTTTCGCAGGCCCACCCCCAGCTTCACCCCCCACCCCTGCCCCCCATTACCATTGGATTTTCTAAGGTCTGTGACCTTAGAAAATCCAGGCCTAAGTTTCAAAATCTTTATGACTAACTAAATAGAAACTTTTAGTAGCTAAGACCAGATGTAGCACCTGGGCTACACACATCTAAAATATAGACCCCCTTCCAGGGAATATTGGACAATTTGGTATAAAATATTGTATTTAAATGAATTGACTCCTATCTTTCTCCAGCAGTGAGTTAAGTATGAATACAAAATATCGACTGACAGTCTATCCAGTTATAAGCAATAGTATTGCTAAAATTTAACATCAAGGAAGGTAATTCCAAAATACAGTAAAAAAAAAAAAAAGACCAAAGTAATTGTAGATCAAAACAAACAAGCTTTCCTTTGAAGCACTTGTCGACAATTCAGAAGAGAGAAATTGATATCATGAATGGTAGAAAGATTTTATCTATAATTTCTTACACTGTTGGTGCCGCTTGAGTAACTTGCATTTCAGAAAGTATTCCTTTCATCCCTTCATATTTTTATGGTGGGGAAGCTCATACATATTACTCTGTATAAACAATAATACAAGGCTAGTGCCCACATTAATTAAAGCAGGTAATCTAAAATGCATCTCTCTGGCTAAACTTGTCCTCTCATGCTACTCTGTTAATAAGCATTTTTCAAAATAGCTTCTGCTATATTCTTACAATCTGGAGAGAAATCAGCATATGCCAAACAAATGGGGAGTTTTTCTACAAAATTGTCCAGTTTTGTATTATTCTAGTATTTTAATTACAGAATTGCTCACAAAAATGAAACCATTCAATTACTAGAATCCTCACAGGGACCAGCATTCTCGCTAGCATCAACAAAAGCCCAACACAAATTTTATTTCTCTATTACAACCAGCAACTCAAGGCAAATCTGTCCAATAAAAATATCACAGATCTGCCAACAATATCTATTGTAATTCACATATCTAGACAATTTTAGCCAGAAATGCTTGACAGAAGACCAACTAGCTCCTGTTGCATACAATGAATTTGAACATTGGCTATCAACGTCATTTTAGCAGATCCAAAAGTTTCCATTTCTAGTTTAAGTCAGTCATGACCCAGAGGACTGTGATAGTTCCTTAGCAAACCATGATTATGTATGGAAAGACTCAGAATGGTTTTACTCCCCCCACTGGAAATTCTATCTTTTTTGCAATAAAAATGTATTTATGCCAGTGAATACTTCTTTCAGAAAAGGTATGTTTACAGTAAATAACTGAAGTATAGTTTAATTAAAGGACATTTAAAACTAGAATTTAAAAAAAAATCTGCTTAATTGCATTCAATAAAAACCTTTTTTTAATCAAAATGCATCTGATCTGCATTAATGACATCTAACATTTATTACTTACAAAATTTCTGAAATGCAATAAAATCACAAATGAGCCTATTTCTCTTGAAATGGCATTTCAAAAGGTTGAACCACAAAATGAAAAAGCCTCCTTCCTCCTACCTCAACATGGAGGAGATCAATAATAGAGCAACCTGTGAAGAAGTAACACTCTAGTTGGTGAATACATTTGCAGGCAACTCTTCAGATATACAGGACCCTTGTGAAAAAGAGCCCTGAAAATCAATGTATGGCTGTAACAGAAAATTGGTAGCCAGTATGTTCTATCCAGGGCAGGTGTAATATGTTCACATAATTTCAGACCCAACAGGAGTTTGGTAGCCATGTTCTGGATATATTGAAGTTTAAAAATGTGTTTTCTATGGATGCCCACATACAAAGCAATACAGTAATCAAGAGGGCCCATCATCAGTGTATGGCATACTATCACAAGAACATCTCATATCAAATATGTAACTGAAATAGGATTGCTTAACCACATTATTTATATAATACTGAAAATCAATTAATATTTGGTTTTTTATTTAGTTCATTTTTGAGACACTTGTTAATAAAAGTTCCAATGACTTATACATTACAACACCACAATATAAGTATGCTAAATATAAATTATATAATTAAAATGGAGGAGTAGCCTAGTAGTTAGAGCAGCAGGCTGAAAACCAGGGAAGCCAGGTTTAAATCCTGTTGACATACTTTGGGGAAAGTGACTTCATCCATCAATGTCTCAGGTACAAATTAAGGGCCAGGTTTACTAAGGCTTTTCTCCTATTCTATGTCTATGGGAAAATGCTTAGTAAATCAGGACTTTAGATTACAAAACATTCTGGGGACATGGGAATATCTACTGTACTTGAATGCAATTCTCCTTGAGCTACCAATGAAAAGTGTGAGGTAAATATACATTTAAAAAATGTTTCACACAAAAAATAAAGCAATATAGAATATAAACCTTCTAAATTATATTAAAAATAGCTGTCTACATATAGAAAACTAAACCAATAATTTAAAAAGCTTTACTAAATAATCCTGCTAAAATAGAGCTCAGTCTTCATATAAAAACTAAATAAAAAGAGTTAAATCTTCAATTTGATATTCTGCTTTTTCATACAAACCACAAAGCAGATTACAAAGCAAATGTGTAATATATCAAAATACAATATAAACAAAATAAAATACAATAAAACATTAAAATAATGACTTCTTCCCCTCCCTGCCCTCCATCATGGTATAATGCACACTAAAAAGCCTTGTCTTATACTTTTTTGAAATGCTAAACAATCCACAGTAGCTTACAGATCATTAAACATTGAATCTCATAGTACAGGTCCATAATAGAAAAAAGTTATTTTCCTTGTGTCCACATATTTTATATCAGCATGTGAAGGAGCACTCAGAAAAAAATCTTGAGCAAGGCACAGCTCCCTGGCTGGATTACAGCAGGCTATTCTCTCTTTTAAATAGGCAGGATGACCCATTAAAAAAAAACAACAAAATTAAAGAGCAGCATTAAAGCCTTAAACGCCCCTCTAAGTCGCTGGAAGTCGATGAAGGATATCTAGAACAAGAGCGATTTGATCATCCAATTTTAATCCCATAAGAATCCAAACAGACATCTTTTTTTATATATCATATCCTTTTCAGTTGCTTCTAAAGAAGATCTGAATATAGCATATTACAATAATCAAGGCAGCTAATCACTGTTGCATGAATAATGGTTGGTGAGTTATCTTGAGATACATTGTGTAACCCCTGGGCTGGTCATACCCGGTTAGCGGTGCCATAAGTCATACCTCAAATCACAGCTTCAAGTGGTAAACTTCCTTGAATGGCAGGAAAGATAACTTTCAAGGCCCCTGCATTGCATTCACTTAAGTCCTAGGTCTTGCACATAGTAATGATGATCACAGCACAGATAAGCACTCAAGTCACTATGCAGTAAAAACACACTGAAAGCTGACTGGTTTCCAACAATACTTTTACTGATACAGTGTGAAAAGATAAAAATGTTCTGTACAGTGGTTTAATTCGCTTTTTGATATTACAAATGCTTTAAATAAATTTGCGTTTTAACTCCCTGTCCATTGGGGGGTCACCTTCTCTGCTTCGGGGATCCTGGGGTAACTCTCCCAAAATGAGGAACTTGATCTCATTTGGGTCGTGGGCTGGGGGGGCAGTGCAGCAAAACTGCAATGCCAAGCTGGGTGCAGGACACACAGACACACATGCACTGCCAAAAAGCCACTGTCCACATCAAAGATTTCTGCTCCCAATGAAAAGATAGTTTATTCGAAGTATCTTCAATTATTGTAAGAAAATGTAAATTGCAGGCTCACAGCAAATCCAGTACGACTTCACTCTCAGTCTTCATGAGCACCACAGACAATTTATGTTATAGCCTATGGGGCAGATTTTTAAAGGGTTACGCGCATATGGGTACATTTTAAAAAACAGCGTGTGCGTTCTTTTGTTCGCGCACCAGTTCCCTCCACCCCCCCCTGCACCTTCCCCTCCCTTCCCCTACCTAACCCACCCCCCCAGCCCTATCTAAACCCCCCTACCTTTATCGCACAAGTTACTCCTTGCGCGCGCCGATGGCCCATTGCCGTGCCATCACCAGACCCGGGGGCTGATCGGAGGCCTCGGTCACGCCCCCCCCGGAATGCCCCCGGGCCGGCACCATGCCCCCCCCCCCCCGGAACGCCCCGAACGTCACATCGCTCCCCGACACGCCCCCTAGCAAAGCCTCGGGACTTACGCGCGTCCCGGGGCTTGCGCGCACCACTGAGCCTATGCAAAATAGGCTCGGCGCGCGCAGGGGGGGGTTTAAGGCTTAAGCGCGTAACCCTTTTAAAATCTGGCCCATAATATATGCGCGTAACCCTTTTAAAAGCCTCCTGCGCGCGCTGAGACTATTTTGCATAGGCTAGCTGTCGCCGGTGCGCGCAAACTACGCCTGCCCGGAGGCAGGCGCAACTTAAAAATTAAAGGTAAGGGGGGGGTTTAGGTAGGGCAGGGGGTGGGTTAGGTAGGGAAAGGGAGGGGAAGGTGGGGGAAGGTGGGGGGGGGCGGAGGGAATGGAGGAAGGCTGCGTGGCTCGGCGCACGCAAGGGGTGCACAATTGTGCACCCCTTGCGTGCGCCGACCGTGGATTTATAACATGCACGCAGCTGCGCACACATGTTATAAAATCGGGCATAGATTTGTGCACGCTGGGTTGCGCGCACAAATCTACGCCCGCACCTAGGGCCTCATTTTCTAAAGTATCGCAGGCCTGCAATACTTTAGGTAATGAGGGGCGGGGGGCCGAAACAGGGGGGCGGTCCTGCACTAGCCGGCAGCGATCGCACCGCGGCGGTGCGATCGCTACTGGTTTCACACCCAATAGCGCCACCATAGAAGGTGTAGTTATTGGGCGCGAAATAGGCAGCGAAAAGGCCCTTACCTTTTTGCTGTCGGCGCCGTCTTCGTGGAGTCGGCCCCGGTAACGCCCCAACTCTTCCTCTTCCGGGGCAGACTCCGCCCCCAACTTGGTATCGCATGCGATAAGGGACTTTTCACGTGCGAAACGTCCCTTATTGCGTGCGATCCGCCTGGTAAATGACCCCCATAGTTTTTAAAATCTGGCCCTATATACTCCGCTCTTCAGCCTGTACGAGGCCACACTGTTTAAAATCTCTCAAACCCAGTAAATCTCAATGTACTCACTTTAGTTCTCTGATGGCTTCAAGCTACTCACTTCCCCTTGTTGCAGGAGGGAACGGGAAACTTTCAGCCCTGTTTCCAGGATCCAACCAAGCACAAGTTTTTCCTTTTCTGTCCCAACACAATTCATTTCCTTTCCAATACTTTTTTTTAATTTATATTTTATTCAGATTTTCAACAAATTCTTTTACATTTGCAAAAATCAAGAAATTAATCTTTAGTACTTAAAACAAAATAAAAAATACCTCTCAGAAAAACTTTTCAGTACATCAGATATATAGTCCCCAACAATGGGAGGATATACAAAGAAAAATAACCTAAGTTACTTAGTCAAATTAGTATACATATACAGAAAAGGAGACTATTTATTCTTTTTATTACAGTCTTTTACCTCAGCCCTCTTCCTTATCAGTCAAGAATATCTCTGGATGGGTGGGCTCTTGAAAAATAAATTTCTTTTCTTGTAAGATAATTAGGCATTTACACGGGAATTTTAGATAAAAAGTCACACCAAGGGATATAACCCTTGGCTTCAATGTCAAAAATTGCTTCCACCGTAGCTGCATGCTGCGGGCAACATCAGGGAACACTTGGACCTTACGTCCACAGAAAAGGAAGTCTTTTTTCTAAAGAATTTTTGCAAAATTAAACTCTTATCGTGTCCTCTACAAAACGAAACAAGCAAAGTTGCCCTACTAGGAATGTCAACCACCGAGGCCTCTAAAAAGGATGTCAGTACTTTTAACTCTAGTCTTAAATCCAATTTCCAGTTGCTTTGCTCAGACTCCCTGAGACACTATTGGATTCTCCCTGCCAACTTTCACCTCTGTTCCCTGGCGACCAAGAGCTGCCTTCCCTGGATTTGGTGACTCTGGGGGAGCCCCAACTTTGCTCTAACCAAGGTAATATACCCTTTCCAAAACCTAGCCCTTAGGGGCTGAACCAATCTGTCGCTCAAGAAATTCAGGACCATCCCTTGACCACCAGCTGGAACCTTCCCTGCTCTTTTGTCCTCCCTAGTACTTCCCATAGGGGAAAATCACATTAACCATGATACACTCTCTACAATTACATTTAGCAGTCCTTTCTCTGGTACACAGGGGCCACATATGTCTTCTCACAGTCTTGCTTAAGTTTAATGTTAAAGCCAATTCATTCAGCCTTAATCTGTTTCTCACATCCTATTGGCAAGGGGAAAGCTTTATACTTCTCTCCTAATGTTGAGGAAGTATTAAAGGTGAAATCCATTTTACATAGTCATTTATCTCCTACCTCTCCAAGGTGTTTCCTCGTCTGAACTCCTTAGTTTCCTCACAGCACATGAATGGCACGGAGTATACTGCTCCCCAAAATCTTTAGTAGATAATCCTGGGCCCTATGGGGTGGGGGAGTCTGTTCCAACTCCTTTTTCCCTTCCCTTTTTCTTCTCCTCTAAATGGTTGTAAGCCACCCCTTGTCTGGATACTGACAATCTGCAGGTTCCTTCTCAGTGAAGCAACCTCTTTTTCTGATGTTAGAGCAGCAAAGAAAACAGCTGAACTAACTCCGTAGTTAATGGTTACTCAGAACTCAAATAGTTAACTGAAAAAAACATGTTTAGTCTCTCCTTAAACATGCTTCCTAAAGATCTTAAACAAGTATAGTATTATCCCCTAATCTTTTACTGTATAAGCTACAAATACCGGTATATAAAAGCTGTTAAATAAATAAATACATAAATAAGAGGATAAGGAGGGTGGACAGAAACTCTCATCCAAAAATAATAAGCTCCATGGAGGCATTAAAATGTAAGCAAACATTAAAAAGCTAAGATATGCTGTCCCTTGAAAGAAAAACAGAAAATCCAGACCCTAAGATGGTGGTCTGGAGGAGCTTACCAAAATACCTTCTTTCCCACATGGGGAAGCTATACACCCACACTATTGTTATGTTTCCCCTCCGAACTAAAGTAGTTTAATCCTACACTTGTTCCTAGCCGGGATGGACATTTCTTATCCCTTGTAACTGGTAAAAGACTGACCTTTATTATTTTATTAATCTGAGACTGCATAGACCAGTCTGAAGCCATAAGCACCCACAGAACCTTTCCCTCAGACTGAACAACAATACAGCCCTTCTGTTTCAACTGATGAACATGCAAAATTCAGTCATTTAACCTACAAAAGCTCTGCTTTTAAAGGATTCAGAACAAGCTTGTTAATAATCAGCCATTTACTTACATGCGAAAGGCAGTCTGTTAATTCTCGCAAACTATTTTCTAAATCTTTTCCCAATTCTAAAAAATCTGGATATCATCTGCATAAGAAGCAATTAAGACCCTTCTGTCTAACCACTTGCCCTTAAGGCTGAATATAAATATTGGAAAGCACTGGGAAGAGAACTGGCCCTTACTATACCCCACTTTTCAGAACCCACGGATCTGACACAGTGGTACCATATTGCACTTTCTGGATTCTGCTTTTTTTTTTTTTTTTTAATGAGTCAAAGCAATTCCACATCCCTCCATGAACACTGCAAAGACCAGGAGATGCTGCAAGAGAATCTCATGGTCCACAGTATCAAAAGCAGCAGGTAAATCTAAAAATACCACCACTGAATCTAAGCACCAATCTAAATGTGTCCTCAAGATGTCCATGAAAATTACCAGAGCAGTTTCAGGAATACAATATGGGCATAATCCCACCTGATAATAATCCTAAAAAGTTCTTTTCTGTAACCAGTTGCCACAGCTCACTCTACTAATTTTGCCTAGATAAAGCAAACAAGAAGCAGATCTATCTACAGTTTGTTACAGCCAAAGCATCTAGGTTAGGCTTCATTAAATAGGGTGGATTATAACCTCTTTCAATTTGTTTGGAAAGATTATTTCCTGCAATGAACAAATGCTGCCACATGTTCTTCTCTTCACTACTTGTAGACAGAAGATATTAAACCAGATGTGCTAGTCAAAATTAGTAAAAAAAAAAATTCACTTGGCAGTTAATATAAAGATCAATACATTCTATCAAAGGAGAAAGGAAGAGACCAGAGAAAGTCCTGCAAATCCAAAATTTAATAAAATTGAGCTGTATTTCTGGTAAAAAAAATTTTAAAAGACTTCTGGTTAGTTTTTCAGTAGCTATACGCCTCACTAATACTTCTCCCCACCATGCTGACTTCTTAACCTTCAGAAGTCAAACAAATGCTAATGGTTGGTAACACTGGATCACTTAAGGGCCATTCTAGTGCTAGGGAAAGTATCCTTCTATTCTGAATACTTTTGGAGATTGTAATATCTTCCGAACTGACAAAATGAAACTATACATTGCCCTAAAGACCCACCTCGTTAAACAAGCCTGTGAAGGCTAATTTGATCTTCTGTTCTTATTCTGTTTTATTTTATTTGTTTTTTTATTTTTCATGATGTTTTAATGTGGTCTTAATTTGCTATGTAACTTTTAATTGTGTTTTATTTGACATCTTTATTTGTTATTATTTTATGTTAATTACCTAAGAATGTGATGTTGAATCCTGCCCTTAACATAGGAAGGGCTGACAAGAAATGCTTTAAAATAAATAAGCAAACAAACAAACAAACAAATAAATAAATAAACATAGTAATGGTTTTCAGTGACTTAAAAGGTCCCTTCTTCAGATGTTTTTACATAAGGAACATCTGAAGGAAGGACCTATGAAGCTTTGAAAGCTAATGCACAATAACATTTATTTATAATTCATTTTTTATTGATCCAATAAGAGATACAACAGCCTTGAAAGTACTCTGTTTGTGTCTGGAACCAATATGGCAATGAAAATGTTAACCCTTTCTCCTTGAGGAGTTATCTCACCCTGTTTGATCACATCTACTGTTTGTGTATAGTTCACAGTTCATAAACATACATTAATTTCTGCAAACACGTAATTTAAAGGGCCGATGTAATAAGCTGCGCTGAATCCACCATGGGTTTTTACTCCGGTTTTAGTAAGGATATTTTGGCGCTAACCTTACTCAGGCATGTAATATGGATTTTAGTGCCGAAAAAACCTGCGCTAAGAAATCCACAGTATGCTTAACTCAGGTGCAAGCAAATTGCATGTAAACAAAGGTATTGGCTATTACAGGGCAATGCAGAGAGCCACGTTAGCAGGGAGACACTTTAGTGTGTGGCTTTTAACATGGAAATTTAATACCAGGGTCAAAGCAGGAGTAAAACGTAAGTCACACTTCTGGTGGCCACTTTAGTCGATTGTGTTACTGTGCAAGGTGCTTCTCTATGGCAAACAGATTATGCATGGCTTTTTTTTTTTTTTTTTTTTTTTTTTTTTAATGGTTTGGTACATTTTGCAGGTGGGGCAAAGAATTAGAGCAGCAGAAGCTTTAGAGTAAAGAAGAGAGGACAAAATAGAGAAAGATGGTTTATTGCCGAAGAAGGAGAGTGCAAGAGGAGCAGGCTGCCCTGGATCAAGTCATTCCAGAAGAGCAAGCAGGAAAACACTGGTGGGATTATAAGAGAGACAGATGTGGCCTGGATATATAGACTGAGCTCCAGGGCAATCCTCTCTCTCTCTATGAAGAATTTGGAGATGAAATTGACCCTCTAACCAATTGTGGACATGTCGTTCCAGGCTTGGTCAAGCTTCTCGGTACCTTGTATTTTCTTGCCACTGGTTCATTCCAGAATACAATGGCTGGTATGGACCAGTCATCATTTTCAAGGCATTTCAGCCAAGTACTAAGAGCTATGATGAAACAGGTCAGGGAGTACTTCAAGTACCCACAACCAGCTTACAGAGTGGCAGAAGATAAAGTGCACTGTTTCTTTTTTATATAGCTGGCATGCCGAACATAATGGGCACAATTGATTGCACCCATGTTGCTCTTACCGCCTGCTCCCCAACCTGGGAGAGAAATGGCATACTGTAACAGAAAGCATGTCCACTCCTTGAATGAGCAAGTTGTGAGCAGTGCACATACGAAAATCCTCAGTGTTGTCTTCCGGAAGCAGCCGTGACTCCTCAATCCTTGTGCAATCAGCGCTGGCTCAAAATTTCACCAACGGGAAATACAGAGAAGGCTGGTTACTCAGTAAGTTTGAAACAGAAGTCAAACCAAAGCATATGTTAAAATATAGGCTCTCTGGGATGGGTACCTAAAGCGGAATAGTACACGTTTCCCACCATACTCATCTGCATAGTGCCAAAATCACGTGCTACTCTGCAATATAATCAAATGTTTGCTGTCTTGGGTGGGAAAATGTAAGCTCTTTGGGGTGGTTACCAAAAGCGGAATAGCATTTGCTTTCTGGTACAAGGTGCCAAAGTATATATTATTCTGCTACATAGGTAAGCTCTCTAGGGTAGGTTCCGAAAGCAGAATAGCACACACTTTACAATACTTTGCAGGAAATGCTGGTTAGGGCTGTAAAGCATGGCTGCTCACACCCCCCATTTGTGCTACGTTCAGCAATGGAAATTCAGTATAAAGAAGAGCACTCAAGAACCAGAGGAGTCATAGAATGTACATTTGGCGTTTTTGCAAAGCCAGTTACACCGTCAAGACCAATCTGGAGGAAGGCTACAGTATTTGCTGTAGAAAGTTGCAGATATCATAATGGTGTGTTGTATGATTCACAATATTAACCACTGGCATGGCAGTTGATAGCAGTTGTGTTTCTGTTACCATGGGAGGTGGTTCTTGAGGCACTGTTCCCTGCTGGTGCAGGATAGCCATGGATGATCTGGCATGGGCCGGGTAGGGTTCAGAGACAGTAATTGGTGGTCTGGTGTGGCAGTTGACTATAGGATAGTCATTGCTAATCCAGCTATCACCTGCATATTGCAAGGTATGTGGGGACATGCCCAGGAAATCTGACATAAAGCTACATGCCAGCAATATGTCACAGAAGAGAATTTAGAGAAAGTCACCGGTGCTCCAGCATCAGGTTCAGATAAATTTAGGAACAGGAGATTCATTGCTGGTTCAGTGCAGTTGAGTTCCTGCCTCACAATCATTTCTGCAGCTATCTGGTCTTCCATTGCATCAATGCTGGAGACTGCTGTTTTTATTGGTGGAACAATGATGAGATCTGGTTTCCCACTCCTGCTTGCCCTGGTGCCAGGTGTTGGTACATTCTGGATGTCCATCATAGATATGTCTAGCCATGTGAAGTGGAACTTAACAGTTTGACTGTCTTCTTGTGTACTGGGTGTCAGCATCTTGCTTGGCAGCTGTAGACTGTCAGTGAATTGTTCTGCTGCTCCTATGGGAGGAGGATCCTGAGGCTGTATCCCCTGAGATGCTAGCTGGTTCTCTTCAGCCACATTCTCTGTGGCAGGCCCCTCTGTGTCCATTGGCCAATGATTTCCTGGAAAATAATTAAGAGACATATCAAAGCCAAGAATTGAGAAACTATTAAAGCCTTGTGATCCCCTCAGCCAGCCCTCTTCATCCCAGAGATACATTTCCTGCCATACTTGCTCCTTCCACAGCATCCATATCAATGCTGCCAATAAAAGTCCAGCAAAAGAGTCCATCTGAAGAGTCCCCTGAACCAGGTCTTCCACCGCTGTCAGCTGCATATTATATGGTGGGCTTCCTCCCATCTGGCTCTTAGATCGCTCGATCAATGCCAGCTTGGCCTTGACAGTCATCCTGGTGTCTTGCCAGTGATGCTCTGTTTCAGCTGATCCACTGACCTGGTGTTAGATTAGTAAGTATGTGGACCCTGGGCCGAGGTGAGAGATGGTACCACCCACAGGGAGGAGCCCTGTGAGCGTCACTGTCGGGAGGAGAGGTCTCAGCAGATGACAGATACAGCTGTAGAATAGAGTATTAGTGAAATAGAGAGGCACTGCCCATGAAGCAGGGAGTGCAGGACAAAGTCACAGAGTCTGTGTGGTGGGGTATACCCAAGGGGAATACCTCTGTAGTGAAGATATAGCAATGGTCCGCAGAGCGGGGTACACCGATGAGGCTCCTCAGTAGAGATGATATGGTAGTGGTCCACAGCGCGGGGTATACCGATGAGGGTTCCTCACTTAGAGATGACATGGTAATGGTCCGCAGTGCGGGGTACACCGATGAGGGTTCCTCACTAAAGATGGTACATAAGAACATGTCATACTGGGTCAGACCAAGGGTCCATGTTCTTATGTTCTTAAGTACTCTGCTGGCAGTAAACAGATGCCTACAGCTTTTATGGACACTGAATGTTAGACTTTCTATGAGAATCCCAGATCTAGTTTCAGATCTGCAGGCTGTTGAAGGGAATGCCTCCATGCTTCCAGGTTGCTGCACGGAATTTTTACAAGTTATGATGACCCTTTGGGATTGTCACTAAAGTGGCCCTACTCTTGAACCCTTTGAGCTAGGACAGGAAAGGTGGTAGAGGAAGGGCTGCACCATTTGGAACAGTTCCTCCACTGAGGTTGCTAGAATGGCCAGCCCTTGCTGTCTATAAAATCAGCCTTTTATAGACAGCAAGGGTTCCTGAGCAAGGTCCCTGCTTTTACTGAGGTGCTGGGCTGTGACCTGAAAGTGCACTTCCTGTTTCAACTCAAACCAGGTACATTTCAAGAGTTTATAAAATAAAAACTAAATAATGAAATTAAATGTAAAAAAAAAAAAGTGATTCTGGGTGGGAGGACCCTGCTGATGCTCCCACCTAATTTTCAAAGCTCCGAGTGTGTGTGTGTGTGTGTGTGTGGGGGGGGGGGGGTCAACTGACTGGATTTTGGGGGGACCTTCCTGGCAGCCAAAGGTGGTTTGGAGTATCAGAATGTATAAAAAAATACTCAAGTTCAAACAGGTGCCCACAGCTTCCCAATGTGCCCAAGATGGACTTGATTGGTAAGAAAGGAGAGGGGAGAGAAGTCTCAGTACACTCATCCTATGTTTAAAGGTTGTTAAAGAACTTTGAGATGATTATGAGGAGAGATATCTCAAAATGGGACAAAAGTAAGGAACCTATGAGATCACAGGTACATACATTTTAATAGGAGGATTCCGGGCCCCTCGAAATATTTCATTTTTATGAAAATTTGGTAGAAAAGGACTTGAACTTTATTGAGTAGGCATATGAAGTATTTTACTTTATAATGAGAATGTATGACAGAGATAAAAATGTAAACCATTTCAAAATACTTCTCAAAGTATTTGTAAGAGAAAAAATTTGGGTTCCCAAGCTAATTTTCTCAGAAAAGAAAAAAAATCAGACTTTGTTTTTTTGACTGGAATTCGGAGGAAAGTATGTCTATGTTTATATAAATGAGCTAGTAACACCATTTTGTGAGCCAGTCTATTATGTTGATGGACTCTTGGACCGAGGGGGAGTTGGCGCTACCTGTAGGGAGGAGCCCCACAGGTCCCCACCATCGGTAGGCAGAGCTGGTGGAAGCAGAGGCCCAGCTGGAGCTTCACCAATACCAGCCCAGGTTCCCCTTAGGCTGAGCCCTCAGGTGTTGGGGCCAGCTGGTCTTAGGTGGGGCCTCTGTGGTGGTGGAAGTCCAGGCAGTCAAGAATGCTGTGGCTAGCACATTGAGGGGTCAGCAAAGGAACAGCCAGGGGTCAGGAGATGTTGAGTGAAGTAGGTACACAGGCTGAGGTCAGAGGCAGGCAGCGAAGCTCAAGGTCAGAATCCAGGCAATGGATGAGGCAGACTGCGAGAATCACAAGGTCATAGTCCAGTCCAGGGTCATGCCAAAGATCAATCTGAAGGGGAGACAAGGAGGAAGCCAAGGACCACAGATGGACGGGATGCTGGAGCAAGACGAAGGAAAGTAGGACCAGGAAGACAAGAACTCAGGTACCACACCGAAGAGCTAGGGATCCAGAACAGGAATTCAGGAACAGCTGAAGGAGCCAGGAAGCGAGGAGCAGGATATAGGAACCAGGAATGCAGGCAAACCGCTACTCCCAAAGGAGTCAGTCTATTGCCAAGGCAAGAACTGAAGGCAGGAGCCGGCCTTAAATAGTCCCAGGGATGATGAGGTCATCAATTGGTGTCAGACCCTGTTTCCCACCACTGGTTCTTTAACAAGGGCAGGATCTGGCATGCGCGTGCCTAGGGGAGCAGTGCATTGGGGCAAGAGGAATCACAGCAGCAGCTGCACAAGCAAGAGGGATACTCCGTTCAGTGTCCCTGCACAGCGGCCTGACTTCCCCGGCATCGGGGAACACTGAGGTGAGTACGGTGGCTCGCGGGAGGCCATGAGCTGCTAAGCGCAACACTGTGCTGGAAGGAAATGCTGCAAAGGGGCTGGCGGACTTATACATATACATTTCTCACTTATAAAAGAATTCAGATTCCATCTCAGCTTCAAACTATTTCTCAAAATTCCCAAATTTTCTTTTCTAAAACTTCATACAAAGATGGGAGGTGTCCTTAGGTTAAAAGTATATTAAAAACTGTCCTAAAATGCCTCTTAGAACTATTTTTTTCTGAGGAAAGGAGCACTGATCTTCCTGAGTGTGGAAGTTGGAGAGTTCAGTTAGTCTGGGTTTGACTAAGTGAGCGAGCAGAAAGCACCTGCCATTTCTCTTCAGAGACTGCTCTGAAATCCCAGAAATGCACAACAGAGGAACACGGAGAGGAAGGCACCCATCTCCAGTATGGATGTTTGAAGTATGTGTGCCTGTGTTAGTGTGCTATTTGTTTTAAAAATAAGGTAAATTCCAGGTAAGGTTCAGAGTAGGCAGTTTAACCGTTAATATTAAATTAACCTGGTTGTATTGCAGTGATTTTTCATCAGCCATTGACAGCATTATAAGAGTTGACTGGAAAATTGGCAAAGGTAATGGGGATGAAGTGAGTGATTTCCCAATCACTATATATATGAATCCATATGACTGTATATGCCACCGGTATGGCTTGCTTTTAGGAAATATATAATAAGTGAGCCTGGCTTTTCCTAATAAGAAGAGGGCTATAGCTCTTATAATATAGGAGAATACACATATCTTCTAAAGAAGTATGTTTTCTCCAATTAAACTGATCTAGGAGAACCAGAATCTTTCAGGAGAAGGTCTAGTTGTACTGTACTGATGTGCTGTAGTGAGAGACAAGTTGGATATATGAAACTGTAAGCTTGCTTATAACAAAGCTGATAATAGAACCCACTGAGAAAACTAAAAGAAAAGAAAGGGGTGACAAACAGCAGTGCTGCTTCTAAAGTGAGAGGAACCATTTTGTTATTTATCTTGGGTGGAAATAGTCTGACACAATCATTACTCTGCTCCAGGTGAGAATACAGGCAGAGTATACAGAAGTACAGATAATAGTGCTTTAGTATTTGTAACATCCCCAGTTAGAAAATACTTGGTGGCACCTTCTCAGATTGCGTATATAAATATGCAGCCACTGGTCTTGACTTAATGTTTATTTCTAAAAAAGAACTACAGATGACACACCGTCCAACAAACATTGCTGCACCATATGAAATCTCATTATTTGATTCTCCTAAACTTCAAATATGCCTTGTCTATTGCCCGCCTGGAGTACTTGAAAAAAACTGCTCGCCTTTAATTGAATATTTCATGAACAATATATCATTAAACAAACCAATCATAATCCTGGGTGATTTCAACATTCACTTCGACCTAATCAATAACTCAAAAACCTGTCAAATCATCATTGACACACTTGGTTCACTTCAGCTAAAACAAATCGTTGTTAATCCAACTCACAAAGCAGGCCATACAATTGACCTGATATTCGTCAATACTAATGACTGGCACAACATCAATACCCACACCACAGAAATACCTTGGTCAGATCACCACCTAATCCAAGCTACCTTATCTTCTAATGCCATCCTTACCCCTCCTCGATACCAACAAAACAAAATAACTTATCGACCACCTTTCAACACTGAACTCCTTCAAGAAACTCTTCAAGAAGAACTGACTAATATTAATCTCTCAAATTCTGATGAAGCTGTATCATCTTGGTTTAAGATCACTAAAAAAGTTGCTGATAATATCAATCCCTTAATAACTAAGTTAATCAAACCATCAAAGCACAATAATCCATGGTATAATAATAACATCAGAGCGTCTAAACGTCAACTTCGAAAGAAAGAAAAAGAATGGAGACAAAACAAAACTCCAACCACCCTAAATAAATATCGAACATACCTAGTCCAATATAAACTTATTATCAATAATGCAAAAAAAGATTATTTTTCAAAAAAAATCATTAAATTCCACCACAACCCTAGAATGCTCTTCTCAATAGTGCAGAAGCTCACAAAAATAACTCTAAAAACTACTTGTACTTCACACAACAGTGATGATTTTGCAGAATTCTTCAAAAATAAAATTTTAAACTTAATACAATCAAACCTCAATGTGAATACCCAATCTGTATCTCTGAACAAAAAAGCAAAATCAAAATGGACTCTTTTTGAAACCTCTTCCACTATCCAAATCCAATCAATTATCAAAAAAATGAACCCGGCTAGCCATCCTTTAGATAGCATCCATATTACAAGCATAAAGAATATTGAATCTACTATTACAAATACAATCACAAAGATCATCAACCTATCTCTTACTGAAGGTTCATACCCAAATTCCCTTAAGTCAGCTATAATAAAACCTATCCTAAAAAAGACCAACCTTGACCCAAATGCTCTATCTAATTACCGCCCACTTTCAAACCTTCCCTTCATTGCCAAAATAATAGAAAAAGTAGTTCACTCACAACTTGATGAATACCTTGAATTAAACAATATATTATCTCCAAACCAATATGGTTTTAGAAAAAACCTCAATACCGAGACGCTCCTTCTTTCATTAAATGATACCATATTAAGAGGTTTTGACAATGAAAAACAATACTTACTTGTATTACTTGGCCTCTCCGCAGCATTCGATACTATAAATCATCAAATACTTCTAGACCGATTATCAGAAATTGGTCTAGCTGGCAATACTCTACAATGGTTCACATCATTTCTTAACAACAGGAGCTACCAAGTCTCATTCAATAATAACATATCAAAGAAAATTGACCTCAAAACTGGAGTACCACAAGGATCTGCATTATCTGCTACTCTCTTTAATATTTACCTTTTACCAATCTGCCAACTACTAGATGATATTCAAATAACATACTACCTCTATGCAGATGATATACAACTTCTTATTCCTATAAAAAATCCATTGATGAAACATACAAAGATACTTCCATGATTCTTGATGCACTAAAACAACTCCTTTCAAATTTAAAGCTAATAATCAATATTGATAAAATTGAATTAATTATCATGAACAAAAAACCCAACTTAATTCCACCACCTCAATTCACCACTACCAATCAAATCAACTTTATTACCCCTGTCAATCATGCCAGAAATCTTGGAGTTATCATGGATAGGAACCTATACTACAATATACACATAACAACTAAAATCAAAGAAGGATATCATAAGCTCCTAGTTCTCAGACTTTTAAAACCTTTTTTAAATTCAACGGACTTCAGAACCATCTTGCAACTTATAATTTTCTCAACAATAGACTATTGTAATTCTCTTCTGATTGGCCTCCCATCAACAAGCATTAAACCTCTGCAGATTCTTCAGAATTCAGCAGCTAGAATTTTAACAGGAACAAAAAAATATGTTCACATCACCCCAATACTAATGTCGCTCCATTGGCTACCTATTAAATCTCGAGTAGATTATAAGATCCTGATCATCACTCACAAATTAATACATGCCGATCATCATAAACACACTGGTTTAAAAATCACTCCACAAATTACCAGAACAAATCTTCGATCTAACAACACTTCTTGTCTAAAAATTCCTCCCATTAAAGATGCTTGACTATCAACTACTAGAAACAGAGCATTCTCCATTGCTTCCCCCAAAAAATGGAACTCTCTACCGCCATATTTAAGAACTCAATCTAACATCAAAAAGTTCAAGAAGGACCTAAAAACTTTCCTCTTCCATACAGTCTACATCAATGATCATCTTTAACAACAATCCTTCTACAATCAATTCAACCATTCAAACCCAAACAAGAAAAAACAGTAACTACAACTGGCATCAACCTTAAGTATTACAATTTCAGAAATTTAATAAGAAGCCCTCCTTTAAGATGAATTAATACTATTTTTGTTACTTTCCTTTTTTACATCTTTCCCTTCTCCCCCTCTTTCACCCCACCATCCCCCTCTACCTATCATTTCACTATTGTTATTGTTTTCTTCTTTTGCAACTATGTATAATTTATCTGATTGTTGTTTTGATTCTGTAAACCGTTGTGATGGCTAAACCGAATGACGGTATATAAAAACGAATAAATAAAATAAATAAATAAATAAATACATATTGATGAGCATCTGAACCTATATTCAGTGCACTGTAGTAATAATGTGA
This sequence comes from Rhinatrema bivittatum, assembly GCF_901001135.1. Classification (NCBI taxonomy): domain Eukaryota; kingdom Metazoa; phylum Chordata; class Amphibia; order Gymnophiona; family Rhinatrematidae; genus Rhinatrema; species Rhinatrema bivittatum. The sequence continues at coordinate 652,534,520 of NC_042615.1, read as the reverse complement.
GAGGAGAGTGAAAGAAAGTGTGAAAATAATCCTCATCATACATGAGCAAGAATCTGAATTTAATTCCTCTGTGATAGCTAGAATAAGGATATTTAATTATCTCTTGTTTTTCACAATCAGCTAGCCCAGTTCCTATTAGTTGCCACAAATAAACACTCCAGAAGATAATCGCAGTTAGTGTATTGGAGGAAGATACTATTTTATTATTTAAAGAGTATAGATAGGTTTCTGATTGCTCCAGAGACAAAGTACCCAATACAGCGCGAGGATCACAGTCGGGGAGCAACTTCCGGGACCCTGTGGCACTGAAGCCATGCTGAGAGCAGCGTTGCAGCAAGCCCCACCCCCTAACGGCGGCAGAGGGTACGAAGATTCATCCTAAATAAAGTGAGCTAAGTGTATACCTGCCACAAAGTCTAGCTAGACTGAAACTTTTCAGCACCACAAAGAGAGTACAGAATCACTGCAGAAGCTGTCATAAGTACTTGGCCAGAGACACATGGAACAAGCGCCTCAGAATTCACAGGGCCTGGAGAGTTCACTGGAAAGAGACAGAGAAAAAAAAAAGGTTAAAAAGACATACAGAGTCAAACAACGCAGACAGGAAACAACACAAAGCACTTGTGATCTACTGACCTGCAATTACAGAGAAGTGATTTTGTCCTGCTGCACCTGCAAGACAGAATTGGGACACAAAGGCTCACTTTCTTCATAGTAGCATTAATTACTTAATCCTTGATATAGAAAGTATAACAGTTAATACTCAAACCATACTTATCTGATTGTTTAATGGTAATGTTAGGAGAACCTGTTCACTTCTAAAGTAGTTGTTAGCTGTTACAAAAGAAAAACAAATTGTGTTAATTGTGAAAAATTCACAGTGCGTTTATAAAGTTTAAATTTCTTGATTTTCACTAGTTAAACTTGTTGTAATAAATCTGAGTCACAGCGCATAATTTGTAAGAATTTCATCTGTTTCTTTTGAAGTTTTGCTTAAACTCTGGATATTTACAACTTGTGACTCCTCTAATACCACCTGAAACCCCTTAGCTCAGGGCTTCCCAAACCTGTCCTGGGGACCCCACAGCCAGTCGGGTTTTTAGGATATCCACCATGAATATGCATGAGATAAATTTGCATATACTGAGCCCCCAGGCTATGCAAATGTATCTCATGCATATTCATGGTGGATATCCTGAAAACCCGACTGGCTGTGGGATCCCCAGGACAGGTTTGGGAAGCCCTGCCTTAGCCGTTCAAACTACCTCAGCCACTGCAGCAGGAGGGTCACTACGATTACTCCCCAAAGGGGCGGGGCTTACAAGGCAAGCCATCTTATTTCCGTGCCCCTCCCCATGCCTTTCATCTCCTAGGTCCTCTTTCTTTCTCTGTTTTTCTACTTAAAGCCTGGAGGTTGCTAGCCTCCTTATAGTGCTCTCTCCTTACATAATTGTGTTTTGCATCCTTTTGTAGTACCAATGCATCATGAGGAAGATGAGCTGCTTGGTTTTTAAAAACTATGGCAATGCAGTCACTGAAGTAGTTTCTCATACTGTCTGCATGCCAAGGTTTTCTCTATGCTGAGGACAAGGTCATTGCTGATTACCAGGAATGTACTGAGTGGCCTCCTTAGCCATTCTGGCTGTGCTGTGTGATGCACGGTAGCTATTCTGAATAGAGTGCTTAATATGCTTTAGGTAAATGATTGACTACCTTATATGCAGCTCTAAATGGGCACTTGGTACGCGACATATGACCTTTGTGTTTCACAGATATATACAGTACCTGAATGTAATCTGCTTTGAAGTGCCGAAAAGTGGAATATAAAAATCTAAATAAATAAATGCATTTCCTGCAATGAGATTGCATATTACAGGTCCTACATGTTGTCCCGTTGCCATTAGAAGCAGGTGAGTTTCTGGTGTGATGGAGTCCTTGACAGAAGATATCAGAGAAGACCCTGATGGACTTAAGGCCATGAATATTGGATGCTAAAGATTTTTGCTTCTCCTGAAGAAATACAACATTAGAGAGATCTTTGTTTCTTGCACCTTCAAATGTAAGTAAAAAAGGATTAATGGTATCATATGTAATATTTGAAAATGAAATTACGGAATTGAGGTACTCTTTTGAAAAACCAGTACCATCATCACAGTACTGTTTCTTTAAAAGTGTCAAGCAAGGCAGTTTTTCCTAGTCCGGTCCAATGGAATTGGAGCAAGTAAAAGTGAGTATTGTGGGATAGGCTTGTTCCCGTGAGAAATAATAGGAGCTTTGTGGACAAGAGCAAAGGTGTCTAGACTTACTCCTATTCTGAGGGAAATTAATAAAATCCATATATTTAAGTGGGGAAATTAACCTTTCGGGGTGGGACTGGTGGCGGAGTGGAGTCTGATAATGAAGGGTATATGCTGGATCCACTGCTTGCCTGCTCTGAATATCATTTTTTTTTTTTTTTTGCCTTTCTGAAAAAGATTTTATTTTAAAATAACATGAATAGCAGCCAATTACCCCTGAAATGACAGTAGGTATTTGGGGAAAATCTGATATTAGACTGCTAGCCAGCTGAGGAACCTACTCTGTACTGCAGACCTTGTTCATTTCACTAAACAAAGTATTAATCCTGCTAAGGGGTAGCACATAACTCATGGATGCAGGGGTGGATTGGCCTATCGGGCTTCCCCTGGTGGGCCGATCTCTCTAGTCACGTGATTCCTCAGCTTCCCAGCCATAGACAGAGGAAGGAAGAGGGGCTGCCATGACCCAAAAAATGGCTTGGTGAGGCCACGCGGCCCGAACAGAGGCCTGCAAGGTATGCAATCCCCCCCAAGGAACAGCGCCACTTGTGTGGTCTCCTCCTACCTCCCCTCAGCAGGTGGCCATCCAGCAGGGCCTAAGACAAGGCCCAGAAGAGAGGGGAAAATAGAGACTGTGTCTTTGTGTATGAGAGAGAGATGGATATGTGTATGTGAGAGAGAGATTCTGTGTCTGAATATGAGAGAGCGAGCCTGTGTATGTATGACACCCTGCATGTGTATGTGAAAGAAAGTCTGCATGTGTATGGGAGAAAGAGTTCCTGCATGTGCATGAGAGAGTTGGCATGTTTATGTGAGAAATAGAGAACCTGCATGTGTATGTGAGAAACTGCATGGGCATGAGAGAGCCTGCATGTGTATGTATAAGAGAGAGAAAGAACCTGCATGTATATGAGAATATTTGTATATGTATATGCAAGAGAGAGCCTGCATATGTGTGAGGGCAAGAGAGCCTGCATGTGTGTGAGAGACTGCACATGCATGAGAGCCTGTGTGTGTGTGAGAGCCTGCATATTTATGTGAGAGAGCCTGTGTATGTGACAGCATAAATGTGAGAGAGCAAGCCTGTATGTGTGACAGCATATGTATGTGTGAGTGGGAGAGAGAGAGGATAAAGTTTGTTGGGCCCCTCTTCCACCAATCCACAATAATCTCTGGGTGACTGTAAATCAAAAGATTCCAGGTATGGAGAGAGCTGGCAATTTTTTAATCCTATTTTAAATTTGTAGATGTTATTTCATGTGTTTGCTGTTTTGAAATATTTGGTGTTTTAGAAATATTAGAAAAAATGTATAAGAATTTTTCTCATTATTGGATGTTCGTCAGCTGTTTTGACATATTGCTTAATGTTTTGTGAGGAATAATGATGTTTCTGTTTTTCCATTGTTGCACTTCATAATACAGTTGGGGTTGTTATGGTTTCCAGAGCATGTATGTGAGCAAGAGAGAACCAGTGATCCAATGAGCATGTGAGAGCAAGAGGACTATTTAAGTCAATGGGTATGTGTGTGAGCATAAGAGAGAGTGAGTGAGCATGTGTGTGAGCAAAAGTGAGTTATTGAACTTTTGTGTGAGCCAGAGTGGGAGCATGTGTGTGAGTGAGGGCATGAGAGAGTGTGTGACAGAGTGCCTATGTGTATGTGAGAGAGTGTGTAAGCCAGTGAGTATGTGTGAGAGAAAATACAATGGAGTCTGTGTGAGAATGAACAAGTGTGTGTATATGAGAAACAGGAGAAAGTTATGCACCGTGCTTATCTCCCATCCCTGACTAATCCATGACAATCTCAGGGTGACAAGAATTTATAAAGTTCCCAGGACTGGCGAACAGGAGATTTTTGTTAACCTTAGTTTTAACAATGTTATATATTTTTTAATCATTGAATGTTCTAGTCATCAGCTGCTTTGAAATATTTCTTCTTTTTCATGCAAAATCTGAAACTATAAATGCATAATTTTTCATTGTTTGTGGAAAGGGTGGGGCCTTGAGTGTGTGCAAGGCTTTAAAGTTTGCATATGGCACCTAATTCTCTTGTGAAGCCACAGCTGGTGTAATGGTAAGAAGAATTCCATCTGGAACTGTGCTGCTATGAGTTAGTGGCTCTCCCCATTCTCAGCCAAGGCTTAATTTTCTCTTTTCATAGGCCCAAGGAACAGTATGGATTACTTCTAGCACCCCCTCCCAGAGCAGTGCCTGAGGAGCCATAAAAGCAGCAGATTGTGTAGTGCACAGTCAATGGGAATGCACTGGACTGGTAGGAGGATGGCAGAGAAGTGGAGGCAAGCTATAGGCATAGGAAGGGAGGAAGTGCCCGGGTAGTACTGGGGAGTCTGGACTGAGGGAAGGCATGGCAGCAAGCAAGAACTTTACACCATGATCTGGCAGTGCTGGGGTGGGGTCACTCTAAGCACAACAGTAGCATGTCACTGTATTTCGTTTGATGGCTCACAGGACTGAGCTGCTGCGCTCAACCCAACCACTGACCGATGCTGTCAGAGGCCTTCTGTTGCAGCAGAATGCCGCCGTTGCCACATACTGCTGACGCCTTCCCTTAGGCATAATATAGGCCCCATGGTGGGAAACACTGAGTGACACCTACCGATGAGGTCAGTCTAACCGGATTCTTTAAGCAAGGGCCCTGCAGCATTACCTTGCCTTAGCAACGGGTCTCCTGCCTTGATGTTGTTTGCATGTTCCTGGTTTCTGTTCTCCAGCATTCCTGAGTCCAGTCTTGTCTTCCAGCCTTGCCTTGTCCAGTCTTGCCTTCCACCTTTTCCTCGTCCAGCCTTGTCTTTTCCAGTCTTCCTTCTCCAATCTTCCATGTCCAGCCTTGCCTTGTCCTATCCGTCTTGTCCAGTGTCTTCAGTGTATCTTCATTCATCCTTGGCCCGACTGTCTTGACCCCTTTCTTGGACCTGACCACAGTTGCCTGCCGCCTGGACCTGACCACTCTTGCTAGCCACCTGCCCCAACTTTAGCCTGTCTCTAATTCTGTTAGTCTGCTGCCTGCCCTGATCCCAGAGTGCCTTTGGACTCCAGTTCTCTTAACCACCTTAGAGACTCACCTAAGTCCTGCCAGCTGTCAGAACACAAGGGCTCAACCTGCAGGGGAAGCGGCCGGTACAGGTGAAGCTCCAGCCTGAGCCATTACAGGGCGCTTTCACCAGCTGGAGGCGTAGGCCTCAAAGGTTCATCCTCAAGGTTGCGTCAGCTACACTGCAGCGGAAAAGGCTCACAAGCCTGCTACCCTTCACACAGAAACACAAAGAGAGTTTGTGTTTCTGTGTATGAAAGAGAGAGAGCGAGACACACCCATATATATATACTTTATGTCTGAGTTTGTGTGGGTGGGCATCTTTCTCTCTGACATAGGTGCATGTACCCTCTCTCGCTGTGTGTGGGTGTGTCTGAAACAGAGTGTGAGCGCTTGTGAAAAAGAGTCCAAGAAAGAATGTGTATGTGCAAATTAAGTTTCTGCAATTTAAAAATCTGTTTGTGTGACTGAGCATGTGGGCTGGTAGTAGTTGCAACTGTTTCAAGAACAGATTGGTTACATATACATACAGCATATACATATTTATTTAATTATTTGTTTTTTTAGGTGTTTATATACCATCATTCCAAGATAAGATCGCAACGGTTTTATATATATATGATCTTTTATAGAGGTATAAGCGATTTGTGAGGGGCCTAACCAATTTGTATGGATGGAACATGGCTCCATTTGCTCACCCCTGGTCTAGACTGTGCTCTATTTCTTAGTTATTTAGGAAAAATGTGGTTTATTTTGGAGATATTTTGGGTCAATTCTGCCATGATCCAGGGTTTACTTGGTGTGTTTTTGGGAGCCATTGTCATATGTGCTGCAGGGAAAGTGTATAAGGAAGTCAGATACCCCGTGGGTCGCCGGGCTATTTTCCTACAATCCGCCCGTGCATGAATGGCCACCCTGAAATCAAGTGACTTATATCTATAAAACTGTATTCTGGATCATAAGGAAAAATAAAAGTGAAGAAAATGTAGGGACAGGAAGAGCGTCTCCCTTTGTGTACATGAATAAAAATAAGAAGTGGCACCATAGGACCTAATTTTTTGAAATGACTGGGGTGCTAGAATCAAAAAAATTACCTCTCCCCCCTTCCTGAACATAGTGAAGGCGTTTGCTCAATATTGAGGATGTTGAAGCACCCACTGCACCCATAGATCTGTAGTGTATGAGTGACACACAAAGCTTCTTCTAAAAAGAAAAAGTGTAAGAAATAGTGTTATTAACTTTAATTTAGTATGAGACTTTCAGTGCTAGAGAAATGAGATTAATATGCCTGCCAAATCTCCTCTCTTCCAAATGTATCTTTTTACACACATATATACATACATTCAAGGGTAGTCAAATAGCATAGCTCCTAAATGTTGCAGACCCTGCTTTCAGAAAAAGGCCTGTGATGCGTCCTTGAGGATCTCAAGTTCATTCTTGCTAGCTTTTACCAAATATGCAGCACTGCAGAGACAGGCTGATGTAGATTACAGCATGAATAAAATCTGCTCTACAGCAAAAGCAAATAGGGGATGATAAAGACTATGGCGAGGAGCTAGCAACAACCAAAAAAAAAAAAAAGAGCCAACTTAGAAGTCTCCCTGCAAAGCCCTGGAATCTGGAGCATTCTTATGATTTTGGAAGACAGAGTAATAAAATTAGACAAATTATTTAAGGAAAAAAATACCAGTTCATTCCACCTTCTTAATTTTGAAGGATTGTGTAGCTTTTTAATCTTAGGCTGTGTGTATAATGTCATGGCACTTCTGTCTCGTTGAAGAAAATCCTGTTTTATAGAGTTATCTTGTCTGGAATGAGGAATTAGTTTGAAATAGCAATTTTCCATTTGCATGTGGAACTACCGTAGGTGTCACCTAGTCCCCATGGATAACCACCAGCTACAGGGGATCCCATTTTACAGCTCCTCCTCTAGAGGCAGCTGAGTGGGTGGACCCTGATTATAACCAGTGGCTAGGGCTATTTATCATGGCATTTTAGTTGAGAGTTGTAGGAGAGAGGAGCTACAGCTTGAGTGGGTTCTTTTTTGGCGGGGCTTTCAGTCTCAAGCAGTATATTTTTAGGGATATTCCTACCTGTGTACTCCCTACCAGGCTGGGTATTCTTTCAGTTAGAAAAGAAAGACTTTCTATGGAGTTTTGACTATTTTAAAGAATACTAAGCTGGGTTACAGCCTGGTGCGTCTGGAGATGGCCTTCCCCCGAATCCCGGTTGCCAGATCACTGAAGATCTGCCAGTATCCTTCTAGAGACAGAGAAGAGCTACAGTGACAGGAACTTCCCAGAAGGTTTTGGATATTTAGGAAAGTATTCTCTTTTGAGTTTAGAGGAGGTCTTTTTCTCACCCCTCCTCTCAGTTTAGAGATTGGGCAAGGAGCCTGATTCCTACCATCATGGCCTTTCTTTTAAAGAGGTTCACCTAAAAAGAAATCAAAGAAACAGAAGAGCATCAGAGAAGACCCTCCACAGCATCTTCCCCTGAGACTCAGGCACAGGCTGGGTAAGGGTGTGAGGATGGCTGGAACTCAGGTAGGACTGGGAAAACCTGTAAGGCGCCCTCCAGAATAGGGAACCACTCAGCTCTTGCACAAAGAGAGTTAGGAATCCCCAGGAACCTGAGTCACCGGCACATACACAGAGAGAGAGAAAGGACCCTCATCTGTACAGCCAGCTATTTCACATGAACATTGGTTCCTTTTCAAAGAAATCAGTACGTTTTACTTTGGAGCACCCAGCCCTGTGTCCTGCCTCCTTTGCTCCATCAGCACAAGACAGGATACTGCACGGCTACACATCAGAAGGGGAATCACCTTACTGCCTGGGCCACAAGCACCCCCACAGAAAGGACTCACCCCGGGGTAATAAAGTCAGAGGGGATCAGTGGCAGAGGAAGATAGCCCCAGAGATATATAAATTACTTTGTGTGCACCTTTAAAACAAGGGTACGTGAAATTCTGGACTGAGCTCCAGGTTTGGCGTTCATAATTGCTGTTTTATCAGAGACTGGGACAAGCTGTACCCCTAGTCTCAAATGTATGACCCTTGGGAAAGCCAGGAACCAGGGAGGGATCCAAGGTATCCTGCAGTTCCTGCTGTGTTCCAACTCCAAAATCACAGTAGAAAATACCGTACATTGTAATTTTTAACATCTTTGGGTACAAGCGCAGCAATAGTGCTGTATGTCATTGCAGAAAAGGTAAGTAAAAAGTATTTAAATTTAATTAACTTTGCACATTTTGCAAATCACAGCCAAAGTCAGCTACAATTTTTCCTTATGGATATGTTATTAGTACACAGAGCTACTTGAATTTGGAAACCTAAGTTATACAGTGGTGATAATTTAAATTTGATGTAGGTGTTTTAGATGTTTTTTTCCTTTTTAAATAAAAGAAAGGATTGGCTTAGTAATTACATGAGGGAGTTAAACAAATCTTCATTGTACTGTGACTCAGACCTCACTGTAATGCTTGAATTCTATGTCCTCCAGAAGTAATCAAGTAAACAAGCCTTCTGATTTTCTCTTTGGTGAAACACTGATGTAGAACAAAAACCTTGCAAAATTCTATTGTTATACAGTCAGATGAAGTCCCATTCATTCCTTGTGGCTTCACAACCTCATTTACTGGGAAAGCCTAAACTGAATAATCAGATTGGCCAAACAGTTTATCTAAAGACTAAAATCTCAAAAAACAGCCAATACCTTAGTTATGAAAGAGAAGTCAGAGATCAGTTGAGGTCTATAGTATTGCACCAGCATTAGGCATTACGGTCCTCATGCTGGTGTTTGAGGTAGTTGTGAGTGGATCCTTGGGCCGGTGGCAGATGACCACGCCCCCGGGGGAAGATCCCAAGAGGGACCACCGGTCAGGTTCAGAGTATGGAGCAGACACACACTAGTTCTTTTATTAAACAGTATATTGAACCACCAGAGGTGGCAGTAGTGAGCTGGAAGTGCCCGGCAGGGCTGTAGTCCCTCAGATACTGGAACAGCGATCCTGGAAAACTGAGCTGTAGAGAAACTGAAATATAGTGAGTAGGCAGGGTATGCAGAGTTCAGGAACAAAGCCTTGATGGTAACACTCACACAATAGTCTCTAGAAGTAGTCCAGGTGTTGGAATAAGTTAGGCCCTCGAGGAGCGAGTACCTGGTTCCAGGAAAGCTCTGAGAGAGAGAAGATAAACTCACTGGTGTTGTAGGCAGTGATGACTTCCTGGCAGAAGTGGTATTTAGTAGCAAGTCCGGAAAGAGGGCCCTCGAGGAGCGAGTACCGATTCCAGACTGCAATCTGAAAAGCAAAGAGAAAGCGAGGCCCCCGAGGAGCGGGTACCCCTAGTAAGTCCGAGGAGGCAGAGTAGCAAGGTATGCGGAGAGCGAATCTCATCCACCGATACCTGGAGGAAAGCCCTTGCTAACTCCATTCGTTAGTGATATCTGAGACCTTATATATCCGGTGAGGATGATGTCACCTGAGGGGGACGCCCCTGAGGTTTGCGCCACTGCTGGTACTTGAGTTGGGGCTGTGCCGCACGCACGCCCCTAGGCTGCTGGGAAACATGGCAGTGCAGCGTCCAGCTGGTCCGGGGATGCCGGAGGAGGACGGCAAGATGATGCCATGGCAGCCAAACTTCCAACAGGTAAAGAGGGAGTCGCCAAAGAGGTAAGGTGGGCATAGTGAAGACGTCAGGCAGCGACAGTCGCAACACTTATTACTTGCTCTATTAACATTATCTCTGTTACTGATGTACCAGATACTGATGTATCAGATTATTGGCCATGATGAGTTGAGTCATGTTTTTGGATTGAGATGAAGCTAAGTTTCTCTGTTTGAATTGATGTTAGTTCTGATATATTGTAGATTTTGTAAAAAACTGAAAATTTGATGTTAGCATAGAAAGCTAACATGGTCATTCATCAAAAGGCTTTAGAGCTTTAACGTGGGCATTAGGGCCCTAACGTCCATGGTAATAAATGCATTGTGAGAAACATATGCAAATTTTTACAATTTTGTCAAAAGGGAGGAGTTTATGAAAATGAGGGGTATTTAACATTGCAGGCGATAGCGTGACACATGTTATCACCAGAAATAACTACACCTTTTTTCCTGGTGTTGTGTTGTGCGATGGAGGGAGAGAGAGGGAAAGGGAGAGAGAGAGAGAGCCTCTGGGATGGCACACATATTAGTCAACTATTTATACCATTGTAGGAGGGTGAGGTTCTGGTGATGGTCTAGGACCTGGGGGTAGATTTACATGCACAAGCATAGGTACGAACAGGACAATACACATCAGTGAAGATTTGATGTGATTTGGAGTGAGGAAAGGTACACAAAGATGAGATTTGTACATTGTACTCTTGCCCTAGCTTGATAGCAGCTAGGTGGAGAGAGCATCAAACTTGGTGTAGAGTACAATATACAGATTTCATCTTTGTGTACCTTTTCTCACTTCAAATCGCATCATATCTTCACTGATGTGTATTGTGCTGTTGGTACCTCTGATTGTGCATGTAAAACTGCCCCTCAAACCCAAGAACACCACCAAAAACTCACCTCAAATTACTAGTTCACCCTCCTACAGTGAAATAAATAGTTGACTTTTTGAGAGCCTCATAAAGGGTCTCTCTCTCTCTCTCTCTTTTTTCTCTCTCCTGGAGCAGCCTAAAACATGAAAATGCCTGTCTGGGCAGCTTGCAATGCAAAAAATATCAATGGTGTGAAATTTAATGCACATTTTGGTAAAATACCTGTGCCAAGTGGTAAGATAGTGTGTTGCGGTATCTCAAAAATTACCTTAACTGCCCCTCTTTCTTTTTTTTTTTTTTATCACAGCTGCTATTCCTGTGAAATTTATAGCAAAATGATGAATCTAGGTTTAAGGTACATGATTTGAGAATATCAGTGCTATACTGATACTGTTTGAAGTGATTTGCGCGCAAGAGACAGTGGATTACAATTGCACCTGAATTGTTCTGATAACCTGCTCTCTGAAATCTAAAATTTGGTAAAATTGTGAAAATTTTGTTTTTGGATTCATAGTGAAGTTATTGTCCCTATACCTCATGTTATTTCTGTTGTTGTGGATTTAAATTGGGAGGTGGTTGCTCTTTTTGTGCAGTCATTGTACTTTTACCATTTAAAAAAATACTACACTAAAAACCAAAAGCCTGAAGGAATGAGCAGTGGGGTATTCAGCTTAGACAAGCTATATATAGCATTTTACAGCCATTCCCCTCAGGTGCGCAAATAACCACCAAGTGGACAGAATCTTGGTCTGATATCTCACTAAACATGTGTATAATGAGTACTTTCTATATATTTAAAATAATTCTTCTGTAAAATGTAAGGTATTGCACCCTGTTTGAAAAGAAAAGCAGAGTTTTATGTGGTTTGTTGTTTTTGCTTTGTTCTGCTTGTCAATAGCACAAAATATTTTCGCAACATCAGCATTTTGTTATGCCATGCAGACTCAGATACCAATCAAGCGTAATAGCACATGCCTGGAGAAAAGACACATCTCCATGGTATTATCTAATACTTGCTTAGTTCCCCAAAGGCAAATAGCTGATTTGGAAGCATTTCTGGAAAGTGAATACGGTAAATGGCCACCTTGTTGCTAAAAAGTTATTATAAGAAATTTTTTTTAACAAAAAACACCATTAAAATGAGATATATGAGTAAAGTTCTGGAAAAATAACATTTAAAATTACAATTAAAATAAATTACAAAATAGAAATGTTTGATATACAAATTATTTTTAAGTGCTACTGTACTGGTACTGTTGAAGCATTTTAACTTATGCAAATATGAAAATTATGAATAGAGAGAATAAGATCTTTTTTTGTGGTACTACGTGTCCTTTATTAGAGGAGAAGAAGCCTAATGTTTAGGGCAATAGAATAGGGAAGCCAGAGATCAAACCCCACTACTACCAGACACTCCTTGTGACCCTGGTTGTTGCTTTATCTTCCTTTGCCTCAGGTACCCATTGTAAATAACATGGAGCAGAGACTTATCATATTTGAATACTTATCACCATTGCAGAGCGCTATGTAAATCCAGTAGCACTTTAAAAATGATAAATGGTACTGAGGAGATTTTCTTAAGTCAGAAAGCACTTAAAGAAAAACATGGAGCAGGCGTTAATAGCTGAGCACACTGAAAAAAAGTACAGAAAAGCAGAAAAAACTGCTTTTCTGTACTTTTTAAAAGAAAAAAAAACCTCTGCCGGCTGCTTTGAAGACTGACGTCGAGTTTATCGGCATCGGCGTTCATAACCGGCAGAGCGCCGGTAACCACGGGGTCGCATTAGCAAGGTGGTGCTAAAGAAGAAAGTCAGCACCCGCTTTCCACGAATAATATTGCATCGGCCCCTTAATGTTCAGGCTGCAACAAGTTATTCTGATTGTGTTTGATGGAAAATGTTTTTCATGGAAGTGGTTCACACAGAACATTTTTAAATCACAGTATGTTTTTATGATACAAAATCACAAATAGATGAGAGAAAGTGGTAGATTAGACAGCAGTGCAGCATGGTGAGAGCTATTATACCCTTCAGTCCACTCTAAGGCACTCATTTTATGCAACTAATTTAAACCTGTTTTGGTGATTTAAAGTATTAAGTTTCTGTTCAGGTATTTATTTATTCTTTTGGTTTACTTTTAACTAATTTACCCGTAGATTCATCAAAAGGCTATAAATTTCACATGAATAACGCCCGCATTAAAAAAATGGGCATGATTAGGGTGATTTTTTAATTATCGCCACGTGCGCTATTTTAATTGCTTCACATAGGTATTTTACTGCAAAAAACATTAAACTTATTGCACCTGCAATATGTTCACTTCACAGCTTCTGAAGTGCCCAGATAGGCATTTCTTTGATAGTACCCAGTGTATCAACCTAAGGCAAGAGAACATTGTAGAAATCTCATCTTTATGTATTTTTCCTCATTCCAAATCACATCAAATCTTCACTGATGTGTACTGTGCTGTTCATACCTCTGCCTGTGCATGTAAAACTGGCCCCCAAACCCTAGACCACCACCAAAACCTCACCTCGAGTTACTAGATGACCCTTCTATAGTGGTGTACATAGATGACTAATATGTGTGCCACCCTAGATGCTCTCTCTCTCTCTCTCTCTCCTGCCTGAAATGGGAATTGAAAATCCTGTTTTGGGCATATCACTCAGCTTAATGCCAGGAAAAAAGGTGTAGTTATTTCTGGCATTAAAACATGCGATAATATGCGTTACACTACTGCACACAAGTTAAACGTCCCTCATTTTCATAAACCCCACCCAAACTCTTCCCCTTTGACTACATTTTAGAATTTGCATATGCATTGTAGGATGCGAAAAATAATGCATGCATTATGGCATTATCGAGGGCGTTTATACATACACACACACGCACATTATACTTGGTACAAAATTAAACCAAACTAACATAATACTTAGTATAAAGTGAAACCAAGATAAATGTTCAAACCACAAATGAATCCTATAAAGCATGCACTATTTTGAGCGAGAAACCGTTTCTTCTTTAACTCTCAATCAGGCTGATACAGAACGGCGCGCTCAGCCGAGCACACCGTTTAGCCCCGTTTGGCTGCGTGTTTTTGACATGCTATTATTACCCCTTGCACTGTAAGGGGTAATAGCGCGTGGAAAATGTGCGGCCAACCCCCCCGAAACTAATAGCGCTCATCACATGCATATGCATGTTGATGAGCCTATTAGTTAGTCACCCGCAATAAAAAAGTAAAATGTGTGGCCAAGCCGCACATTTTACTCTCAGAAATTAACGCCTGCCAAAGGCAGGCGTTAATTTCAGATGGCACCGGGCAAGTGTACAGAAAAGCAGAAAAAAATGCTTTTCTGTACACCCTCTGAATGGGCTTGATGGACCCTTGGTCTGACCCAGTATGGCAATTTCTTATGTTAAGTTCATATTTAGAAACTGCTACTCTGGTCTAGGTCAAGAAGCAGACGAATTCAAACCAGGCAGAGTAGCAGGCAAATAGTTGTGGTGATGAGTGATACCGGGAGTAGGCTTCCAGGTTTGTGGTTGGGGCATAACACCAGCCTTCCTCAGCCTATTGCCTTGATTGGTGGTTTCGAGCCTCACCATGGCATTGTTGTGTATTGTTCTCCTTGTTTGTGGACTAGTACTGAAAATCTATTCGCTTCCCACAAACACTTACCTTAATCTAACTTCATACTAGACCACTTCTATGAACCTTATGAGTTGTTGGGTATGCATGCAGTATAGACAAAGTATAGTTGGCTATTTCATATCCCTTCCCCTAGGGGAATTCAGAACTATAAATGCTTTTCAATGTCAATATTTTCTATTGCAGTTTGCTGTGTTAACTACTAACAAGTGCAACGGGCCAAGGCAAATAAGAAAAATATAGATGCCTCTCTTATTGGGACCACTGGTAAGGCTTGGAACTGCTCTGACTGTCTCAGTCCTAATGCACTTTCTTTTATTTGCCATTTGAATTAAAGTCACTGTGTTCATTTCTAATATTTCAAGTCTTAAACCAATCCAATAAAACAGCATTGGGGCTTCCTAGGTATTGGCACTCCAACTGGTTTCATAAAGAAACTGATGTATATTTTGTAGCTTTATTCATTTTCTTAATTATCTTATTCCTTGGCTGCCAATGTATAACAGGTTCCTGCAATAAGTCTGCCACCTGTTTAAGAATTTCTGCAATGGTGTCGACCTCACTTCTGATCTCCACTCAAACTCTCAACTTGTTCCTCCAATCTTCTCCTCCTCCTACTTGAGCTCTGCCTGGGCCTTACTCTTAGAGTAGTCTGTATTGCTTCTAAGATATCTTGTTAATGAAGGTTTTTCTCGCTGCCGACTGTATTAAAGTTTATTTCAGCAGTGGAAGTGCCCACAACAGAGGGACCAATCAGCAGACAGTGAAGGAGTGAATAAATTAGTATTAAGTAGTTGGTAGGCCACAGCCTTTCAGAATTATGAAAGGGATTGGTCCTTTCACTGACAGATGGCAGTGGAGGAACCAATCAGCAGCCATGGAAGGAGCAGCCCTGCCCGAGGAGGCTGAAGGAGGATTTGGAGGGCTCCTGGCTACTTTATTCTTTTGAATGCAGACAGGGGAGTGGGGTGGAGTTCAGCCCACTGGGCCAGCTAATTTTAAAGGTGGGAGAGAGGAAGTTCCATGGCCCAACCCAGCCCACCCTGTCCCAGTTAATTTTGAAGCTGGGCGGGGGTTTGGCGCACTTGGGCTTAGCGGTGAGTGGGAAGCAGGGAGGGAGGGGGGTCGACTTGCTCAGGCTACTGGTCAGTGGGTTGAATGGGTTTGGCTGCTCATCTTGGTTAATTATGAGGGAGAGAGGGAGGTCTCAGCCTGACCCGTCCAGCTCATTTTTTAATCTGGGTGAGGGGGGGGGGGGGGTGGTGGTTTCAGTTTAGGTCTCCTCTCTATCACGGGAAGTTTAACTTCTGCTTCTGACCAGGAGTTAAATTTCCCTTGGTCAAAGAAGGCGTGGTAGGCAGCCTTCTCACTAGCATGCCTCTTTGCATTGCAGGTTATAGCTAATATGCTTATTGCCCTGCAATTTGCATGTAAATAGTGGCACGGGTTTTTCCTGCTTTTTTTGTGTGGGTTTTTTTGGCACTAAAACTCCCATTACATAGTGGGATTAGGTTAGCACCAAAAAACCCCATGCTAAACAGGATTAAAAAGCTGCACTTGGGTGAGCGTGGCTTATTACACTGGCCCCTAAATCCCCTAAGTGTAAATCCACAGCTACTCTCTTTTAAGTAATTGCAGAGGGAGTTTTCCAGCTTTGATGCAGGGACAGCCACAGTCAATTACAAACAACTTAAGATCCTCAAAAGAATAGGCCTACTTTAGGTGGCTCCATGAAGCTTTTTGTGCACTTCTGAAATTAGAAGCTTTCCATGGAATAGTTTTCTCTCTATGTGCACTTTTGAAAGTCAGACCCCCCCTGGAACTGTCAGTTGTAGTGTAAACTACTATTATTTACAATTAACTAGCAACACAACAGTTTGTAATGAATTACTGCATCAGCAATCACAGGTCAGAACCCTTGAGTCTATCACCAAAGTCTCTTAAAGAAACAGTACTTTTCCACCTGAACGCCACAGCTGGTGCAGGCTTTTACTTCCTATATATATATATGCCTGAGAATGAGCACAAGAGACTCCCCAAAACAAGAGATTACCAGGGACTGAAGGTACTTCAGACTACCTCTTTAGAAACTGATAGTTACACACAACTGTATCTTTTCAGACGGTTCCCAAATGGACAACCTCAGTTTTTCAGCCAGTGTCCTGAAACCATCTTGGGACAGAATTATTATACAATGCATCATAACCTCTTTTCCATATATCCTCATTGCCCATGATTTCATGTATTCCTTCATAAAGTATTATGGGGAAGGGATGATTCCCAGGCTGGCATCTGGAGGGTAATTTTCAAAGGCATTGCTGTGAGAAAACCACTGTTTACAAAACATCCTTTTATAAAACTGCCTGTTTGATACGTGGGTAAACCTGTACTGAGTGCAGGTATTCCTGGGGGTGGAGTTCAGGGGGGGGGGGGGGTTAGACTTATGTGCATACTGTGGATTTTCAAGAGCATGCATGTACATTTCCCTATAAAAGATTCATGCATGTAGGCATGTGTAAGTGGGTGTGGATAAATTTAGTGGGATAATTTTCAAAGTGGACTTATATGCGCAAGTCCACTTTAAGAATTATGCATACTTTTAAGCAGACTGTTATAAAAGGTCCCCCTTAATGTGGTACCCTTGTTAGGAAATCTAGATACCAGTATCCCAAGGTAACTCATTTGTATTCCAAACTGGCTGCTTCTAAACATCTAAACATCAATGCGTTTAAACAAATGCTTTTACTGAAACTTATATAACAGTCAAGAGTTTTTGTCTGAAAGGCTAGGTAGCCCCATGAGAAAAATCCTTTAAGCAAAGGCCTTTATACCACAGAGTTTGACGTTTAGTCACTTAGGGGAATAAAAGAGATTCACCGAAGGACAGCTCATCCTAGCAAGCAGAGTATGCTTCAAAATAGATGACTGGGCTCTTGCAGTTCAGCTAGGAGTTTGTACTAATCGGTGTCATAGAACCATAAATTGTTTCATGTCAACAAGGAAACAAATATTGGATCATGATAATGAATCATGGGATCGTTGTAATACACAATCTTATTCCTTTCTGATAAGACTTTTGAAAAGTGGCCCACTTCTTATAATTTTTAAATGAAATCCTTCCAAGTTCATGTTTGTAGGTTTATAGGCACAAAGCAAATAGTGGAGCAGGTGATGCAGACATACGATCACAAGGTGCAGGCACTTGCAAGTCCATGAGCAGAAATAATTTCATAATAGTCTAAAGTAGAAAACACACAATGCTCCCAAATTCATTTTCATCTTTGGTAGCTAAATAACAGAAAGCAATCCTATTTTGACAAATAGCAACTGTTTTAAAAGCTGATATTCATAAGATATTTGGTACATAATGGACCGGATTTTAATAGCTACGCGCAGGCGTAGATTTGTGCGCACAATCTGGCGCACAAATTTTATAACATGCGCAGCGCAGCCGGGGGGCCCCCCCTTTGGAGCACCTCGACAACAATCAAACCCTCAACACTTGCTGCAGGCATTTAAGTATCCAGCAGGGTTAAGAACCATCATTTTTAGCACTGAAGGAGCCCTTTCAATCATGGATCCGAGCCTCTACCAAAATCAGCAAATCCTACAACTCAAGAGGTACAAGGTGTTTTCCTGGCTAGCAGACTACCTCACCTCGCTCACAAATGCAGAACACAGATAGACTCTCACCAAATAAGAATAAAAAGACCATAAAGTATAACTATAAAGGGGCAGACAAACAATGGGAAATCACTGAAAAGCAAAACTCATATGCAGCACAATAATGGCTAAACAGAAATATTACCATTCCTCATAAAACAAAATCAAGAAATATAAATCATCAACCATAATAGTGAGTAAACCATACTAATAAAAATATCTAATAATTAAGAAGAATAAGGATTAAAAAAAAACAACCTTTAAGCATTTCCTAAAAAGCAATCAAATATTTCAAAACAGCAGATATATCAAACATCATCCAATAATTAAAACTAATAAGGATTAAAAAAAAAATCCTCCTCTCCATACCTGGAAACTTTTGATTTCCAGTCACTCTGAGATTGTAGTGGATTAGTGAGAGGTGGTGGGAACACACAAACTCCTCCTCTCTCTCTCATATACACACAATTTCAATCTCACACAACACAAACCCTTCAACCCTTTCTTCTTCTCACTCCCCTTTTCCTCCCTCCCTCCTAACCTCTTTCCTTTCCTCACTCACCTTTCAGTCATTCACCCCTCCCCTCCCTCCCACTCACCACCCTTCCTTTGCCTCTTAGTCAACCCCTTCCCTTTCAGTTACTCAACCCCTTCCCTTCCCTCTGTCACTAACTGCCACTTCCCTTCTCTCTCAATCATTCACCCTCCCACTCAGTCCTCTTCCATTCCCTCTGTCACTCACTCCCTCATGCCCTTTTCCCTTCCCTCTATGTCATTCCGCCCTCCCTCTCATTCACTTCCTTTCCACCCCTCAATCACTTCCTCCCATCCCTTCCGTGTCACTACCTCCCCTTTCCCGTCAGTCACTCCCTCCCTCCATCACTCAGCCTCCCACTCAATCCCCTTCCATTCTGTCACTCACCCCCTCACTCCCACTCACCCTCTTGTTCCCTAAACCTCACCCCCTTCCCTTTCCTCTATCACTCACCCCTCTCACTTGTACTCATCCCTTCCCTTCTCCCTGTATCACTCCCTCCCATTCATTCACTTCATTGCCCCTGTCACATGGTTGGGGCAATGGATGGACCGTGTCATTTTTCAAATGAGAGCAGCCACCAGCCCAGGAATGTGAACATGCTCCTGGCCCCCCTTCCCTCCACTAGACCACTGGGTGTTTGTGGTGAGTCATGAGGGGGATCAGGAGGGTGGGAAGGGTGTCTTCTGGTGAGAAAGGGCTCTGTTTTATATAAATGTGTTTTGTTTTTTTTTAAACAAAATGGCTCACCGAATTACAAAAAAACGATCCAGGGTGGACCCGAAATGCCCCCCCCCCCCCCCCCCCCCCCCCGAACAAAAACAAAAGAGCCACAAATCTTTCAAGGCTCCAACCCTACCATTTACTCCCTTCCCTCTTTCACTCATCCTCCCACTCAGTCCACTTCCTTCAATCACTCACATTTACTCCCTTCCCTCTCCTTTGTCATTCACCCCTTACTCTACTCACCCTCTTTTATTCCCTCATTCTCACCCCTTCCCTTCGGTCTTTATCATTCATTCCCTCCCTCCTCACCCTTTAGTCACTTACTCTCTCCCATCACTTCCTTGTCTTCCCTCTCACACCCTCTCACACCTCCCTTTCATTCCCTAGCTTTAGTAGCTTAGGCCTGGATTCACCATTCTTTCACAGAATGGTGAATCCTGCAAAAACGGGGGGGGGGGGGGGGGGGGCTTGCAAAAGCCGGCAGCCTTCACACCACCGCAGTGTCTTCGCTGCTGGCTTTCGCACCGAATAGCGCCACCGTGCCGTGACATCGCCGAGTCCACCCCCTCGCCACCCTGACTCCTCCCCTCACCGCCCTGACTCCACCCCCAGCATGCTATCCCTTTTTCACGTGGGATAGAAGCTTTTCGCATGCAATAAGCCTTTGAAAATGACCCCCTTTAGTTAGTCATACCTCTTCCCTTTCAGGTACTACAGCCACATGACTCACTTCTCCTCCTTAGCATGTCATCATCGTCTTTGTTGTCTTCTGCATGCCGGCTAGATGCCGAAAGCCTGTAGGAAGGTCACTATCGAGGCCTATCGTGGCTCAGGTCTTCTCTTCACTTGCACGGGTTGGGAACTTTGCTAGCATACCATCACATGGGACCACCACATGAGGAGGCTGCAATCATCATGAGGAGCCAAAGCTGCTCTTCCAATTGGCTTGCTGTAGGGAGACATTGAGAGCTTTCATATGTTTTATTGGGTATGAATGTTTGTGTGTATGGTAGTGTATAGTTTTATTGTTATCGAGTGGATAGCTCCTGGGCTTTGTCTATGTGTATCTTTGTAATTATTAAAAGAGTTTTATATTTTTGTATTTTGTATAAATAAAGCAAAAATGTATAAATAGGTTGTTATATCACTTTTTGTATTTTTAACTTTCGATGTATGTGATATATTTACAATTGCCTTACTGTTAAAGTATACCTTTGCTCAAGAATAAGGCACCAATCAGATCACCAACCCAGGTCCTGCTGACCTGCCCATCTGTCCCTCGTGTACTGATGCAATTGGCTAGTTGAAAAGTCTCCAATCACATCTCTTGTGCAGGCCATTGTGCTACACCAATGCTGACCTTCCCTCCCACATGCCTGGAACCCAGTGTCACACGTTTCAATGCGTCATCACAGACAATATTTTGGGCTTTTGATGATATCATTGAGCGCTCAGCAGACTGAATGAGCATTGTGGGCCATACCTAATCATTTTAAAAACGGATACCAAGCCGAACAAAAGGTGAAGATGGGCCAGGTTTGGCCCACAGGCCGTATCTTGCCTACTTCTGCCCTAATGGCTAGAATACCTTCTACAACATGCACAGCATCTCTCTCTTATCTTAGTCTGCACCTCTTTTTTACATTAACATCTATATTTCATTTTTCTTAAACTCATTCACTCATATCTAATGTACTCACATTTGGATTATATAAACTTTAATCATGTGTACAAACTTTACATATACACCACTCAATAGGGATGTGCATTCATTTGTTTCATTTTGTTACTTTATGTGCCTACAATTTATGTGTGCAAAATAGTTTTACATGCAAAAGATTGATTTGTAAATGCATATGCATGTATAAAAAAATCTTATATGCATAAGTAATGAAATTAAATTAAATTATGAGAAAAAACTGCAATAACTGAATGAATAAAAAAGTTTTCCCATGCATACCCCTAACAGTCAACTATTTGTTTTTCTGCCTTTCTTTTATTCCTCAAGGCATATTACACTTCTAATTAAAATACATATTAAAAATCATATATTTCATATACAAAACAAAAACACTTCCCAACTATCCTCAATATCTCCTTTTCCTCATCTCCTGCTACACATTTCTCAATACTTGTAGGCTTAATTCTTTCATAATCAGGATCTGAATTGACAAGTTGATGTTATTTTGACCCAAATACCTAGTCATAAGCCATGTTTTGACCCTCCCTCCTAATTTCATAAGGGAGCTTATCAAATAAAACTGGTGTTACACAGCTGAAAGTCGAATATCACCTATTCATTAATTGGGCAGCCAATCATAAGTCAATCCAATTGTGATAAGCATAAAACCCATACAGACTTATAACTCACCAGTAAGTTGTAAACATCTGTAGACAACCAACAGATTTTTAAATTTGATGAAGGCATTTGGTGAAGATAATGTTTTAGATCCTGATATTTTGTTTTCCAAATGATGATGCATCAAAGTAGATTTTCTATTGAGAATTTCTGCATACACCAAGATCAAGCAGTAGTTACATGAAGTGTCTATGAAAAGCAGATTGAATTATTATGTAAATGGCCAGTGAACTGATATTGGGGTTTTCTATAAAATGTAGTTTTGTGCTGAATTTATATTTTTTTATTCTTTATATATGCTTTACCTTTATAAACCACTGCAATACTTGGGAACATGTGGTATATAAACAGTTTTAATTAAATAAATATTGGAAGCCAGTATAACTTGGCCAGTAGGGTGAGGCATGGTTCCCCTTTTTTATCCACATCAGCAAACATGCAGCTGTATTTTGAAGTAATTATAATAGCTTCAAAGATGTTATTGTAATATCCTGACATAGGGGTAAATTTTAAAAAGCTACGTGCGCACACATGGACGCCCGATTTTATAACATGTGCATGCAGGTGCGCGCATGTTATAAAATTGGGGGTTGGCGCACACAAGGGGTGCACTCTGCGTGTGCCGACGCCCACGGCCTTCACCCGTTCCCAACCCCTACCCTACCCTAACCTCCCTTCCCCTTCCCCTTCCCCTAACCAACCCAACCCTATCCCTATTCTAGGCCCCCCCAAAAAATTATTTTACCTGCTGTACCTGCCTAGGGGCAGGCGCAGGTTGCATGCACCAGCACCCGGCCCGTCACCCGGCTGGCATGCACCAGCACCTGGCCGGCATGCAATCCTCCGACACAGCCGCAAATGGCCGCTGTGCCGGAGGCCTCTGGCCCCGCTCCTCCCTGCCCCTTTCCCAAAGCCCCGGGACTCAGACGCGTCCCGGGGCTTTACGTGCATCACCGGTCCTTTCTAAAATAGGCCCGGCGCGTGTAACCCCTTCCTACATGCGTAAATCCAATGGATTTACGCGCGTGGGCTTTTTAAAATCTACCCCATAGTGAATAAATAAAGCAGAACCTCTCTATGCAAAAGCAAAAAATACAAAAAAAAGGAGGGACTACACAAACAAAATGTCTAATATTTTAACCAAATATCTTCATTAGTTAGCTGAACACAGTATCAGAAGAAGATATGCAAAGATCTAATCCACTGCCTCTCGCCTCGTAATGGGGCCCAAGCAGTATTGGAAGGCAGCGCTGTTATTCAACCATTTAACAATCACTCAAAACTCTTTTTATTTTTATTTTTTTTTTAAATCACCAAAAAAGGTTTTACTTTTCTTGTCTGTTCCATGATTGGTACATAACCGTCGTCATGTTATGTAAAAAAACCCAAAATGTACTATAGACAAAACCATATGAAACCATGTTCATACGTCTGTAGACTAACACCAGCTGTTTCAACAACCCACTATCGCCTGCTTCAAGGTTTACTGAATCTTGAACTGCTATTGACGGCGCATCAATATGGTGCGACCTCAGCGGACTGAGTCCGTTAAAGAAGAAAAGAAGAAAGAAGAGGACATTAGAACTGCTCCGAGGCCTCGGCCAGGAAAAGAAAGAAATAGTTAAAATTGAATAGTTAAGATGTTGTCCTCAAAATAGTCCGCTAGTATATGACATGCAGGATATGCAAAGGCATCATCCTGTAGTTTGCCCACTAACAAATGAACAATAGAGAAAAGTTCTAGAGGCTGTTCAAGAACTTGTCAAGTTGAGAGGCATAATAAACCTTTTGAGCTGCATGACAGCTTACCCGATAATCACATAGAGCCTCCTTATATTCCTCTTTACTGATGTCATCTTTTTTCTTTTTCTACCTTCTCTCTCTTTTCCTTAAGATTCTTCTAATCAGGAATAAATCATGAGTAAACCATGATGTCTTATTCCCTGGACCCCTAATTCATTTTTCACTTTGAGGGGCAACCTCATTACAAACTTTCTAAGCTGGCATTCCAAAAGTCAACTACTTCTTTGGAATTACTTACCCGATCTTTATTTGCTATCTTTTCTTCACATTTATTTTTAAACTCCTCAGTCTCTACATGTGGACGTACTATCTGCTTTTGACACATAGTTTGTGTTATTTCCCTTTTATATAATAATGTAAATAATAAAAAATGATGATCTGACCAGAGTATCTCAGATTTTTGGAGCTATTATAAATTTAACTAAATGGGAGGAGCATACAACTATATCCAAAATATGCCCTCCCCTACGAGGGGATGTTTATATTACAGATGTGAATCGTGTGATCGATCATCTTAATGATCGATTTTGGCTGGAGGGGGGGAGGGAATCTGATCGTCACGGTTTTGTTTTTTTTTAAATCGTTTAAATCATAAATCGGGGGAGGGCGGGAAAACCGGCACACTAAAACAACCCTAAAACCCACCCCGACCCTTTAAAATAAATCCCCACTGTCCCGAACCCCCAAAATGTTTTTAAATTACCTGGGGTCCAGTGGGGGTGTCCCGGTGTGATCTTCCACTCTCGGGCCACGGCTGCGTTAATAGAAATGGCGCCGGCGCTCCTGCACTCCGGGAGCGACCTCCTGCACTCGGGCCGTATTGCCGTATTGCAAAATGGCGCCGGCCATACGGCTGGCGCCATTTTGCAATATGGCAATACAGCCATACGGCCGGCGCCATTTTGCAATACGGCCCGAGTGCAGGAGGTCGCTCCCGGACCCCCGCTGGACTTTTGGCAAGTCTTGTGGGGGTCAGGAGGCCCCCCCAAGCTGGCCAAAAGTCCCTGGGGGTCCAGCGGGGGTCCGGGAGTGATCTCCTGCGCTCGTGACGTCGGGGGACAGGAACCAAAATGGCGCCGGCGCTACCTTTGCCCTGTCATTTGTTAACGCAGCCGTGGCCCGAGAGTGGAAGATCACACCGGGACCCCCCCCCCCCCCCCACTGGACCCCAGGTAATTTAAAACATTTTGGGGGGGTTCGGGAGGGTGGGGGATTTATTTTAAAGGGTCGGGGTGGGTTTTAGGGTTGTTTTAGTGTGCCGGTTTCCCGCCTTCCCCCGATTTACGATTTTTGAAGATAAATCGGGGGAATTCCTATTGTATCGCGCCTCTAACGTTTTTTGATGATTTAAAATATATCGGAGAATTTTTTAAATCGTCAAAAAACGATTCACATCCCTAGTTTATATTGTATATCATCAATTGCACTTAAAAACTCAGATGCTCACTTAGATGACTTGCCTATGTGTAAAGTCAGGTCAGCCACAAGCACAATAATATTTTTGAAAATTTCAAGCCTTATTCCTGGGGGGACAATAAATCAAACAAAAGCTCATTTTGCCATAGTAGCTACTAATGCTGAGAAATTTCTCCCTCCTCCACCCTCTTAAAAATGAACACCTGCTTTATAGATTATTAATATTTCTCACCATGCTTATTTGGTCGAGATTGTTCAACATAACTAAATCCCTTTGGGCAAAGCTGATTTAGCAAAAGTGTATCAAATTTGTGATGCCAAATTTCTGTGATGATCAAGATATCTAAAGCATACTGACAAATCAACAGGGTCATTCATTAAAATGTGTTATGGCGTTATATTTTGCATCACAAGTTACGTATGCAAATTTTGAGAACTTGGTCAAAGGAGAGGAGTTTGGGCAGAGTTTATGAAAATGAGGAGTGGTTAACATGATGTGTGATAGCATAACATGTTATCGCATGTTTTAACTCTGGAAATAACTACACCTTTTTTCCTGGCATTAAGCTATAAGCTGTGCAGTATGCCCGAACTGGGATTTGTGATAAATATCGCAATTCCTGTTTTGGACAGGAGAGGGGAGAGGGGAGATGGGGAGAGGAGCGGAATAGAGAGAAAGAGAGCCTCTGGGGTAGCACCCATATTTGTCATCTATTTATATCACTGTAGGAGGGTCAACGAGTAACTTGAGGTGAAGTTTTGGTGGTGGTCTAGGGTTTGGGGGCCAGTTTTACATGCAGTCAGAGGTATGAACAGCACAGAACACATCAGTGAACATTTGATATGATTTGGAATGAAGAAACATACACAAAGATGAGATTTCTGCAATGTACTATCACCCTAACTTGATAGCTCCCAAATCCTAGAACACTACCAAAACCTCACCTCGAGTTACTAGTTGACCCTCCTACAGTGATATAAATAGTTGACTAATATGAGAACCTTATACACAGTTTCTCTCTCTCACTTTCTCTCTTCTTGCAAAGTGAAAATATTGTAGGTACAATAAATTTAACATGCATTGCAGTAAATACCTATGCAAAGCACTAAAAATAGTGCATGTTGTGGTAACTCAAATTACCTAACCACATCCCTTTTTTGGCACTATTCATGCAAAAATGATAGCAACATGATGAATCTAGTGTTACACTTGGCCTGATGCAAGATTGGTATGGCCCTCTGGTCGGACCCAGAGAGCGCCTGCCACCAGGAGGAGGATCACACAAGGAGACAGAGGCCAGCTGAAGCTTCACCAATAACAGTCCGGGATTTTCGCAGGTTGAGCCCTTGGGCACCCGGATCGCCTGGACTTAGGTGGGCCTCTGGGGATTTCCCAGAGCGGTAGTGAAGCGGAAGGCAGAGTGTAGCGCAAGGATCAAGCCAGAGTATTGTCCAAAGATGGTCAGCCAATACGTGGTCAGGCAGGCAGTGGTCGGTTCCAGGCGGCAGACGAGGATGGTCAGCAGGCAGTGGTCGGTTCCAGGTGGCAGATGAGAATGGTCAGGTGAACTGAGGTCAATCCAACGCAGTCTAAGGGAAAACAGAATTGGAACAAGAGGGAGGACCAGAGGCAATTAGGAGGAAGGAACCTTGTTGCAAAGGCAAGCTCTGACTGTCAGAGCTTGCCTTAAATAGGCCCAGTGAGTGACATCATCTGGGGGGACTGGCAGCCCTAGCGCTCCGTGGCCCCTTTAAATCATACAGAGAGGAGCGCGCGACAGGGGAAACCCGGAAGGGAGGAGAACTTGGCGGCGGTGAATCTGCCGCGATACAAGCCCAGAAGGGGGCCGGCAGCGGAGTCTCCACCGCGCCATGAGGTTGAGGGAAGCAGGCAGGGTCACAGAAAGGAGGTGAGAGTGACCGGCCACGGAACCTGTGGCCGGCCGTTGCAACATCTAGGCCCAAGTCTGTAATAAACCTTAACTTTCAATTTACAGAGCAGGCATTGATATATCCCGTATGAACTAGTATCAATTCAGAACTAACTGAAGGGTTTTTTTTCTATGGCCAGAAGTCAAGCTGGATACATTAATGTGTGATTAAAATTATTTTTCCTCTTTTTTTCCCTCAATCCTGCATAACACCCACTGAGATAACTACTGGGATCATTCCAGCCATCATTAGGATCAACAATAATTCCTTCAACCCCATTTTAATTCATTCAGACTGTATAGATACATTCAGACTATATCCATAAAGACTTAACAAAATCAGTCTGCTAAAATATTTAAAAACATGCGTATCTATAAAATTGTATCTTAGTGCAATCATATAGCATATGCTGCAATGTGCCCTCTGACAGCTCACAGTGTCAACATTTACTAGAATACCTCAGGCCTGCTCTGTGCATTTTCACTGGTGTCCAAATTACCCAATGAATTAAAACATATAAAGATAGAGTGAGATTTGCACAGTTTAAAATCCTCATTGATTATGTCCAAAACCTTTTCCAATTGAGGAGTCTATGCTCTAGCATTAATTTCTTTTCCCAAATTATCTCCAGGCCTAGACACTGTAAAACCAAATGAGCACGAAGCACCTTATAGAACAAGGAAGTTTCATGGCCATGGGAAGTCAAGCTCTGGATTTTCAGTCAGTGAATCCAGTAGAGAGAGACCCTGCATTATGCAATGTCTTGGTTGAATCCACTTGTACTGTTGAGAGTGCGGTAGTTGATATGTCTGCGCCAACTCTTCAAAAGATAGTATGTGTTTATTCTAGTATTTGTTGAAGAGCCTGGCTTCAGTGCCGGGAAAAATCATGGAAACTGGTATAAAGAATAAAATCACAAAACATTTAGATAGACATGGTTTAATGGGACACAGCCAGCATAGATTTACCCAAGGGAAGTCTTGCCTCACAAATCTCCTACATTGTTTTGAAGGGGTGAATAAACATGTGGACAAAGATGAACCATAGATGTGGTATATTTGGATTTTCAGAAGGCGTTCGACAAAGTTCTGCATGAGAGGCTTCTAAAAAAACTAAAAGTCATGAGATAGGAGGTGATTTCCTTTTCTGGATTGCAAGCTGGTTAAAAGACAGGAAACAAAGAGTAGGATTAAACGGTCTTTCTTCACAGTGGAAAAAGGTAAACAGTGGAGTGCCTCAGGGATCTGTACTTGGACTGCTGTTTTTTAATATATTTATAGGTGGTTTGGAAAGGGTACGACGAGTTAGTTGACCAAATTTGCGGATGACACAAAATTATGCAGAGTAGTTAAATCTCAAGCAGATTGTTATAAATTGCAGGAGGACCTTGCGAGACTGGTAGATTGGGCTTCCAAATGGTAGATGAAATTTAACGTGGAAATTTGAAATTTACACAATGTTAGGTTCTATCTTAGGAATTACCACCCAGTCAAGAGATCTTGGTGTCATAGTGGATAATACATTGAAATCATCAGCTCAGTGTGCTGAGGCGATTAAAAAGGCAAACAGAATGTTAGGAATTATTAAGAAGAGAATGGCAAATAAAACAATGGATGTCATAATGCCTCTGTATCGCTCCACAGTGAGACCACATCTTGAATACTTTGTTCAATTCTGGCCGCCACATCTCAAAAAAAATATAGTTCCATTGGAGAAAGTGCACAGAAAGGCAACCATACTGATAAGTGGCATGGAACGGCTGCCCTATGAGGAAAAGCTAAGGAAGTTAGGGCTATTCAGTTTGGAGAAGAGACGACTGAGGGGGGGGATATTATAGAGGTCTACAACATCATGAAAGGACTTGAACATGTTAATGTAAATCGGTTATTTACTCTCTCAGATAATAGAAGGACTAGGGGGCACTCCATGAAGTTAGCAAATTGCTCATTTAAAACAAATTGAAGAAAATTCTTTATCACTCAGCACATAGTAAAGCTCTGGAATTCATTGCCAAAGGATGTGGTTATGGCAGTTAGTGTAACTAGGTTTAAAAAAGGTTAGAATAAGTTCCTAGAGGAAAATCCATAAGCTACTATTAATAAGCAATAGTAGCTTCAGATTTATTTAATGTTTGGTTACTTGCCAGGTACTTGTGACTTGGATTGGCCACTCTTAGAGTCAGGATACTGGGCTTGATGGACCCTTGGTCTGACCCAATATGGCATGTCTTATGTTCTTATATGTTTTACTTTGTACACTGCCTCAAGCAATTCAATGGACTGGAGAAGTAGTATATATATCTTTTACATAAGTAAAGGATCTTGCATTCTTATTTTCTTCACAGCCAGTATTCCCTTCCTTCATATATTGTCTTTTTTTTATTTTAGTTCTTTTTGACATTCACAAATAAAATGCTTATTTGCTGTTATGAAGCCCACCTCTAGCTTTTTTTTGACATCTGTCCAATGAGACTATTAAAAGAAGTCCACTGTATTTGCACCTGCTGCTGTACTGGTAAATCTTACTCTTCATGAAGAAAGGAGTGGTGCATACCAATAAGGAATGCTCTCTTCACATGATTATATTAAATCATTTTCAGCTTATTTTTAACATTCCATTTTTTGGTAAACTTATCAAGACGGCTGTGCTGTAGCCCTCCAGTTAGAGGGTTTCTCAAATGTATTGTACATTCAATCCTGGGCCTTTAGCTAGTGATTTTCACTCTAGGTTAGAGTGCAAGGGCTGTAGTATTGGCAGTAACATATGATCGCCCCACCCGCGGTCGTCCCGCCTACGGGACTACTCACCTTCGGGGTTCCACAGCGGGTCCTGGGTCCTGTCTCCCTCGCGGCCCTTGCAAGTCCAGCTAGGCCCTGGCGTCCAGCAGCGACGGTCACCGGGCCTTCAGCTGCACGCCAGGCCTCACGCTGGGCCTCGGCATCACAGCAGCTAGCCACGCCCCTGCGCGGACCAGCTGCCCTGATGTAGATTCCAGGGTGGGGCCTAGTTCCACGGCGCACCCTGATTGAACTCATGTTAAAAGGAAATTCCTGGCCCCAATTCCTTGACTTGGCAATCGGGTTGGTTTGTTCCTGAGATTGCCCTTGCTTGTGTTCCTGCTTGCTTGTTCCTAGTCTCGTTCCAGGATCCTTCTCTTCCAATTCTGTTCCTGCTTGTTCCTGCTTCCTAGCCCTGCTTGTTCCAGCGTTCGTTGTTTGTCTCCCCAGTCTTACCTCGGACTGTCATTCTGGTAAAGACGTCAGCTTGTTCCTGACCTGCCTGCCCAAGACCTCAGCTTGTTCCTGACCTGCCTGCCTGCCAAAGACCTCAGCTTGCTCTTCGACCTTGCCTGACCTCTGGATCTTGACCCTTGCTTCGTTGACCATTCCTTGGACTGACTTCTGGACTCTGACCTTGCTTGCCTGACCTTGCTTGATTCTGGCGCTGTCCCTAGCCTTGTCATCACCATCTCTATTCTGGTTCGCTCTCCTCCAACCTGTTTCCAGCCTTGAACCCGATAGTGCTCCTCTAGCATCTGTGGGCACGCTAGACTTACACTCTCCCAGGAGACCCTGCGAGGCCCACCTAAGTCCAAGTGGCCCGGGTCCCTATGGGCTCCTCCTGGGGGGACCTCGGGCTTCCAGTGGTGAAGCTCTACACTGCCTCTGTCTCCTTCCGTGCTCCGCCCCCTGTGGACAGTCCCTGTACTACCACAGGACAAGAGTCCACCTCCGAGCGCAACATGATCTGAGAAAAGATTTAGATCAGTGATCAGATCCTTTAGTAGTGATGCTTGATTATTTAGTAACTTTCGATACAGTGAATCATACATTATTACTACAATGTTTAAAAGAGATAGGAATTGCTTGAATGGTTTATTTCATTTTTATGTTACAGAATGCAATAAATCAACAAGATGCAAACTCAGATTACGAGCCCTCTGGGGACATGGAAACACCTACTATACCTGAATGTAACTTGCTTTGAGCTACCAATGAAAAGGCATAAGCTAAATCTAAAAAATAAATAAACCTTGGGAGCTATCTTTCGGCCCCTTGATTTTTTTTTTTTTAAGCTCCGGGATTCCCTACAGATCAAGCCTATTGCTCTTATTGTTTAATATCTATTTTAGAACATTGGGGAACCAGATACACAGTCGTGAGCTTAACTGTTTTATATATGCAGACAATGTCCAACGTTATACACCCTTAGATTGGGATCCAGCCAAATCTGCAGGAAAACTGAACAGCTGTTTAGTAGAGAATATTCAGATATGGTCAAGGCTAAATTGCCTTAAACAATATCTCAGAAAACTGATATTGTAGGTTTGGAAGCTCTTCTGCCAGCTTTCCCACTGCCTGTGAACTTGAACAATAATATTGTACCTTTTTAGATTGCAGGTGAGCCTGGGAGTGACCACTGATGGCATCCTAAGAAAGGACCCCCAAGTTACTTTATTAATAATAATAATAATAATAATAATCCTAAGAAAGGACCCCCAAGTTACTTTATTAATAATAATAATAATAATCCTAAGAAAGGACCCCCAAGTTACTTTATTAATAATAATAATAATAATAATCCTAAGAAAGGACCCCCAAGTTACTTTATTAATAATAATAATAATAATAATCCTAAGAAAGGACCCCCAAGTTACTTTATTAATAATAATAATAATAATAATAATCCTAAGAAAGGACCCCCAAGTTACTTTATTAATAATAATAATAATAATAATAATAATAAAAATAATAAAAAGCTGTTACTTTCAGCTCCAACTCATTTGTCAACTGTATCTAATTTTGGTACAAGAGGATTTGGTTGCACTTTAGTTGTTCGAGACCTTAGTAATAACCTACTTGGAGTAATGGATCTCATTGTATTTGGCCTCCTTAGCTACCAACTGCATAAACTATAAATGATCGTGAACTCTACAGCTCTGTTAGTATCAGATACTAATTTAAGAAAACACATGGCTGCCAATCCAATTTAAATTGCTGGCTGAGTTTATAATAAAGCACCTGCTTTCTACTTAGCTCAGGAAAGTTTCCTCTTTCTTCCATCTGTGAGTAAAGTTAGACTAGAGGCTGCTTGTAAGAAAACTTGTTGCCCTCCCCCATCTTTGGAACAACCTTCTACAGAAAATATGTTTAATTGACTCCTTCCTAAAGTTTAGGCAGAGGATAATGGTTTCTTTTTTATGGTCTGGCTTTTGTCAAATTGATTTTAAATAGCTATTCAGCTTTTGCATTTCTTTCCAATTATCAGCTTTTAAATTATGATTAGCACTTTATTTAATTTACTGGCATTTTATTGGCTCTGTGTGGGGATGCCTAACACCCTAAACTACCGCTTACAACTGATTGAAAATGCTGCGGCTTGCATGGTCATGAGTGCAGTCATAAATATGACTGCACAAGCCCAATCCTGAAAAGTCTACACTGGCTGCCAACACTGTACCACACCAATTCCAAAATCCTAATCTCAGCCTACAAATCCCTCAAAGATTTAACCCCGATCTACCTTAGTGGCTCGCTCGTTTCCTACAGATCCCTGCCCTCACACTGCACTCATTGCCCTAGACACGCCTGGTGATACCATTACCAAGAACCATGCGCCTCACAGTCACTAGGAGAAGAACTTTCACAGGCTCTGTCCCCACCCTCTGGAATGCCTTGCCCCAGTACATCAGAGCCACCCCAGAACTCCTGACTTTCAGGAAAGCAGTAAAAAACATGTTTCTTTGAGGCAGCGTTTGGTGCTATTCAAGTCTAAAGCTCATTGTGAGCTCATACAGACCTCACACCAGACTGGTCCCTCTGGTACCTGTGCCCTTCCCCCACTGTATACAATGTCCAATCGTTCCACAAAGTCTCCTATTCCTCAAACCAAACCTACCTCAATTTTCTCCCCATCCAAACTCCCGCTCCCATTGATGCTGATAAACTGAAACACCTGTTTTTACCTGTACAATGCTTCTCCACATTCTATCTCAGCTCAGTGTAACAGATTTTAATAAGGTTATGCATTCCTTTAAAACAAAATAGGAAATGAAATAATATTTTCTATTTTGTTATATAACATTTTGAAAACAAAATGATAGAAACACCAACATTATGTTTTTTGTTTCATTTTGAAAAAAAATGCTGTATGTAAAATATTGGTCAGGTGTTGGGACTGGGCCTTGGCTGAGGCCCTGGCGACAGAACCCGAACTCCAGGCCTGGAGCCATCATCGGTCTCTCGGCATAGGCCCCCAGCCTGATGCTGGGGACTGGCTTAGGCCCAGGCCTGATGCAGGGGCCTCAGCCAAGGCCCACATACTCTGCCGGGGTCTTGACCTAGGCCTAAAGCCAGACCCGACACTGGGGTCTCAGCCTAGACACAGGCATGATGCTGGAGCTAGGCTCAGAAGCCACTCTCAAAAATTGCTGGAGTCAGTAACCTCCCCAGCTCCCACTTATCCCATCCTTGGGAAGTTCTGAAAACATGGTCAGCCTGAGGACTGGTCCTGTTGCAGTGTATCAACCTAGGTCTAGGCCCGATGCTGGGTCCCAACACTGAAGCCTCAGCCTAGACCTAGGCCAGGCCCAGAGGTTGGGTCCTGATGTTGAGGCCTCAGCCTAGACCAGTGGTTCTCAACCCTGTCCTGGGGACCCCCCCAGCCAGTCAGGTTTTTAGGATATCCACAATGAATATGCATGAGAGAAAATTTGCATGTTATGGAGGCAGTCTATGCAAATTTTCTCTCATGCATATTCATTGTGGATATCCTGAAAACCCGACTGGCTGGGGGGGTCCCCAGGACAGGGTTGAGAACCACTGGCCTAGACCAAGGCCCAAGCCCAGGTCAGACCCAATGCTGTGGTTTAGACCTGAGGGCAGGTTCCAATGCCTACGCCTGACTCTGAGTACCAACGCAATTAACTTAGGCACCCTCCGCTCAGGAGGATAGCACCAAAGTGGTCACTTCAGCATGTCTTCCAAGTGGAGGAGGTCATTTTAAAAAGACAGAAAAAAGAAAAGGATCCCTGTGGCCTGGTCCATAATCTCTGGGCCTAGGTCTCGGCTTAGGCTGAGGCCTAGGATTCAGAACCTAGCCTTCGGGCCAGGCTCTGGCATCTTGCTTGGGCCAAGCCCAGGCTCCACATCAGGCCTAGCCTGTAGGCTAAATCCTGACATTGAGGCCTAGGCCCAGGCCAGATGCCTTGGCCCCAGCAAGTTTTAGGGGATTGGGAGAGATGGGGTGCAGGTGGGCCTAGAGACACCCTTTTTCATTTTTTTGTTCTGGTTTTTTTTTTTCAATGCTTTTTTTTTCCTGCAAACTACAGAAACAAAATAAACATTAAACAAAAAAACCCCAAATATTTTTCCCTCCATATCCCTAGAGCTGTATTACTGATGTAATGACTGATTTTTTAAAATTTAATGTAACTCATTTTGAACTCTTTTAGTTGGAAAAGTGTGTCATTAGAAAACAATGTTGACGATGATGATGATGATGATGATGATGGACCCCTTTTGGTGGCATCCCTGTCACTCCAGGCTGGGTTGGCATATGTAGGCAGCAGCCAGGAAGTAATATTAGCTTCTTGTGAGTGGGCCCAGCCAAAACAGCAGAATGTCCAGACACATCCCAGGAGCTTGAAATAAAGACCCAATAGCTTATTTCAAACATGAGGGAGCGGAAAAATAGGTGAACAATCAAAACTACCATCTATATTAATATAGCTAATGCCCAAACATCAGACCTTCTAGGTCCCTGTCCCCTTTCCAGATGGTACCTGGCACCACCAACTTGGTCAGCATAACAAATGAGTATCCTGCTAGACAGACCCAGCTGCTAGTTAATTCTTTTAAAGCCTGCCAGACTTGACCCGGTTACATGGTTGTGTGCATTTTCCTCTAAGATTTATAATATTTCATGTTACCCACTTTGTTATTCATTCTGGAAGCCACAACCCTTGTTTTTGAATCTTTCTAGTAGGGCAATTTAAACATATAGCACTAGGTCATTCTTCTGTCACTTATTCACTTTTGGTTTTTTACAACTAAGGAACCACTGTGCATGTGCATGTTATGGAGGCAGTGCATGCAAATGTTTTCTCTCATGCACATTCATTGTGGATATCCTGAAAACCTGACTGGCTGGGGGGTCCCCAGGATAGGGTTGGGAACCACTGCACTAGTAGTGACTGAACTAGGAACCCTGAGAGAATTCCAGAGACCTTTCCTTATTTATTTATTTTATTTATTTGAGGTTCTTTATATACCGACATTCGTTTAGTAACATCATGTCGATGTACATTCAACAAAACTTTAGCAGCAGCGCTGGAACAGATAGAAAATAGCGGCAGTGCTTTACAATTAATATTTCCTGGAGAGTGATAGAGATAATTGCTTAGAGTTTTCTGCTGAGAGGGAGGGTACTGGTGTGCTTTCTAAAAGTGATGATGCCAGAAGCATCTGGAGGATTAATGGGGTCAAAATGACTCTGTGATCACATGCAGCCTGATTAACAGGACTTGAACCAGGAAAGTTTACCTGTAACCACAACCAGTGAACTGGTCTTACTAGTTCCTTAGACCATACTTTGGGAACTGTAACTAAACTCTGTCTGAACATTGGCAATCCTGATCTGCCTTTGATCATGCTCCAGTGGGAGGAGAGTGATATATTTTGGCATGGTGACCAGAGGATAGCACACTGCTGGATCTAACTACATTGGCTAGATACCGTTGGAATCTTTTTCTGCTCTAAACAAAAAGATATCTCCAGTATTCTGGGATCTATGGCCAAAACATTAACTAAACCCATCAAAATGTCTGTACCTCTAAAACAGGCGAGAATATACTAGGGGTGTGCATGGGAAAATGTGTATTTGTTTTGTTTCACTTTTCTTATTTGTTTTTATGTGTGTATATGCTCAGTATCAAAATGAAATTGATTGTATGTAATTACAATTGTAGAGACCTCTGGGTCTCCAGTTTGGTCCATAGCTTAATTTCTAGGCTAGGATTCTGTAGCTTGCAGACCCTGCAGGCACTTCCACCGAGGCTTCTCTGAATTGGTCAGCAGTGTACTATAAAAAAAATGACTGTGCATAAGGAGCAATGTGGCTTGAAGCTTTGTTTTTTGAGTTGCAGTAACAGAAGTGTTCCCCATCATTTGGGTCCCACAGTCTGATACAGGGGAAGTGGAGTTTTTGTAAATCTTAGGAGTCGAGGAAGAGTGTTAGAGAGATTTCCCTTGCTGGGTCCTCAGCTTGGAACTAAGGAAAGGCACATTTTCCTGACCAGCACCCCACATTCCCTGTCTTGGAGGAGTGGAAGTTTGAGCGAAAAGCTGTTTGTTTTTTTCTGTGAGTTTTGTTTTTTGGAGCTTGTTGTTTCTGCCTGAGTAGGTTGGTTACCCCTGCCTTGGGAGGTTAGGATAAGGTGCTGCGATTCATTCCCCCCAGCTGAGGAGGGACAGCAGTGACCTGTCCGAGAAGAAGAGTGAAGTATTTTTGTAAAGAGTTTCTTTTGGGCCTTTCTACTATGAGAAGTCCAAGTTTTTACCATCAGAGAAAGAGATAGGAGACCCCAGCCCCAGTAGGAGCCTACTCTCTATCACTCAGGTGTTCTGGGTCTTTCCTAGTGCTGAGTCACCTGACAAAACTGAGAAAAAGGCACCTTTTCACTGTTTATTTTTTTAATGTGAAGATAAATTGGAGAATTTTTGTTGTGAATTGGATGAGTATCTTT
The DNA here is from genome assembly GCF_901001135.1 of Rhinatrema bivittatum. NCBI lineage: Eukaryota > Metazoa > Chordata > Amphibia > Gymnophiona > Rhinatrematidae > Rhinatrema > Rhinatrema bivittatum. Next base: position 652,497,805 of record NC_042615.1, on the reverse strand, counting down.
GGTTACAGTAAATGTTTGTTGAATACCTCACTGAATGTCCAATGTCTTTCTTCAGAGTCAAAGGTGCCCTCAAACAAGGACATCAGAACAGTGAGTACAGCAGTGAGAGCAAACACAGAGAGACTGAGAGGCTATGTGTTGCTACATAACCCTGTGAGACTACGGCCCTGGATCTTTATCCTCCCCTATGCCAGAATGAACCTCGGCACCCTGGGGCAAAGTGGACTCTGTGTTGATGAGATGAGGAGAGAGTTTGGGAGTAGAAGTGGCACCAGAGACAAATTGTGGCCTGCATTCCAGGAGGTCCCCAAAGAGGGAGTTACAGAATTTTAAATACATAAAACAATTATGCACATAAAGTAATGAATCAAAATGAATGCACGTCCCTAGAATGTACCTGTTCAGCGTTAAAAGGAATTCTGACTGTAAATATATTTTTTTCTATCTGCTGTTAATATCTCCACAATCTACCTGCAAGCTATGGGAACATCAATCCAGTGCACGGCGTGCTTGTTTGCAGTGACTCGGTTTCCTACCATTTTCAATGACCCCTTTAAAAGGATGAATACCTTGTTAGTCCCTGTAACCAGGACAGGGAATGGCTACACTGATTTAAATTGCTCTCAAAGGTGAGCATACATTTTATGAAATGCAGCAATGCTTAATGAAACTCAGCTTTCACAAATTGTATCTTATTTTAAATCTTAAGAATATATGAAGTGTGAAATATTAACTTCTACTCAGTTAACACTGCTTCTACAACTCCAGGATGTCACAGTTACAGGAAAAGAAACTTTTGCTTTTAAAAATGTTCATATTAAAAATACAAGCAAATCATAGTACAAAAGTATATCTATACCACAGAGGGGAAAAAAGTATTTTTACAAACATGTTTGAAAATAATTCCAGAAAAGAATATAGTTTAATATCTAAATTTATCAATCCTCCTGCTTTTTAGTCAATGGGGAATTAAGGAATCCTGCCTGTCCCATTGTTCCTTTCTGGACAGGGGAGAGCTTGAGGATCAGCAGGATATTTATAGGACCTAAGAATCATTGGAATTGAAGTTCAAAAGGCCACATATCATATATTCTTAGTTATACCATTGGGATTTTCAGTCTCTGCCTGTGACGTCTTTTCTAGCAGCTTTAGACTACGAGGCACAGCAACTATAGACAGAACTTCAGAAACTGAATTTCTCACATGCATGCTGAGATTTAGCACCCATACTGCAGACCATCAACTAAAATCTAACCTCTCCTTTTAGCCTATATTCCAATTGTAAGATGATTTGTGAGATTACTGTGTGTGTGTGTGTGTGTGTGTGTGTGTGTGTGAGAGTGTGTGAGAGAGTGTGTGTGTGAGAGAGTGTGTGTGTGTGAGAGTGTGTGTGTGTGTGTGTGTGTGTGCGTGTGCGCGCACGTGCATGAGCACGCGCACGCATATGCATATTCCGTCAAGCTTTCCCAGAGAGCTAAAAGCAAGAAGAACAACAACCACCCTTGTCTTACAGCAATAATGTAATGTCTGTATTGATTATATTGCTTCAGTTACATGTTCCAAGTTGTGTTCTAAGTTGTTCTTAGTTATTACATATTAGATTGTACTTTATTATAGATTATCCGTTCATTATATTCGATATGTTCCATGTAAACCGCCTCCCCGGCGATAGTTATCTCTGTTAAATGTGAACCGGAGTGATATGTATTGTATACAGGAACTTCCGGTATATAAAAACCAAAAATAAATAAATAAATAAATAAATATGTCTTTATGTCTCCTTCCCCACCTCACAATAACTTTTGTTTTTAGTGTTCTATCCACATCAAATTATCAGAACATATAATGCAATCCAAGGGGATCCTGACTGGGGAGGGGGGGGGGGGGAGGGGTTGGATCCATGTTTATGCACAGTGTGTCCCCCCAAAGTAGACTCCATTATTTATTGTTTACATTATTTCTCGTCAACAAACATCCTACGCTCTCTGTTTTCTTCAATAATTATCAGGCACATTTTCATTGCTTTAACCACATTAATAAAATTACATGTAGTCTCCTAAAAATATACTATAGGGTGAAACATAGCAACAACATACATCAAGTTCAAAATCCAAGAAACCACCAGGAAAGAATCTATTAATATCAATCAAGTTTATGTGACACTGCTTTACCTAGGATTCTTTTGCAAATATGCTGTCAGCAGCGTTCTTCATCATGCACCAACGAGTCATTCTCTTAGAAACTTAGAAGTTAATTTTCAAAAGCTTTATGTGGGTAAACAGAGGTTTACCCATGTAAAAATGGCTTTTGAAAATTGCCCCCATTCCTTAACCAGTGTGAGTAAAGTATGCCCACAGCGCAGATACCTTTACCAGTGAGGCCAGTGGCGGGGAGGAGAGGGGGGATTAGGTTAAGGGTGATAAAGCACGCACAGAGATTTCATTTTGAAGTCCCCATACTTACTTTCACACAGCTACTTCCAACTGCTATGAAGCACGTAAAAATACATTGGTACAGAGTGCCCGCGCATTGTCTTCACCAGCCCAAATTTTGAAAGGGAAGCTCTGCAGGACAGCTGATATAGTTTACCCATGGCCCTGTAACACCCACAGTCAGAATGAAAATTGCCCTATGTACATATAATTCTGTTACCAGAATATGCAATAGTAGTTTTGTTATTTTGATGTTTTTTCTTCAGTGAAAGAAAATTCTAATACAAGGGGTCATGATATGAGGTTAGAAGTAATATAAGGCAATATTTGTCATAGAAAGGGTGATAAATGCATGGACTTGCTTTCCAGTGGAAATGGTTGAGGGTAAACCAGGGTCAGGGACTTTTTGGTCAGAGCTCTATAATTTACTAGATCTATTGAATGGTAAGGGGTTGGAGGACCAAGTTGATATACAGTCAACATCTATAAGAGAAACGTTGGATAGGTTAGCTTATGAAGTAGTTTGTAATGCAGGAGTGAAATTCAGGGCTCTTTGATTCTCTGAAGTGTCCAGGATATGGAACAGAAATCTTGCGACCGTTGCTGCTCTACGTCTCCACTCCCCCTCCTCTCCTCTTTGGCGACTCCCTCTTGCTCAAGTGGAAAGTTGGCTGCCGTGGCGTCTCTCTGCCATCTTCCTCTGGCGTCCCCGGAGCGGCTCGACTCTGTGATCCACCATGCTTCACAAAGGCCTAAGGGCGCATGTAAGGCATGACCCTGACTGATGTACCAGCAGTGGCACGAACCTAAGGGGCGTCCCCCAGAGATGATGTCTTCAGTATCGGATATATAAGGTCTTAGAAATCACTAACTAATCGAATTAGCAAGGAAAGGAAAAGGATTTGTTCTAAGCTACTCTGCCTCCTCGGACTTACCAGGGATACCCGCTCCTCGGGGGCTTCGCTCTCTTTGTTTTTCAGGTCACAGTCAGGAACCGGCACTTGCTCCTCGAGGGCCCATGTTCCCAGACTGGTTGCTGAATACTCTTTCTGCCTGGAAGTCATCGCTGCCTACTACACCAGTGAGTTATCTTCTCTCTCTCAGAGCTTTCCCTGGAGCCAGGTACTCGGTCCTCGAGGGCCTAACCTATTCCAAAACCTGGACTACTTCAAGAGACTATTGTGTGAGTGTTACCATCAAGGCTCTGATCCTGAACTCTACATACCCTGCCTACTCACTATATTTAGTTTCTCTACAGCTCACTTATCCAGGAACACTGTTCCAGTACCTGAGGGACTATAGCACTGCCGGGCACTTCCAGCTCACTACTGCTACCTCTGGTGGTTCCATATACTGTTTAATAAAAGAACTAGGGTGTCTGTCTCCATATTCTGAGCCTGACCGGTGGTCCTTCTTGGGATCTTCCCCTGGGGGCGTGGTCATCTGCCACCGGCCCAAGGATCCACCCACAACTACCTCAAACACCAACAAGAAAGGACTGTATCTAGAAAGAAAATGGGAGAAATCTATGAATGGGATTGATAAAATTGTTTTGTTGTAAGGGTGCTCTGCAAAGTTCTTATGAAAAATACACCTGTGAAAAGTATATCTCAGAGTGCTAAAGAGGTAGACAGGAAGGATAAAGACAAGCCAGAGTCTAAGTCATCACTCTTATGTATTATATCATATTTTTGCTTAGAAAATAATATACTCTATACAAGACAAAGGCAATATGAAGAATGGATGTTCTAGAAAAAAGTAATGCTATAAGTTCACTGTGGAAAAACATACTTGGAAATGCTGAAATATACTAAAGTTCAGTGCCTGCATCCATCTTAGCTCTAGGTTCAACTTGCACGCTGACAGTATTTTCACATTACATTGATTAAACTTGTAGGACTAACCAAGGCTGCTGAAATGCTAAAAAGTATGTAAAAGGTAAAAAAGTTTGCTAAGAGTAAGCACTTAATTTTGTTTTTGCCTGCTGGGCTCAATTTACAAGAAATCATAAGACTTACAAGATTCATATCTTATTAACATATATGAAATAAATTATAATGCCAACCAATTAGGAAAATGTTATGTTAACTAAATAGCTAACTCAGGGACTCATTTTCCATCCGGATCGCACGCGAAAAGTCTCTTATTGTGTGCAATACCAAAATGGGGGCGGAGTCAGCCCCGGAAGAGGAGGAGTCGGGGCGTCACCGGGGCCGATTCCGCAAAACGCCGTGGACGACGAAAAGGTAAGGCCCTTTTTGTGTCCGAGTTCGTGCCCAATAGCTACACCTTCTATGGTGGCGCTATTGGGTGCGAAACCGGCAGCGCAGGCCCGCCCCCCCCCCCCCCCCCCATTTTGGCTCCCCGTCCCTCATTCCCTAAAGTATCGCAGGCCTGCTTTTCTGTACTTCCTCCGACTTAATATCGCCACAATGATAAATCGGAGGAACAAAAAAGAGGAGAATGTTTATAAAACATTTTTTTAAAGTGTGCTGGCAGTCAGGTTAGGAAAAGGGACGTGCAATTAACGAGCGTCCGTTTTCCTAACCTGCTGACAGCCACCTCTCCTGGGCACCCGCTGCCGAGGAGGCACCAGGGGCGCACAATTTTCCCTAGCACCTCCTTTTTCTGGGACAGCTGATTTAAATATTAAATGTGACCGGAGAGGTCGATCAGCATGCGTTCAGAGAGCGGGCGCCCGTTTTCCCCATGCTGATATTGCATCAGCCTGATGGTTGTTTAAGGTTTGAGGAATTATTGAGGCGCATGGATTAAGGGGCTCTAGATTTAATTGTTTTATTAACTGGTTAAGATTACTTAGGCAGTCTTTTTTTTTTTCTTTTTACTTTTATGCATGTTTCTGAAGTAATATGTTTACTATGAAATAACAGTAAGTCGTTCTGCTGCAGAAGGACGGAATACAAAACTTTTAAATAAAAACAATATCAGAATTCAAAAACAAAGGACAAGCACGGTGATGGGGACTGAGAGCAAAACTGGCAATCAGGTAGCATTTGGTATTGCAGTAGGAAGGAAAAACAGCCATCAAAATGGGTCTTCTGGTCACTTATTTGTTGTCATATTCTTTGTTTCTAATATGAGCCAATGTGAGGTTTCAGCAACTTTACTGTAGTTTATTAAGATTATCATGTGTTTTTTCCAGGAGAGATTTTGAGCATTACTCCCACTTACCAGTGGTTTAAGCACAAATGCATTTTGTTCAGAACAGTATGTGTTCAGAGCAGTTTATTTCTATATTTCTCAGGTTATAAACATTAAAACCCATACTAGATGAGCGTGTCATGCACTTTACTGAATCTGTAATGTTTACGATTTCTGATGCCAAAAAAATAAACAAAAACAGTAAAAGGTACTAAGCACCTCTTGGTAATGTATTAAAATTGAAAAACACATTAAGAGCACCCTTCTGTGTCTGCATTTAAATATAAAACATTTCATTTCCCCAGAAAGTGTTAGTGCTGAATAAATTAGCCTCCTGCTTAATAACTATAGCCTAATAGCACTCAAAGGGCCTGATACGCTAAGCATTTTCCCATAGACACAAAACAGGAGAAAACCTTTAGTGAATAGGCCTCAAAGTGAAGCAGGAGGTGAACCTGTAATTGCAAAAAGAAATCAGTACTAACATGCTGTACCCTGAATGCTAGGCTCTTATCTAGAATGTTACTGGAGAGATTTTTCTCTTTTTGTTTATGTAGAAGCATAAGAAAAATAAAATAAAGGCTGTATATAAAATGGACCGCCCACAGGATTCCTTAATAAATAATATGTCCCTATGATGTTGGACATGTTTGCGGTGTAATCCATTTGCTAGAGTATCCCTTTGGAAGGTGGCTAAAATGCATCATTCCTACAATGATACATAGAGCCCCTTAGAGAGTGTTCAGTAAGAGTTTGCTAAGGGGTCAGAAGCTAGGAGTTAGGAGCGTTAAGTTGCTGGGATGAGAACAGGGAGCAGTTTTTTTCCCCTCTCTCCCCATGCAGTGAGTAGCAGGACAGATAAACATGGCATGTGAGTTGTAGTGTGTCCTGGGAGTATCTACACGCCCAAAGGAAGGAGCTGATTAGCTCTCTTTTGATGACACCAGAGGACTGTAAAGAGTTTCCACTGGATTTTTCAATCAGTACAGAAGGTATCAATGCACTATTGCAAAGGGTAAGAAGAGTTGCACCCATGTGGTACGCTAAAAAAGGAGAAGAGACTGTCTTGCAGTATAGCAGAGCAGAGCATTGAATTTCAGGTTCCAGGGTGCCTCAGGGTAAAACAGCCCTAAAGCCTGTCTACTGAGAGATCCCAGTGGGACTGAAGGAGTAGTTCGTGGTCAGTGCAGAAGCCTGTGAAACAGATGCTAGAGTTCAAATCCCACTGCTATTCCTTGCAGTCTTGGGTAAGTCACTTCACCCTCCATTGCCTCAGGGACAACTTAGGGCCTGATTTACTAAGCTTTTTTCCCCATAATCCCAGAATGGGGTAAAAAAAAAAAACAACTTACCAGCTAATTTTAAAAGGAACACATGAGTGCCCATAAACGCTCGTATTGGCACGCGAGCAGAGATATGCCACAATTTTATATCGTGCGCACAAGTACGCACGTATCATTTAAAATCCCCCCGCTGCGCTTACGTGTGCACGTAATCTTTAGAGGAAGCTCGAGTGAATGTCCCACACGTATTTCCGCTAGGAATTTAGCGGCTTTAATGCAAGTATGCAGGCAGATTTTAAAACATGCTCACAGGAGGAAAACCAGTTTATTAAATAAGTCCCCTAGTTTGTCTTCAAGACCCCTCTGGTTCTTCATCCTGTAAGACCCCCAACTTGACCCCCAAACCTTCATGCTGTGCTGAAAGCCCTAAAACAGGAGATCTCCAGGCTTGCTCCTCATTAGAGCCAGCAGTAAAGTTACATGGATAACATGCGGCCAAGCACCAAGGTCCGCTTTTTTAAAATTCAGAGGTAGTGCGTAACTCCTGTCCTTGCCCATGTCCCGCCCTTTTTCCACCCCTTGTTCTTGACGCACACATGGGTATGTACGTGCGTACTTCACGGCTTTTTAAAATTCGCGTTGCTCGAGCGAGCAATGCTTTTAAAATCTACCTCTTAGTAAGAAGTCACTGACCAGTCACAAAAGGCAGAATATAAATAATAATACTTCTGTCTCAAAGAATAATGGGGAACCATCTGTAAATGTACAGATGGGAAATACAGATTCATCTCCTAAGAAATAAACTTTATGTCAAAAGGTTAGTACCAAAGAAGTTGAATTTTAAGTAGAGTTTATTTTCTTGGAACACCACTAGTCAATGTGAAGAATGTTTACTCTGAGTTCTGGAGCAACCAATAGGTGCAAGATGCCCCATTCTTGAAAGCACAAATCAGTCATATCACTGCTTTTATGGGTTGAACTGCCATATTGTACAGATTACCCGATGCTTTTTTACCATCATCTTACCTCTAGGGATCATTGTTTTTTTTAAATTCTTAACATTTTTTATCTTTACCACCTTCTCAGGAAGAGCTTTCCCGGCACCCATCACCTCTCTATAAAAGATACTTCCTGAGGTTATTCCTCAGTTTACCCCCTTGGAGCTTTGTATTTATTTATTTTTCTATACCGATGTTCATCGGACATATCACACCGGTTTACAGTGTAACAGAGGAGTCTATTAGCATAGACTTCTTGTTTTACAATGGAACATTATGACATTTAAGATTGAACTTTGTAACATTTTACATTGAACTTTATAACATATTGCATTAAATTTTATAACATTTTGTATTGACACTTTAAAACAGTTTGCATTGAAACTAGGTAGCATGTGTAACAGTTGGTCTGTGGGGAGTCATTATGAAACATATTAGAGGTAGAGAAAATCGTTAAAACTTTGCATCAAGTGTAGTAAGAAAGCTTGGGTTTTTGGGGTTGATCATGATATGTGATTATGCGGATCTGATGTGGGTATTGAGGGAAGGAGGTGGGAGGTATGTGGGGGAGAGCTCGTGTTCGTGTTGTATTATGAGCCCCTAGTTCTACAACTTATTTTTCATTGAAAAAAAATTATTTTTGTGTATTAATACCATTCAGTTATTTAAAAGGTCAATATTCAAAAGCCATTTAGACAGACAAGTGAAAAATTATCTATCAAATGGCAAATATGGCATATTCAGCCACTTATCTAGCTAAATTATAGCCAGATAAGTAGCTAACTAGCTATGATTTAGCCAGATAAAAATGGGGTGATTCAAAGGCATTCCAGGGAGAGGCAAAAATATCTGATTAACCTAGCCAAATATTGGGTATATCTAGCCTTGTGTGACCGAATAACTTGCTATTTAACTACTTACTTACTTTAAAAGATATCCTGCTAAGTAGCACTGTCCTTACCCAAGAAAATAGAATATTAGTAGGGCAGTCCCCTCCCTTCCCCCAAAAGCATAATAGTAAGCCCCTGTTAGGCCATGTTTTTTAATACCTCCCTCTCCAAACCTTTTCAAAAACTTAGGAAGGGGTTGGCCTTCTATGTAGACCCCCAACTCAATTAGAAATATCATTGGGCAATTTCCCCTCCCCCACACCTACCTACCTACAAGAAAGACTAGTGGTGCCTGCACACTTGACCCTCCCCATCTCCCCCTGATACCTTTTTCAGGCGAGTCGGGAGCTAAGGACCTGCTGCCCCACTCCTGGTGCCTCTAGTACTTCATTGACAGAAGCAGTGCTGGGAGTATAAGTTAACGTTGAATCTTGAATTCAGAATAGGAGAACTGGTTCCCATTTCTGAGAGTCCAACTGAGGTTACCACTCTGCTGCCAGAAAATCCTGTAGAGACTTAAGTACCATTTCCAAGGAAATGCCTATTATTATAATCATGGATCCTATGTTCAAACATGCATTGGGTAGAGGCTGGAGAAGCCTTTCCTTATATCCTCTGTTTCAAGGAATCAGTCAGCACTGAGTCAATGCCAAAGTGCTCATGGCACAGCAGTATTGGACCAGGCAAGATGGTGTTCATCAAAGCATGTTTCTAACTCCAGGATTTCCTAGCTCAGAACCTCTACCGCTGTATTCAAAGTGTCCAATTATGAGTGAAGATGGTTGCTGTGAAAGGGAGACTATGGTTAGTGTAGATTCCCAAGACTTTTCACTCCAAGGAGACTAGAAGGATTGCCCTTGAGTTGAGCCAGGATGGCCCTAAACCCAGAAATTGACCTATCTCTCAAGCAGATCAGCTATTCCTGTGAGGCCCTGTTGGGAGATTCTTGCCTCCCACCATCAGAGGGCCTCAACAGACCTCTTGATCTAAACATTTAGTCTTCTCATCACTATGGCCCACATGTCCTGTTGGTGGCCATCTTGTTCCTATCTAGACACTCTGGTTAGTTCTCCCAGCTCTATGGCCTATATTTCCTGCTGGAAGCCATTTATTTATTTATTTATTTGTTTATTTTTATATACCGTCTATCTGACAAAAAATCAAGACGGTGTACATTGTGGTCGCATAGTATTAATCAAAAAAACAATCTAATAACCATTTTAAAATTTAACATGTTTCTATAACTATAATAAAATACATCACTACAATTAAAATGACTGTAAATAAGATAACAAAATTTGGCATATAAAACAATGTTATAGTATAATTCAAATATTAACTTTAATATTTGAACAAAGTTATATGATTATGGTTAATTTATATTCCAGGATCATAGTCTGTACTTTGCCAGACTTGGACTGCATGGTCTTAGATTCGGTCCTAAGTTTTATGTTTCTGTTTACTCTTAGATTGTTTTGTGAATCTAGTGTTCCCATTTGTTCCTTGTTTGCCTCACATATTCAGTCCTCCAGAAATGCTCTTACACTGCGCTTCTGTGGGCACCTTCATGACTCCTAGTTTTCCTGCGGTAGCCCTGTCCTGCTTCTGTGGATGCCTTCATATTTCTAGTTTTGGGTTCTACTTTGCCTTAGTGTTTGCCTTGTGTTTTCTGTTGTTCCTGTCCAAGTCCTTCTGGTCAGCACCTGAGGACTCAACCTGAGGGGAAGGCAGCCTTTGCAGGCAGAAAATTCCTATCTTTGTTCTATTTAGAATCCACCAGTGTCACCTTTTCTGTGCAACTCCTGCTCTTGGCTTTGGGGTTCTACCTCTGGTAGACTATGCCATGACAGGTTCATGATAAAGTATTATTATGGAAGGACCAATTAACCTTGTATGCCCCTCTGGATAATGAATGTAGTCACTACCAAAGAAGATACATTTTAAGTAAAGTTTATTTTGATGTAAAGTGTTTCCTGTGAGCTGAGGAGTGACTGAAATCCTTAACCCATAAGTGGCCTTGAAATATATCTTCCCTCCTGTTTGGGAATGGAACTATAGCATCCCCCAAGCAAGTCCCCCTTTGTAGTGAGGACAATGGGAGAGAGGCTACAATTGGATATAATTGTAGGGAGACCCCCAAAACAGATCCCAAGATGGTGCACTCTTTTTCAGTCTGGTAGCCATACAAGAAGCTCTGGGAGAAAGGCTCCCTTGTGACTATCTTATCCATGTTTGAAAAACGTTTTATAGATCTGTTATGGTGGTACTACTACCCTATAGTGCTCACCCTTAAACATTAGGGAAACCCTCTTCCTTCATTTTATGTACCCCCTCAGAGGATTACATAATAATTAGCATAAACATTTGTTCTAATATGTGAATATACTCTGAAAGAAACCATAATAAGTACTTATTTGGAGTCACTTTTGTAGATCTCACACATTTAACTCCACCCTTCACCTTCAGTTTCTGATGCTATTGCTGCTACATGAGAAGCTTCCCCAAATTTTAGCCCCCACTACAAGCATTGATTTTAAATATCTGGTATTTACGATACTGCTCGCCTTTCAAAAGTACCTTGTTAATAAAGCATATATTGTAGCTTGCAATGATTTCCTGCAAAAATACCACTACCTAACTGATATAACATGATATAACACTTACAATTATGAGTAATTATAAACGAGCTATGTTACTGTAAAGTCTTGGCACTTGTTTAGTGGTAGATTTTATCTGTTTTCCAATATTAATATTGGTGCCTTCTTGTAAACCGTTATGATGGTACCTAACTTAATGACGGTATAGAAAAGTTTTTAAATAAATAAATAAATAAATAAATAAATAAATGTTTCAAAAGGAATAGCTGTATACATGATCATTATTTTTAAAATTCTAGTTAGCCTTTTAACACTAATGGTTGCAATATGTCCATTACCATAAATGGACCCAAAAAGCAACAGGGTAGGCGATCCAGTAGAGCCGTAAGGAAGTAACAAAATAGTGGATGCCACAAGAAGTCTTTTCCAAATATTTATTGATGGAGACGCAAAAATCATATACAACTGCCCGACTCTGGCCGAGTTTCGCCACCGACGGTGGCTGCCTCAGGGGCTACAAACAAATATATAAAATATCATAACATAAATATGTTTTAAAACATACATATATAAAAATCATAAAATCATTAAAACACAATTAACCAAATTTAATACAAAAACAATAATGAATCAGTTAAATACTAAAAACTCCTCATAAAATGTGACTAACTGAAACTGCATATAGTTAAAAGGAGTAACAAGAAAATAAATCAATAAATCATATCAGTCAGCAACATCAATCTGGACAGGACTATCCGCATAATATAGAATTTTAAAGCAATACCTTGTATTTCAAAGAATCATTGGGATGATGGTTAAAATAACTTCCAACGTGCACATGTATCTAAAGAACATAGAAAAAATTCTTTTAATCTAAAAATCATACTCATCAATAAATTAAAAGTAACCCCCAGTGATTAAATAAAATAGAGAATAACATAATAAAATTCATTAAAAAATTCTTTTATCTGTGAATGATGGATGAAATGTGTAAATAAATAAATAAATAAATAAATAAATAACATATAAATAAATATTAAATGTGTCGTGTGCAAATTAAATAAATAAGATAATGCCTCTAACTAATATCCAGCTTAAAAATCTCTCCGATTCTGTCAATCTCATTATAAAAAACTCTCCAATTCTGTCAATCTCATTGTAAAAAAACCAAAAAACCAAAGGGCGCCCACTTGTATCTCATTTTAATGTCGGCTGACATCAGGAAAATATCTAGTTTTGTATGTCAAGCTCATTCTAAAAAAACAGACTTGCTAGCGTCTCCTTTTGATATCGGCACGGTCTCCTTTCACAAAAAGTTATTTTCAAGGACGGAGAAGTCAAAATGAATTAGTTTAATGGAAGGTTTGGCGCCAAAACGGCCCACTGGTTCATTGGAAGCGGCGTAATAAAGCAGTCAATCGTGTGCGGGATCAGCGTCAAAAAGCATAAGCAACCATGCATCTCAAACATGTACCTAACATAATATAATGTGTTCTTAAGAACTATCAATGTAAAAATGTTGTCAGCCACAATAAAACTGTGTCAAATGGACTACATCGTGTATTAAAACAGATGAATCTAATTAATAAAGTATTTTTTGATTCTTTTAAATTTCATTTGAAAAAAACTATGTATCAGAGAAAAGTAACAAAATGTCAGTTCATTAAAAGCCTGTGTACCAACTTACTTTTCATTCAAGCAACAGCACGATCCGTCTCCACTCACAAACAGTTAAAGGGACAGAGACGCCGAGACTGCACACTTATAAAGGGTGGGTTAGGCGCCAAAATCGCCCAATCAGTCAGTAGAAGGCGTGGTCAGACAGTCAATCAAGGGCGGATTTAGCGCCAAAAATTTTTTTTTAAATGTAATGAACTCACAAACATTGTGTCTTATTCGAATATGAAATTTGAATATGATGTCAATTCTTCAGATGTCAGAACCACAGAATTCACCGCAGCCAGAGCCGCAGACTTTCAGCATCCTCTTCGTGACTGGAAGCTGCCGCCGACGTCATCTCCTCTTCGCGGCATGGAGGCCGCATCCCCGGGCTCGATTGGCGGCTGGTGTTTACGTCTGTGCTCCTGAGCCTTCTGGTCCTGTAGGCCGGTAGTCCCTCAGAGGACGTCTTTCCTGAGCATGGACTAGCCTGCAGGTGGACTGGTGTCTTGTGCTCCATAGCCGTCATGTCCTTCCAGTCTTTGTGGAGCTCTGGGCGACTTATGGCTCCGTTGTCGAAGTTCTCCCTCGGCTGGATTCTTCCCTGCGCTCATCCTGTTCTCAGCGAAGCCCATGACCAGCCTCCTCGGGCTGTGTAGGACGCGCAGTGGGACAGGGTGGTCCGCAACCAGCCCATTGGGTCCGCCCGTGAAGGTGGACTGAGTAGGGCACCCTGAGAGACAGTGCCAGTGTCGTCCTTCCCTACTTCACGTCTCGTCTGGTCAAGTTCAGCGTCTTGCCTCTGGTGCCGTTTGCATTAGTCCTGGTGTCATGTCTTCACTTCAAGTCTCGTCTCTGATGCCATCGCATCGACCACTGGTCCGGGATGCTGTCGCATCGACCACTGGTCCGTGATGTCTTTGCATCAGCCTTGGAGTTATGTCTTCAACTACCTTGGTGTCATGTCTTGTGCCAGCCCTCATCTCTGATGCCATCCGCATCAACCTTGGTGTCATGTCTTCGTCTGCAATGCCGTAGCATCGACCTTGGTGTTATATCTTCATGTCAAGGCCCGTCTGCCCTCATCCTCAAGCCAGGCCTGCTGCTCCATGCCGATCCAAGCGGCAGGTCCGAAAGGACTCGGAATGGTCGGAGGACCATTCACATTCCAACATCATCCTGCTGTTGGCCTTGGGAGCTTGCAGGCCTGACGGAGGGTAAGACTGTCTGCCAGAGTGGAACACGCCATCAACCCTCAGTGCGGTCCTGGATCCGTCTGGGGTCGGGCTGAGGCCCAAGGGCACACTAAAACACCCCGATCATAACACCCCTTCCTTTGGCAGGCAGATAAAACACACCTATGCTTTTTTTTACTATAGATATAAATAAAGAATGACCAGGAAGACATATATAAAACTAGGTTTCTAGGGCCAGCCCCTTGGCTCAGGCTTCAGCACAGTGGCGTGGGGGATCCAGGTTCAAAACTCCTATTCAAAAGGTCTGATCGGGTCTGAATGTTATAGAGGTGGTATTCTCAGGCCTGGAAAGAGAGGGAAAGTAGTGACTGCTTCAGTGGTGTCCTCCACAATTCAATGAGTGGCACTCAGTGACACCTGGAAGGAGACAAATCTTCCAGCCGCACTGTAAGTTCCTGTGTCATCACGTGCTACCTAGGCTGGGAATTGCAGGGGAAGGAGGTGAGAGGAGCAAGGGCTGTGGTTGGAAAAAAAAAACAAAACAGAGGCGGTTTCAAAGATTTAAAACAAAAAAAAAATACTAGGCTGTGGACATTTTAAGGAAATGCATTTATGAATTTAATGAATGAATGTTCTATGAAAGCCTGCAAATGAATACAATAAAAGAAAATATATTTATATTCCTATGCTTTTTCTCCCACCCCCATAGTGGAACAAATCAAATAATTAAATATGATCTTTAGGAAACTAATATACTAAACCTTTCCTACATGTTATTCTGAAGCATTTTAATTGAGATTAAGGGAAATTTGTTTTTCAAAAGTTGTTTTGCTACTTCCAGACCTTCTCTGTTTGATGTTCTGTTTTATGCCAGCCATATTTGCAATTTATGCCTGTAAGGCCCATTCCTAAATGCACAATCTACAGAAACACATTCTAGGATGATTGCCTAAGTAGAAGGTCAGTGAATTATAGATTTCTATTAATTATATTCCAAGTTGGGAGAGACATTAATTTTACTGACAAGCGTTAGACAGTTATTCTGTCTGAAATTTGCCAATTTGCTTGCCAAACATTTAGAGATTGAAATTTTTATTGGATCAAAACTCCAGTTATTCACAGAACTTTAACTGCATTCATTGTAGTTTATCCTTTTTTGAGATTTTGTGTCACTTCTACCCCATGTGAGCAGCAGGAAAAAACAACGGCCTGTAATTTCAACAAGACTTCCTTATAACAGTAGCAGCCCCTGGATATTTTTCATGCCTATATATTGCCATCACCTGATAACTTGTCTTTCAGAATTAGTTACAGCTAAGTAATTGTAAATAAGTGAGTTAAGAAGTCACTGTGTAAATAAGGCTTGCATGACTCAAGAAACCCATGCACTCAGCAATCTTTCACTTGCATGCACAGGCTCAACAGTATATTGTGCTGAGGAACAAAATACTACCAATGGAAATGATACTGTAGCTGTATTAAAGTGGTCTCATTTATATCCTTAAGATTGTATTAGCACTTCTGATATGGTATAGCTTATTGCGATGGATTCAAAACTCATCTGTAAAAATTCACTCAAATAACTAAATACTGTATTTATGTGATAGGAAAAAAAATCAGGCAAAAAAATGAATGCAATTACTCCTCTAAATCATATGAAGGGTTCAATGCAGCATGCAGATACATAGTTACCCGGAAAATGGGTATAAACAGAGAAACTAAATTTAGTGATGTAGAATTTGCATTATGTTTCTTCAACTTGGACTTTAGATTAAGATTTAGGGGTCTATACAATTAAGTTTAATGTAAAGGCATTTTGTGTTTGCTGTAAATAATGTGCTGGGCAGTGAGGCCTTAACATGACTTGAAGATAGGTCCTTATCACATTCATTTTATATGTTAAAATTAACAGTTGCATGACTGTAAATGAAGGACTGACATATGCAAATGAGACTTTAACAGACTATCAGGCCATTGGATGCGCGTTTTCCCTTACCCCTTATTTAGTAAGGGGCCGAAAATGCGCGTCCAACCCGCTGAACCTAATAGCGCCCGCTCTCCCATGGACTTTACTGAATCAGCCCATATGGTGGTATGCTCTCCAAACCTGTTATTCCCATGGACTTGGATAAAGCTGAAAATGTAATATCTGCCTCAGACCAGGTATTAATTTTTAGTGAACATAGTGCCAGCAGCTATCCCCAGGAGTAATCAACTTACCATGAAAGGGCTGGTTAACATGGGGAATTCCCCCCACCCCCACCTCAACAGAACGACTGCCCAATCCAACACTTTCTGGATAGCAAAAACAAGGGGCCTCCATGGTCTGACATACCCCACATGGCCACAAAAGGTCTCCTCACCTCCAGAAAATTGTAGAACATCAATATATGGCAATGGAAGATCAGGGCAGGAGAAAACTTGCTGCCCTCCTAGCTTTTCCATCAACTCTGGCTCCAACCTTGAGCGATGAGGGCTCATGATGTCCCCTGCCATTCAGAAGACACATTTACTGGGAAAGCTGGTTGATGGGCAGGAAAGATATTGCTGAGCCACCTTGGCTCGGTCTGGCTAGAATGCAGACTTGTGTGCCCAATATGCCAGCAGATTTATGTCTTACATGGGCTCTGTGAGATAACATGTCACAGAAATTTGTGCTGGTGACTTCTTTGCTGGGGTGAGCCAAGGGTCTCTCTTGCCAGTTGCTTTAGTTATGGCCTCTGTCAGGAGAGATGCTTCTTGTGGGCATTGTGGCTTTGGCATTTTGAGATGGAGGAAGAAGTGATAGCCGACAAAGTGCTGCTCCTGCTTTCACTTCTGTCCAAGGTAGCCACTCTTTTCTGTGTTACATCCCCACTGTACCTCTGCCTCTGGAGCTCTTCTGCACACACCCTAGTGACCAGCATTTCCTTCATGAATGTGAGATGCTTGTCCTGAAGGGTGAAACTCCTTTTCACCCATGGATTACAAAGTGTAGCAAGCATATATGTGTTCTGTGAGGGATTTCAGTCTTTCTTGTACCTGCTGCTGCAAAGACACTACAAACTACAATATTTGTGCTTACATTCCCTTTTGCTCACAGAAGCCCTCTAACTTTTTCTCCAGAATATTTTTTTTAGTTCTTTATCTATCATTTTCTAAATGAATAAACAAAATACAATTTTGCTTAAACAGAATTAACGTGGGACATTATAGTTCCTAATATTCCATTTGAAATAACATCATTCATCTAATAAAGAAAGAAAATATATAGAATTACAGTCATTCAAATTTACTCTACTGGAATAATGAAATCCATTTAAAGTGAAAAACTTCCCCACTCCTAGCAGAAAAAATGAAAGGAGGAGACAGAAAATTTTATGGGAGCAAATAGGAAATAACATTTTAAACTACCACTAGCATGTTACAGCACGTTTCTATCTTACTGGGTTAAGATGGTGAGTTTCCTGGCATCAACAAATTCATTTAATTGGTCAGATGTAAAAAATACAAAATGATCATCTCCCTTTGTTACATAGCATTTACAAGGAAAAAGAAGTTTAAATGAATATCCCAACCCAACAACCTCCTGTCTAAGGTTCAAAAACCCTTGATGCCGGATCTGGGTGGTCAGGGCTAAGTCAGGAAATATTTTAACCGGAGAATCATAGAAATTAATAGGATATTTCCTAAAATATATGTTTTCATGACCAGGTTTAAATCTTTAGCGGCAATGAAAGATATTAACAATGTTCCTCTATCGATCACCTCAAGAGTTGAATTCTCCAAGAAATTTGTCAAATTCCCTTGAAAGGGAGCATTTTGGCATTCCTCGGTGCTCTTGAGACAGGAGAAAAAAAGCATGTGTTAACTGAAGGTAGGTTCTCTTCATTGAATTCCAGCTTTTCACGAAAAAATTTCTTTAGGGTTGTATAGGGTATATCCCCAACTACTCTTGGAAAATGAATCAGGCGTAGGTTTAAATGTCTCATCTTATTTTCTAGATGTCCGTACGTCTTGATAGGACATCTCGGTCCTTAATTGCTGCTATTTTGAATTCCTGAAGGTTTTTTTCTCTCTCCTCCTGTCCCGTAACTTTATTGTTCAACCTGGTTCTGTAAATCTATTGATTTGTGAGAACAGTGTAAATTGGAGTGATCCATCTTTTCTTTAAATAATTTAAAGCTGTAGCTATCCCAGCCATCAAGTCCCATATAGATTCAAGCGTCACTAGCTCAGGGCGAGTTGAAATATTAAATAATTCACTGCTGGGACCCAACTCTGCGTTTAGTTCTCTTTCCATATTCCCATCAATACCTGAAGCTCCCACAGGCGCTTGTCCTTCTACTGGACTCAATGTTGATGGCCCAGGTTCCACACCAACAGAAGTCCACGGTGACCCTTCTGCATTAAGACCGGCTTTGAAAACTACCGATCCTGCACTCGGCGTCTCCGCTTTCACCGTCTGAGCCTGCAGTTGCCTCAGCTCAGGGCTTAGAGATGCCTCCTCTGTGGGCGGAGTCGGCTCTCCCACACTGACCAGCGCACCAGTTTCCTCGGCTCTCTGAAAATTTTGTGCTGGTGAGTCCATGAATTTTGTAATCTCCTGTTGTAAACCTGTTGAGGAAAAAGTAACTGACGGATATGTCTGTACTTTTCCCTTTCATTTGGAAGGCATTTCTATTTCTAGGAAAACAATCAATTCCTCACGGAGCTACTCCAACTCATGTACTTTCCACGTGTCCATTTTGGCTCCTCCCTCACCTCCAGAATATTTACTCTACGGATGATTCCACCCAGAATAGTGCTTCTGGAACTCAAATCCTCCATGGCATCCTTGAAGGGTTTCAGGATTTGTATATGCTGCCTCATTACTTCCCAATTACTTCCCACACAGACCTATCTTTGATTCCAGAGACAGATCATGAAGGGATATCTGCTGCTCCATTAACCTCTACAGCATCATATAGGTGGAATTCCAGCAAGTGCCAACATCTTCAATCAGTTGTCCCACCTTCCAACTTCAATGGAAATGCCCTCCTATTTTCCTGTACCTCTCTATCAGATCCTTCAGGAATAGATTCCTCTGGTCCTTGGGGCCCAACCCCAGTGCATCCCTCACTGAAAGGTTCAGCAAGTGCACAAAGCAATTGATACCCTGAAAGCCCCCATCCTCTATTGTCTTTACCATATTTGCACCACTGTCTGTCAAAAAAAAGCCTCCCTGAAGACTCCTGCCTCTCTGGACTGAGCTGCCAACCATCCAGCAACTTTTTTATGGCTGATAGAATATTGCACAAGGTGTAGGGACTGGGCATCAACTGTGTGTGCAGCAAAACCCACCTTCAACCTAATTCTCCATTCCTGCTAGAGCTACTATTAGCCTCTGCCATCAGGGAGAGGTAAGCATGCGTAGTGTTCATGCTGGTCCAAATATTACTGGTGAAATGCAAGTTACTCCCTTTTGCCTTAGCCAGCTGAACCTGTATATGACTACAGCACTGGTTGTACAGGATGGAGATGAACGTCCTACTAAATGTAGTCCTGAAAGGGACTTTGTAATTGGGGACTAACTCATGCAGCAGTTACTTATAGTCCCTCATTCTCCACTACCTGCAGGGGCTGGTCATCAAAGAAAATTTCCCTGATGATCTTTGTTACTACTTTAGTTGCTGCTTGCCTCTTGCCTCGGACAGTGCTATGGAACACCACGCCATTTCCTCTATGGTGGGTTGCCTTTTCATATACACGGCTGGAGACTGCTGGCCTGCCACCTGACTGGTGGAAGGGAGCTGTGGGATCAGCTTGGGAAAAAGTTTTCCCCATTTCAACCCCTTTCCTCTGATATTTACTTTGAGTTGTAGAAGGGGTCCCCTGGCTACTACTAGAAAACTTCCCTAATGGCAATGGTAGTAGATGCTACTTCTGCAGGTGATGCTGCATACCTGTGTTTATTAGATGCTCCACTTGTTTCCCTATGCTGATATCCTTGCTGTAGTGAGTACACTGAGCAAAACATAGGTCCTCCTTCACTATAAAGTGCCTCCAAATCAGGTATTTCTCTTCTCTATATCCTTGGGGGCTAATGCTGACACTGGAGTTGAGGTCAAGGGTTAACCCTGAGGAAAAATGCCAGGGGCATCACTCATGATCTATACCTGTGCTGCCTGCTGATCCTAGATGTTGATATCAATATTATCAGTATCATTTCTCTGGAGGCTAAGATGCTAGTGACGTAACTTCACAAATTGTTTTTGCTTACTAGCTCTTCAATACCTTCTGATTCAGAGAATCCCAGACAAGATTCTTCCTCTGAATCAGTTGGTAAAAATAGTGGCTTCACTGTCTCAGAAGCAGAAACCATAGAGGAACGTGCGTCTGGTTAGGTTGTTGCACTTTTCCTTCCTCATTTGTGCCCCTGTCCTGCTACTGCCAGTCTTGGGTTTGCCCTCACTTTAAAGTGCCTCCAAATCAGGGATTTCTTATGTGATTCTCTCTCTAAATACTAGGGATCTGATGCTGGCACTAGAGTTAAGTTAGAGGGTGGACCCTGAGGAAAAATGCAAGGGCATCACTCATGCTCACTACCTGCACTGCTTGCTCTTCCTGGGGGTTGATCTCACATCATCAATAAGTCTCTCTTTCCCCATCACTGAACTGAAGGTTAAGGCGCTATAGGCTAAACTAACCAAATTCTCTTCAGCTATTAGCTCTTCAATATCTTCTGATTCAGAGCAGACAAGATTCTTCCTCAGAATCAGGAGGTGCAAATAGTGACTTCACTGCCTCAGAAGCAATAACCAAAGAGAAGCACACTGCTAGTTTTGGAGATTTTACTTCTGTTACCCCTGCCCTGATAATGCCAGTCTTATATGGCTCTTTCACCTTTTCCCTCTGCTCAAACAAAAAAAGGGAGAGGAACAGGAGACTGTGGCACAGGCCTTCCAAATTTCAATTTCTTCTGCCTTGAACTATATTCCACTTCTACTATTTTGCAACTAAAACTTTCTCTTTAATTTTGGGGCAGGATTGCTTTTTTTTTTTTTTTTATCACTGCCATGCCTGGCTACCTCTCCAAATCCTCTATCCCGCCAACACTGTCAATATTCCCTCCTCTCCTTTTTTTTCTGACATGATGGAACTAGTGGAAGTGCACTGTTTACTGGGGGTTTGGATATTACAAATTAATGTATGTCTACTCACAGTTCCACTCACTACATGGAGAACTGTCTGTCTTACACACAGACTCATATACAGTGTATATGTGCTGTACTGTATGCACTAATGCTGATTGACTCAATGTACAAAATAAACTATTAACACTAACAGAACCAAAAAGACTGGCTGCCTGGTATGAATTTTCTCTTCAGTCTTGGTGTGCTTTGCTTACCTCACTGGTGTCCAGAGACAAAGAAAATCACTAGCACTGCTGCAACTGCAATCTTTACACTGTCTCCAATCCTACCCTCCCCCCAGTGAAGAGAAAAATAAAAATCAGCAGCAGTAACTGTCTCTGTCTCTCTGGCACAATGAGTGAGAGCACTGCAGCACAGAGAAGATCAGAAGCAGCCTTTTATCAGGGCCAAATCCAAAAGTTTTTAAGATTTTTAAAAACTCTGTGGGAGCTTCTACTAACATGTCCTTCTCTGCCAAAAGCTAGAGAGGAAATACAGACTACTTCTTGCAAATGCTCAGATTTTACTGGGGGAGAACGTCTGCATCACTTGAGCCAGATAGCTATAGGCTAGATTTAAAAGGTTCTTTACTGTAATTTGTCTTCTGTGTAATTTCCTTGCCAACTTGTCCTGACTCAGCTCTGAAAAGGCTGTGAGGTCATACAGGCAAGAATTGGTTGCTTAGATACCTACTCCTGTTTATTTGCTTAGAGCAGAGCCATAGACATGAATGGGAAACATAAAAATCAGATAAATATTTTTTGTTTCATTTGTGAGACCCCCTCCATTTGTTTTAGGAGTCCATGAATGAAACAAAAATAGACTCATTTGTTGTGTTATACTCATTTGTTTCCAAAAGTGGGTATACCACAACAGTGGAAACAATTAGTCAAACAGTGGCTAAGATGACAGCAAAAGCCAGAAAGATGCTTAGTTGTATAGTGCGAGGAATGATCTTCAGAAAAAAAAGATGATATTGCCCCTGTATAGGTCCCATTTGAGACCATATTTGGAATACAGTGTACCATTCTGGAGACCGCATCTTCAAAAGGATATAAAGTGGTTGGATTCAGTTCAGAGAGTGGCTACTAAAATGATCAGTGGTCTTTGTTCTAAAGCATATGGGGACAGACAAAGGTCTAAGCATTCATACCCTAGAGGAAAGGCGGCATAGAGGAAATATGATAGAGACATACCTCCAAGGTTTCCTTGCAAAGGAGGCACAACTCCTTCAAAGGAAAGGAGGTTCTAGAATGAAGGGATCATAGTATTAGGGTGCAAGGGGGTAGACTTGGTAGTAATCAAAGGACATATTTCTTTAAAGAGTAGTGAATGCATGGAACAGCCTCTCTCTGGAGGCAGTGGAGACAAGTACAGTATCTGAATTAAAGAAAGCATTGGATAAGAACAGGAGCGCTATGAAAAAATGTTAAGAATTGTGGAGCTAAAAAGTTGATATGGATGAGCAGACTGGTTGTGCTATGTGGTCTCTTTTTGCCATCATAATCCGATTTTTCTCTGTTTCTTAATATGAAAATTGCCCTACATAAAGGTAGAACTGGTACAAGTAATTTTTAGGGCAATTGAATTATGAATGTTTATGAAAGATGTATGAAAGTACAGTAGTTAGGTTTGAGGCCTTGGCAATTGACGCTACTGCTCACAAATGATAGCAACACATAACAAGAAAAAGATGAGTTATGTGTCCAATATATGCTTATGTATTTTCCTGTCACAGATTGGGTGGACCAAATGGTTCTTTTCTGCTACTACCTTCTTTGTTTCTATGTCTATTTGGTACTTTCATCTTGCTGCATGAACTACTCCCCTCTGCATACTGAACAGTTGTGCAAAGCCTCATATTCATTGTATGGCATCTACCCTTTTGAAACAACCAGAAAGATTTGCAATTACAAAAGCCACTTGAAAAACAAAATACTCCCAAACAGATTTTAAATATGACAAATCCAAGTGCCTTTCATTTTCATACAATCTTACAAATCTGAACTACCTATATAAATAGTAGGCAAATGCAAGGAAGATGTCCAAATGTGATGACACATGCTGGTGGCATTGATGAACCGACAAAACCTCTTCAACATTAAATATTATAAGCCATCATTGCTCTCCTTGCTCCACTCTAGTGATGCACAGACTCTTCCATAGTATCCGAACACACTAATCTCAGGAGAGCATACAGTAAGAACCTGTAATTGAAAAGTAGAAAAGGGAGAAAGTATGACAGACTCAGAGCTGAGTTGTACAAATGTGAGGAGGGTGCAAGGGAAAGTGATTGATCTAGGGACTAAGAAATCTGCACCTTCTCTCAATCAAAACTCTTGAATTTCTGCCTGAATTCCTGATTCTTAGAGTGGTCTGGCTAGGAATAGACAATGCAGAAAGCATTTACAGATACAAATGAAAAGATGACACAAATGACAAACTCTACTCACTATCTGGCATACCTTTGGCACAATCCCAACAAGGAGTCCGAAAGGCAGATTCCTAATCCTTCCATACCCTTATCATCATGCCTTCTAGGAGACTAGAGTAGGCAGCCAGGATGCAGCATGACAACTTGCAATAATTGTAGGCTAACTCTGAACTGACACTCTACAGGAAGGCTTAATTTTATTGTTCCATGTTACCATATTTTTCTGCCATATTTTCCATATGTCTGTGAAATGTCTCTTACACATTTGCCACATGACAGCCATATGTACTTGATACATGTGGTTGGAGCAGCCTCTTGCAGCTCACAATTAGGCCATATTCCAGTTCTGCTGAGCAGTCAAAAAGGTATGGAACATTTCAGTTTGTTGGTTCAGATGATCCTGGTAATACTTTTCAGATCTTCTCTCAAGAGTCAATAATTCTCCGTGATTATGCTCAAGAGCTTACTGTTTTACAGGAACTTCTCTTGGCATACCTCTTCCCCTTCAGATAGTCTCAGGAAATGTCAGAAGGGGACACCATCATTTTGTCAAAGTGGGAACCCTTTTTATCATAAGACTAGGAGAGCTCAATTTTTTTGTCCCTCTTCTGAAATGGAAGCGTTGGACCCATTGAACCTGTTATGTAGTAGGTCTTTTCAGTGAGATTTTGTTAAATCAGTGAGGAGGTTACTTGTTTTGTAAAATCCAGCTGATTTCTAAATGAAACCTGCATATTGATTAGTACTTGAGAAGGCTGAATAGTTTCCATGATTCTGGACATAATTATTCCTTTCAGAATTGCTTTCCCTCTCTCTAATTAGGTTTTTATTTCTCTTCAAGTCTACAGATGTAACAGACGTACCTGTATTTCTGACTCTCACTTGTAGGATTTTGCAGTAACACCTCAAGAATGTTTTGATATGGAATTCAGTTGCATAAGTAGTTTTCAGCATATTTAAATGAGGCAGGAGAATGACTGTTTTTGGCAATTTTTCTTTACTCCAAACTGACAATGGCAGGATCATGGTGTTTTCTCGGCCCAGTGTTAGTGAAATCAAGAAAATGGCTCTGTACATCAGGAAAAGGATAATGCAGGCCATACATTTCATAATGAAACTGATAATATATGACATCATTGTGAGCAGGGACAGGTCCAAAAAGCCTTCTGAGCTGTGTTTTTCTAGCATAAAGTTTGATTTCTTTTATTTGACAAGCTCAGCAAATAATTTTTACTGGAAACTTTTCGAAGTTCTGAATTTAGGTGAATAAAAGCTCAAAGACAAGATTATATTCAGTATACTAAAATTGAGTACCAGAACTTTAGTAATCATTTGCTATTGACATCATCCTAGAAAACCCTTGCCAGTAATTTATTTACTCTTAGTAGCAAGAGAGAGAGAGTGATTGATTTTAGAAATGTGCTGCATCAATTACTAAAGCTTATCTCACCCATGACCATAATGATGTGCATTTACTTCCACAAGCGCATAGAAGAAACAGCCATTACCATTTTCCCCACTAACTCCTCTGTCATTAACAAAGCACAGCAATAATAATAAAAAAGAACAAGTGATTACAGTTTTAACTTTGTTAACCATCTCTGGAAGCCTTTATACCTGTAGCCTGGCTGAGTGGGCATCATAATGGCATCAAATACTGCTTCTATTGTGGACAGCTTTGCCTTGGATTATGCCCTTGACTGTATATTGAAAGGGCAATAGAGACAGGGTCATAAAAGGTTCTCAGTGGGAACTGCAAGACAATATACAACATCGCACATTGAAAGGCAATTGCTTTGGATTTTCAACAGGCTACAATTATAAAAGCAGACATGGGAAGGACAATTATCAAAGACATTTAGCCAGGTAAATAGTGATTTATCGAGAAATCTGCCCCCCTTCGGCCCCTACAGGCATGGTTAGGTCGGTGAGGAAAACAGGTGAACATGACATTTAGAAAAATCTGCATACTACTCTACCCTCTTCAACCAACTGTAAAAGATAGCAGATGCAAACTATGTAGGTACTTTTAACATGCATATTTTATGATAATGTTCAAAAGAGAAACACAGGTTTCTTTATTCATATCTGCATAAATTACTCAGGTCAAAACACCTGCATAGCTTACAACTATGCAGGCATCTAGAAAAATGCTGCAAAATGTTTTTTGTTATTAAATCAAAGGCCTTCATTCTTTTAAATTTTGAGGTGTGCATAACATTATGTACTGAGGTAAGCCTCCCTAGAAAGAGAATCCACAGTAATATCCAATTTTGCAACTTTAAAAAAAAACCAACATATGGGTCAAATATCTCCAGATAACTGGCTATTTATGCAAGTCAGGAATTTTTGCAACATCAAGGCCAAAATTGTTGAGAAGTATTGCAGCCAAAATATTTGAAAAGTACTCAGAATCAATCTAAATTTTTATACTTTTATATACTATGATTTTATGCTTTGATGTACTATGATTTTGCGGTATATAAGTGATTGTAAATAAATTAAATAAAATGCTTTAATTTATTACATGGATTTCTCACTAGGTAGAGAAACAGCTGCGGGGGTCATAGGAAGTAGACAGACACTGGCTGACTGGTGTTACTGACTGGCTGGAGTGTCTCATGTCTGGAAGGGTTTTGGGGGAGTGGCAATTTAATATGGGGGAGAGAGATACACACAGGTATCTGGGGTAAGGAGAGAGAAAGAGAAACAAGC
The DNA here is from genome assembly GCF_901001135.1 of Rhinatrema bivittatum. NCBI lineage: Eukaryota > Metazoa > Chordata > Amphibia > Gymnophiona > Rhinatrematidae > Rhinatrema > Rhinatrema bivittatum. Next base: position 652,471,285 of record NC_042615.1, on the reverse strand, counting down.
AGAAAGAAAAAGGCAGAAACAATTTTTAAAAAATATTTTTATTTAATTTTGTAATATTTTAAATTTCCTAATATGTTACTGAATCAGCTCCCCCTTTTCCATCTGTTCAACAATCCTATAACCAGTTAATGTCATTTTAGGAAGTTAACTAGCCAGTCCCTGGCATACAAAAGCTTGAAAAATTCTGGTATAGTAGACCACAAGTGAAATGAACTCAGAGTAAATGGATACTTTCTTCTCTGTAGATGCAGGTGAAAATCCTGTCCCTAGACTCCCAAAATGTGCAGATTTACTCAGTAGAAGGTAGTTCCATACTAGTCTATTTGCAACAGAAATTAATTGAGCAGGGAGCTCTTATCTTACTCTATTTCTTGCCTCTACTATCGGCAGCATTGTATATATCAAATATCAATCAGCAAAAGTATCATAGAGTTGAAACATGCTGTATTAGACTGGCTTTATCAAGTACCAGACGTCCAAAACAATTTAGACGGAAGGCAGTTGATACAGTCACTCTTCAGTCAACTATTTCTCTACTAATCCTATGTATCAATCAGCAATATTGAATTGTATTCAATACTGGTTTTAAAACATGCCACATTCAATCTGCTTTCTCAAATACAAAAAATCCAAACCACTCCAGATGCAGACACTCTTCCACCAGTATAAAACATGAGAGGATACAATGACCAAGGATTTGCAACGAAGCCTGTATACAGACTAGCAAGATCACAAACACTCATTGTGGTAAATAACAAAAGCCCAACATGTTTCGCCAATAAGGCTTCTTCAGGAACAATACATTTCAACAAATACCTCCAGTCAAGCTTCGATTTGTCAGTAGGTGCACTAGGCCTGTGCCTAGAGTGGCAACAATCTAGGGGGGAAGGGGGGCAGCAATCTGGCTGAAGATGTATTGCCTTCCAGCTGTGCTGAATCTCACTCAGCAGAGAATAACCCTCTGCCTATTGATTCAGTTCCTCCCTTCTCAGGCAGCCTGCAGGGAAAAAATAGGAGGGGAGGGGGGTGACCCTGGAGCACAGGGGGATCCTTATGGTAAAATTAGGAGGGGCTGAATGGGGATGAGAAAAAAGGCTGAGGAATGAGAGTGGACCAGAAGAGGGAAAGGGGGCAGTGTTTGTGTGTGTGAGAGAGAAGATTGATGCTGGTTTGTGTGAACCACAGTGAGAGGTTAGAGCAGGACACCAGCACAGTAGGGATATCTATCTCCTATCCTTCCCCTCTCCTGCACCACCTGCAATTCAGGTTCTTTCTCCCTTGATCTCAGATTCTGTCCCCCAGATCTTGGACCCCCCCATACACTTCTTTCCTCACCTTGGAACCCACTCCCAACCGGTCTTACTCCCTCTCCCCATCCCAGAACCTCCATCTCCCTTCATCTCTCTCTTTTCCTCCCATCTCAGATTCTGATTTCCCCCTTTCCTCTCCCTTCTCCCCAGTCCTTTCTATCTCTCCTTCCCCATCCTCATCCCCAGTTCTCTTTTCTTCTCATACTCCTTCCTCCTATCCCCAGTCCTTTCACCTTCTCCTCACCCCATTCCTGGTCCTCTCACCCTCTCCTTCTCTTTTTCTCATCCCTGAGATCTCATCCCTGTACTAATACTTAAGATTCCTTTTCCTCACCCAATAAAAAAATTAATTATTATACAGATACAAGCAAGGATGGAAAATTACTTAATTTTTATAATATGAAAGATAAGAATATGCCATACTGGGTCAGACCAAGGGTCCATCAAGCCCAGCATCCTGTTTCCAACAGTGGCCAATCCAGGCCATAAAAACCTGGCAAGTACCTAAAAACTAAGTCTATTCCATCTTACCGTTGCTAGTAATAGCAGTGGCTATTTTCTAAGTCAACTTAATTTATAGCAGGTAATGGACTTCTCCTCCAAGAACTTATCCAAACCTTTTTTAAACACAGCTATACTAACTGCACTAACCACATCCTCTGGCAACAAGTTCCAGAGTTTAACTGTGCGTTGAGTGAAAAAGAACTTTCTCCAATTAGTTTTAAATGTGCCACATGCTAACTTCATGGAGTGCCCCCTAGTCTTTCTACTATCCGAAAGAGTAAATAACCAATTCACATCTACCCGTTCTAGACCTCTCATGATTGTAAGATTGTAAACACCTCTATCATATTCCCCCTCTTCTCCAAGCTGAAAAGTCCTAACCTCTTTAGTCTTTCCTCATAGGGGAGCTGTTCCATTCCCTTTATCTTTTGGTAGCCCTTCTCTGTACCTTCTCCATCGCAATTATATCTTTTTGAGATGTGGCGACCAGAATTGTACACAATATTCAAGGTGCGGTCTCACCATGGAGCGATACAGAGGCATTATGACATTTTCTGTTTTATTCACCATTCCCTTTCTAATAATTCCCAACATTCTGTTTGCTTTTTTGACTGCCGCAGCACACTGAACCGACGATTTCAATGTGTTATCCACTATGACGCCTAGATCTCTTTCTTGGGTAGTAGCACCTAATATGGAACCTAACATTGTGTAACTATAGCATGGGTTATTTTTCCCTATATGCATCACCTTGCACTTGTCCACATTAAATTTCATCTGCCATTTTAGATGCCCAATTTTCCAGCCTTACAAGGTCTTCCTGCAATTTATCACAATCTGCTTGTGATTTAACTACTCTGAACAATTTTGTATCATCTGCAAATTTGATTACCTCACTCGTCGTATTTCTTTCCAGATCATTTATAAATATATTGAAAAGTAAAGGTCCCAGTACAGATCCCTGAGGCACTCCACTGCCCACTCCCTTCCACTGAGAAAATTGTCCATTTAATCCTACTCTCTGTTTCTTGTCTTTTAACCAGCTTGCAATCCACGAAAGGACATTGCCACCTATCCCATGACTTTTTACTTTTCCTAGAAGCCTCTCATGAGGAACTTTGTCAAACGCCTTCTGAAAATCAAAGTACACTACATCTACCGGTTCACCTTTATCCACTTGCCTTGGGTAAACCCATGCTGACTTTGTTCCATTAAACCATGTCTTTCTATATGTTCTGGGATTTTGATGTTTAGAACACTTTCCACTATTTTTCCTGGCACTGAAGTCAGGCTAACCGGTCTGTAATTTCCCGGATCTCCCCTGGAGCCCTTTTTAAATATGGGGGTTACATTAGCTATCCTCAGTCTTCAGGTACAATGGATGATTTTAATGATAGGTTACAAATTTTTACTAATAGGTCTGAAATTTCATTTTTGAGTTCCTTCAGAACTCTGGAATGTATACCATCCGGTCCAGGTGATTTATTACTCTTCAGTTTATCAATCAGGTCTACCACATCTTCTAGGTTCATTGTGATTTGGTTCAGTCCATCTCAATCAATACCCATGAAAACCTTCTCCAGTACAGGTACCTCCCCAACATCCTCTTCAGTAAACACTGAAGAAAATAAATCATTTAATCTTTCTGCGATGGCCTTATCTTCTCTGTGCCCCTTTAACCCCTCAATCATCCAGCGGTCCAACTGACTCCCTCACAGGCTTTCTGCTTTGGATATATTTTAAAACGTTTTTACTGTGAGTTTTTGCCTCTACAGCCAACTTCTTTTCAAATTCTCTCTTAGCCTGTCTTATCAATGTCTTACATTTAACTTGCCAACGTTTATGCATTATCCTATTTTCTTCTGTTGGATCCTTTTTCCAATTTTTGAATGAAGATCTTTTGGCTAAAATAGCTTCTTTCACCTCCCCTTTTAACCAAGCCAGTAATCGTTTTGCCTGCTTTCCACCTTTCTTAATGTGTGGAATACATCTGGATTGTGCTTCTAGGATGGTATTTTTTAACAATGACCATGCCTCTTGCACACTTTTTACTTTTGTAGCTGCTCCTTTCAGTTTTTTTCTATTTGTCTCATTTTATCAAAGTTTCCCTTTTGAAAATTTAGCACGAGAGCGGTGGATTTGCTTACTGTCCCCCTTCCAGTCAATTCAAATTTGATCATATTATGATCACTATTGCCAAGCGGCCCCACCACCGTTACCTCTCTCACCAAATCCTGTGCTCCACTGAGAATTAGGTCTAAAATTGCTCCCTCTCTCGTCGGGTCCTGAACCAATTGCTCCATAAAGCTATCATTTATTCCATCCAGGAACGTTATCTCTCTAGCGTGTCCCGATGATACATTTACCCAGTCAATATTGGGGTAATTGAAGTCTCTCATTATTACCGCACTACCAATTTGGTTAGCTTCCCTAATTTCTCTTAGCATTTCACTGTCAGTCTCACCATCTTGACCAGGTGGACGGTAGTATACTCCTATCACTATAGTATTCCCCGACACACAAGGGATTTCTACCCATAAAGATTCAATTGTGCATTTAGTCTCATGCAGGATGTTTATCCTGTTGGACTCTATGCCATCCCAGACATAATGCGCCACACCGCCTCCCGGGTGCTCCTCTCTATCATTGCGATATAATTTGTACCCCGGTATAGCACTGTCCCATTGGTTGTCCTCCTTCCACCATGCCTCTGTGATGCCAATTATGTCTATGTGATCATTCACTGCTATACATTCTAATTCTCCCATCTTACTTCCTAGACTTCTGGCATTAGCATACAAACATTTCAAAGTTGGTTTTTTGTTTGTATTTTCATTCTTCTTTTTAATTGATAGGGATAAGTTAGAATTTTTTAGCTCAGGTGAATTTTTAGTTACAGGCACTTGGACTACTTTTCTTATTATTGGAACCTCACTATCAGGATGCCCTAATTCTAATGCAACATTAGTATCCTTTGAAGATACCTCTCTCCGAACCATGTGCTGCTGAACGACTGTCGGCTTTCCACTTTGTTCTAGTTTAAAAGCTGCTCTATCTCCTTTTTAAAGGTTAGCGCCAGCAGTCTGGTTCCACCTTCCCCAAAAGGTTCCCCAGTTCTTAACAAAACTGAATCCCTCTTCCTTGCACCATCGTCTCATCCACGCATTGAGACTCCGGAGCTCTCCCTGCCTCTGGTGACCTGCGCGTGGAACAGGGAGCATTTCAGAGAATGCTACCCTGGAGGTTCTGGATTTAAGTTTTCTACCTAAGAGTCTAAATTTGGCTTCCAGAACCTCCCTCCAACATTTTCCTATGTCGTTGGTGCCCCCATGTACCACAACAGCCAGCTCCTCCCCAGCACTGTCTAAAATCCTATCTAGGTGACGCGTGAGGTCCGCCACCTTCGTACCAGGTAGGTATGTTACCAGGCGATCCTCACGCCCACCAGCCACCCAGCTATCTACATTCCTAATAATCGAATCACCAACTATGAAGGCCGACCTAACCCTTCCCTCCTGGGCAGTAGGCCTTGGGGAGATATCCTCAGAGTGAAAGGACAATGCATCACCTGGAGAGCAGGTCCTTGTAACAGGATCCTTTCCTACTGCACCCGGTTGATGCTCTCCAATCATGAGATCTTCTTCCTCCAAGGCAGCACCAGGGCTGCCAGTCTGAAGTTGGGACTTGGCTACTATGTCCCTGAAGGTTTCATCTATATACCTCTCTGCCACTCTAGCCTCCAGAGATCGGACTCGTTCTCCGAGAGCCAGGAGCTCTTTGCATCACATGCACAAATGTTCAACTTCTCACCGGTGGGTAAAAATTCATACATGTGACACTTGATGCAAAAGACTGGGAAGCCCCCCTCTTGCTGCTGGACTGCTGCCTTCATCTCAATTTTAATCAGTTCCTAGTTAAGTTTTAGGTTGCTATGGGAGTAGGAATGTGTCTAATTAATGTCCTTCAAATGTATTAGTGAATTCATAATGGGGTAGATTTTTTAAAAAAGCGCGTTCGGGTACTTTTGTTTGCGCACCAGGCACAAACAAAAGTACGCTGGCTTTTATAAGATACGCGCGTATCTTCTAAAATCCTGGATCGGCGTGCGCAAGGCTGCCGATTTTGGGCAGTCGGCGCGCGCCAAGCCGCGCAGCCTGTCTCCGTTCCCTCCAAGGCCGCTCCGAAATCGGAGCGGCCTCGGAGGGAACTCTCTTTCACCCTCCCCTCACCTTCCCCTCCCTTCCTCTACCTAACCCACCCCCCCCGGCCCTATCTAAACCCCCCCCCTTACCTCTGTCCGTAGATTTACGCCTGCGAGAAGCAGACGTAAATCTACGCGCGCCAGCGGACTGCTGGCGCGCCGGGCTCTGACCCGGGGGCTGGTCCGAAGGCCTGGACCACGCCCCCGGGCCAGCGCCACACCCCCAGTCCTGCCCCCGAAACACCGCGCCCCGCCCCCGATACGCCGCGTCATGGGGTCCCGCCTCGACACGCCCCTTTCCAAAAACCCCGGGACCTACGCGCGTCCCGGGGTTCTGCGCGCGCCGGCGGCCTATGGAAAATAGGCGAGCCGGCGCGCAAGGCCCTGCTCATGTAAATCCGGGCGGATTTACGCGAGCAGGGCTTTTAAAATCCGCCCGTATATGTCTGGTAGTGGCCTTCAGGGGTCTGATCAAATTCTCAATAAAGTTTTTGTTGTTGTTGTTGGTTTTTCTTTATGAAAGTGGCACCTGCCTATAAATTAAAGGATGAGCTAGGGGTGGGTGGGAGGGTTGGGAAATACAAACAATCTAACTTCAGTTAGTCAGCCAGAGTGACTCACTGCTCTCTTGATTAACAAATGTTAGTACCTATTGAAACCAAGTCACACTACCTCAACATCTTTCAAAGGTGAGTAACTGGACTGAACTTTTCAAACTTTTTACTTAGGTATACACTGCTCCTGGCTACTTTTTTTTTTTTAAATACAAATACTCAGTTCTGCTTACTAGCTGCCTTACAGACTTTTAAAAATAAACACACTACCTACTGCTTTCTAGCTGCCTTATTGACCGACTATTTAAAAATACAAACAGTCTAACTTGTTTATTCACTGTCTTACTGACTATTAAAAGCACAAACACATACACACACTAAATAATATTCCCAAATAGTTAACTTTGCCCCAATACTATTAAGAAAAATAATGTCCCAAGCAAAAGCTTACTGATTCCTTTCAGCCACCAGCAAGGTGATCCTCTCCTCTCAGTGTTCCCACTGGAATCAAACATGTTTGCCAATGTGCTTCTGATTTTTCCAGTTTTTGCCACAGAATCTATGCTTGTGCTGCCCCAGCAAACTGTGGGACTGTGCCTTACACTTCCTGCTCCCTGTTGTCTAACCTTACCCAGGAGTAGGGGGTGGGGGTGCAACAGAAGCAACAATGCCTAAGGGTTATAAACTCCTAAATCCGTCTCAGCCACCAGTAGTGTCTTCACAAAACAACAACAAAAAAAAAGAGACACATCGCAAACTAAAACTCACAGAAACCACTCACACAAAAACAAGATATGCTCTTACCCATGTCTAAATATTAAAAGATCTTCACTGTTGTTCTCATGATGTCATCTTGCTGCAAATAATATACATCTCACATCCCAAACCACTCATTTATTCAGCATCCAAACATAAACCAACCAATCAAACCCTAGACGTCATTTAAAGACATATCACCATACCTACGAAACACCCCTATTGAATTTTACTATTCAAACCAGGAGGACTCAAAGAACCCAAATTAAATATCCACCATTGTTCTCGATGAAGGAGGATCTGATCCATATTGCCTCTGTTAATATTAAAAAATTGTTGCAGAACAAAAAAACGGTTATCCACAGAATAACCTTATTCTCACCAATGAGCTATAAATGGAGCTTAAATTCCAACTATGCTAAAATGCACTACAATGCTCAGAGGTCCATGCTTTTATAGCCCACAAAGTGTTATCAACATATATTAAACTACAAGGGCATAAAATCACATACACCACCTGATGCAATTCACAGGTGGTGCAGAACGCAAAAAAATCTACCTTCCCAGTTCTTGGATGCAAAATCCTATTCATGGTTAATGAGAAGGGACATATTTTACAGTGACCATAGGTGACCACATCTAATTGTACAGTCAAACCTTCTGAAAAATGTAAAGAAACTAAAATATCACAAAAACTACACACTCTTCTAAAGGCAAATATTGGTAACTGATCTGAAAATTGCTCATGAGCTTGATCAAGAAGCAAATGTTTTTTGATGGGCTACACAAATGAATTAACAGCAAACGCAAAACACATAGGGATGGATTTTTAAAGGGTTACGCACGTATATTTCGCGCGTAAGCCCGAAAACCTGCTCCTGCGCACGCCGAGCCTATTTTGCATAGGCTCGGCGACACGCACAAGCCCCCAGCAGCGTATGTCCCGGGGCTTGAAAAAACGGGCGGTCTGGGGGCGGGGCGGCTGTGGTCTGGGGTGGGGATGTGGTCAGAGGCCTCCGAAGGCCTACTCGGCTGGCATGCACAATGTACGTCTGCCCAGAGGCAGGCACAACTTAAATAATAAAGGTAGGGGGGATTTAGGTAGGGCTGGGGGGCAGGTTAGATAGGGGAAGGGAGGGGAAGGGAGGGGAAGGTGCAGGGGGGCAAAAGAAAAGTTCCCTCCGAGGCCGCTCCAATTTTGGAGCGGCCTCGGAGGGAACAGGGAAAGCCATCAGGGCTCCCCTAGGGATTGGCATGTGCAAGGTGCACAAGTGTGCACCCCCTTGCGTGCGCTGATCCCGGATTTTATAACATGTGCGCGGCTGCGTGCGCATGTTATAAAATCAGGCGTAGATTTGTGAACGCCGGGTTGCACGCACAAATTTACGCCTGCACGTAGGTTAGAAAATCTGGCCCAAAAAACCCAATCAGTGTACCCACTTTTTCCCTTCTGAAAAAGGAGCTCCCGGTTCGCATAAACAGTATGGGGTGGATTTTCAAAGGGTTACGCGCGTATATTACGCGCGTAACCCCGAGAATCCGCTCCTGCGTGCACCGAGCCTATTTTGCATAGGCCCAGCGATGCGTGCAAGCCCCGGGTCACACATATGTCCCGGGGCTTGAAAAAGGGGGCAGGGAATGGGCAGGGTGGGGTAGTCCAGGGGCGGGGCAGGGCTGGAGCCTCCAGGCACAGCAGCCATTTGCTGCTGTGTCCGGGATTGCATGCTAGCTGTTGGCCAGCTCGCATAACCTACGCCTGCCCAGAGGCAGGCGCAACTTATCAGATAAAGGTAAGGGGGGGGGGGTTAAGTAGGGCTGGGGGGTGGGTTAGGTAGGGGAAGGGAGGGGAAGGTGGGGGGGAATGGAGGAAGGCTGTGCGGCTCTGCACGCGCATGTTATAAAATTGGGCGTAAATTTGTGCGTGCCGGGTTGCGCGCATAAATCTACGCCCGCGTGTAAATCTTAAAATCTGGCCCTATGTTTATAAACCTTACAAACTACACTGGCTGGATAACCACCTTGTAAAAAACAATCCCGCATACCAGATACCTTTTTTTGTTAGTAATTAATGGAGTCATTTTCAATGGGATCTCTGCACCTTAAAATAGTGCTTTACACACAGAAGTGGATTTTTATAAAATTGCCCACTCGATATGTAGATAAAATTCCGCACATGTGTGTTGTTCATGCATAAGTTTAACCAGAATGAGCAGAAGCATTCCTGGAGGTGGAGTTGGGGAGGGATTTGGATATACCCGCATGCTTTAAAAAAATTCAGCAGTATGCACACAACTATTCAGGAAAAATTTGTGAACACCAAATAGAAGATGTAACTTGTGCAGAGTAGTTTTGGTGTTACAATTTTTAAAAGTGAACTTGTGTGTAAGCCCACTCTGAAAATCTGGGTAACTTGTGCTCCTTTTTTCCTGATTTCCTCATGCAGGCTGTTTGAAAAGTACCCTCCCTAAGAGCAAAGAGAGAAAGTGGAAAGTCCCTTTTCTTCCAAATCTCATGTTGAACAATTCCGACCTATTTGTCTAGGAATGTAAACGACACCACCCACCCACTGTTCCTTACCACTTCTTAAATAGAGAGGTTACAAATCGGATGAAATACTAAGTTAAATTTATCTTCAGGACGGTCTGACCCTTTACAAGAGTTTGGTGGAAACTGAACCTGGTGTAAATTGGGGAGGGGAAAAATAGGACCGGAAAGGATAAAGAGGTAGCACCCCTGCATTAAAATCTTGGAACTTTTTACCACTCTAATTATTGTTAGTGGCACATATATGAAAACACATGTTTGAATCGGATCCATTTTTAAAACCCCAGGCTCTGACTTTCTGCCAGGTACATGCTAAGTAAAAACTCTTCAAGCCAACGTATCCTGGTATTGTTTTCTGTGTACCGGAGAGAGACAGGATGGCTTTTCTTCCTGACATCTGTATTACTTTGTATATCAGTACCGGCCTCTGCTTGATTTAGAAACTGCTTTTCTGTGGGCCTGGCAAATAATATTTTTAGGAAGAAAAAAAAAATTGTGTAGTTCTATTAACAGCTATAGTTGTTATATTTATCAATAAAAAGACACATTCAGCAAATACAGTTGATCAAATACTGAGCATGTGAGTCTCAGGTGAGCAAACCCTCTGACCTGCTAATTCTATAGCATAAAATAGAGAATATGATGGCAAATACAACTTTAAGAACCATCTACTCTGCCCAATTTAATTCTTGGTGCACCACCATGACCAATGCTTCCCAACCTTTTTTGAGTTGTGACACACTCTGCACAGGTTCACTTCATTGTGTGGCACACACCACCATTTTCATGATCATCATTTTTACTTCTCTTCTTTGTCCTTCCTTCTCCCCCACCCCCCTGGCATCATCACCCCTTACCTGGTTCCCTCCCACCTCCATAATCATCCTCACCTTCTTGTCCTCTCTCCTGGCACCATCACCTTCTCTTCCCTTACCCCCAGGTATCATCACTTTGCTCTGTCCCACTCCCTGGAAACATCAACCTCCCTCTCCTCTCTCCCCAGCCCCCACCCCCACCCCCACACCATTCCCTTTGCTCACCCTTCACCTCATAAGAACATAAGATTTGCCATACACTGGATCAGACCAAAGCTCCATCAGGCTCAGTATCCTGTCTCCAACAATATTCAATCCAGGTTGCATGTACCTGGCAGGATCCCAAAGGGCAGGTAGGTTCCATGCTACTTATCCCAGGGATAAAAGATGGACTTCTGCATGCAACGCTACCTTAATAATGGTCTATGGACTTTTCTTCCAGGATCTTGCCCAAACCTTTTTTAAATGCAGCTACACTAACAGCTTACACCACATCCTCTACATTATGAACTCCAGAACTTAATATTGCATTGAATACAAAAATATTTTCTCTTATTAGTTTTATGTTCAATATCTTTATTAAATGGCAACAATAAGAAATAATAAACATATCCTTCAGGTACCTTGTCTCTGATGTACCTAGAAGGAGAGCATATATGAAGATACAATTTTCATGTATTTTCTCCCTCCCTCCCTTCCCCTCTCCCACCCCCCTCCCTACTGCTATTTTGTATTTCCTCCATTGCAAATTCGCAAAAAGTAAAAAAAAACAAATACTATCAATCCAACCCCCACATCACATATAGTTACTTCCCATCTTAAAATCCGAAAGTCCATCCGAGGTCAGCTGTATGGGACTTGATCAAAAAGTCTGTTCCTGAAATATTATGGTCCACTGTTTAGAATTAGACTTCTTGTTTATGCTCCATTCTTTTCTTTCCTTGTATGTATTTTTACAGGCTGACAAAAACCTAGTCCAACTACAAAAAGTGTATTTTGAACCCATGTATTCTATATGTTCGATGTAAACCGAGTTGTTCGATGTAAACTGAGTTGATTTGATTTGTATCAAGAAAGTCGATATATAAAAGCCTTAAATAAATAAATAAATAAATATGTATTATGTTGTGTAGCAAATTTCTCCATTGCCAAAAGGTTGGCACATTTTCACTTCTCCAACATGTCAGAATGGTTCTTTTGCCAACAAAATAGCCCTTCCGAGCAAACAATTTCTCCCCCCTGGATTTAAAAAACATAGGAGGAAATTGGTCAAATAAAGCTACTTCAGAAGATAAGAAAATATTATAGCCTATAATTTTTGAGATATAATTAGTCACTCTAGTCCACAGTAATTGGATTGTAGGACAAAACAAAAAAGCATGCGAAAGGGTACCCACTGCAGTTCCACAGCGGTTACAGATATTTGTATCTGAAAATCCTGCCTTATATGCCAGATCTGGAGAAATATATACTCTTTGCAGAAATGTATATGATAATTCCCTGATATACATATTAGAGGATAGTGCTCTCAAACTTTTAAAGCAGGATTGCAAAGTCAGATTTGTAATTGCAAAATTACCCTCATTCTTCCACTTCATAAGTAAAAGGTCACATGTGAACTGTGGAGCAAATTTCTGCAAACCTTTACATAATCTTATCATAGAGAGTTATATCTCTTCCAGATCAACCAATAAAGAGAAGTCCAAATTATCCTTTGGAAATGAGGAAATGTAATGCTTCATTATATATAAGAAAGAAAGCTAGCATCCGTCAGGTTGTATTGTTGCTTCGTAGCCTGAAAAGACAACATCTTGCCTCCTTCATCCATTGCATGTTGGATCTGAATTACACCTTCCCTTTTCCATTTTTGAAAGTCAGCTGTATTGGGCTCTGGTAGGAAATCAGAGTTCCCTTGCATTGGTAAAAAGAGAGTGCAAGGAGGAGATTTCTGCAATACTTTAAATAATTTTATCCATGTCCACTTCAGGGGCATGTTCATAATACTACTAGTCAAGCCATGTGGTAATTTATTAGCTGGGGACATGTAACATATACCGCAACTCAAGAGGATATAGCAAGCACTGTTCTCCATGTACATGGACATAGAAGTTTTTATCATACAGTCAATAGCACAAAATACGTAAAAGACATGCCCAATCATAAAATTCCATATCTGGGATCCCCAATCCCCGTCATTCCAATCTTTCTTTAATCACTTTAAGGGTATACGTGCTTTCTTCCCCTGCCAGATAAATGACAAATGTCAAGAGTCCTCAACTATTTTTGTAACAAACGAATCGGGAGAGTCTGAAGACTATAAAGCCATTTAGGGAAAATTTCCATTTTAAATAGTTGATCCCACCCCCTAAAGATAATGGTAAATTCTTTCACAGCTAGAATTTATTCTTAGAATGCCACAATAAAGAGGATACATTAAGACTATAGAGGGCTGCAAGATCTAAAGTAACCATTAATCCCAAATTTCTAATAGTCCTTCTGCCCATTTTAATGGGAATCTTCCAAGCCAATTTACCTTCCTTCAATGAAGTTAAGGAGGCCAAGGCCTCTGACTTTTCGGCATTAATTTTCAAGCCAGAGAGCCAACCAAATGTCTCAAATAAATGCATAAGAGTGGAAAGTGATGTAACAGGGGAGTCAAAATGACCAAAATATCATCTGCAAATGCAGCATATTTAAACTCTTGGGAGCCCATTTTCATACCACTTATCATTTCTGTCAACTGAATGACACTCAGAAAGGGTTCCAAGGACAATAAAAATAATGCTGGTGAGAGAGGGCATCCTTATTGGGTCCCTCTAGTTATAGGGAAAAGATCAGACTGTGTGCCATTTTCCACTACCCTCGCTTAGGATCACTATATAATAAGTGCACTGCCTGCCTGAATAAACCAGTCAGACCCATATAATCCAAGAGACCAAACAAATATTTCCAATCCACCCAGTCAAATGCTTTTTCTGCATCATAACTAACCACTAAAAAGGGGGTGTGACTATTCTTTTCCAATATCATAGCTGCCAGTAATAAACAGATATTTCTCAAAGTATATCTCCCTCTCACAAAATCTACTTGACTCGGCTCTATGTTAGGTAGTATTAGAGCCATTCTATCAGCTATAATATTTGCCAAACCTTTCTGCTAAAAATTTAGCAATGAGATGGGACGATAAGAAGCTGGCGAGGTGGAGTCTTTCCCTGATTTATGTATAACTGTGATATGTGCCAAATGTGTATCTTGTGGGTTCTCTTATTAGTTTTAAATGTACAACTTAGTACCTTCATTGTATAGTCTTTGTATGCCAAGAGTAAATAACAGATTCTTGTTTACTTGTTGCACTCTACTCAACATTTTATAGACTTCTATCATTTTTCCCCTCATCCATCTCTTCTCCAATCTGGAGTCTTAACCTCTTTAGCCTTTCCTCACAGGGGAATTGTGCCATCTTCTTTTATCATTTTGGTTACCTTTTTCTGTACCTTTTCTAATTCTGCTATATTTTTTTGAGATGTGGTAACTAGAGTTGCATGCAATACTCAAGAAGAGATTGCACTATAAAGCAATATAGAAGCATTATGAAATTATGTTTTATTCTCCATTCCTTTCTTAATAATTCCTAGCATTCTATTTGCTTTCTTGGCTGCTGCTGCACACTGAGCAAACATTTTCAATGTGTTAGCAATGACGGCACCTAGATCCTTTTCCTGAATGAGACTCCTAATGTGAAATCTTACATTGTGTAGCTATAATTTGGGTTACTCTTCCCTAAATGCATCATTTTGCACTTGTCCACATTACATTTCATTTGCATGTCCAGTCTCCCAGTTTTGGAAGATTCTTTTTCAATTTTTCACAATCTTCTTGTGATTTAACAACTTTTAATAATTTTGTATGATCAGCAAATTTGATCACCTCACTCGTTCTCATTTCCAGGTTATTTATAAATATGTTTGTAACGGCCCTATAGGTTAGTTTCCAATAGTCCCCTTAGCTAATTCCATTTTCTATGGAATGAACAGTGTAGGCTATAATGGGGGGAGGAGCCATTTGGTATAGCCCTTCCTTTTAGACGTGCTGGGAAGGACATCCGCCTGATGAGTTAACAAAAGCAGCTTGTAACAGAGAGCTCTGGGGGCAGTGCAGTTCAGTTGTTGAGTTGGGAAGCAGCTCTGGAGATTTTTCCTTTGTTGGTTTTTGGGCCTACCTTTGGATTCAAGTATTATCTGCCTGCAGTTCTTGGGCCAGGACGAGGGAGCAATCCTTTCATTCCACTAATTGGCTGGCTGGATTGTTCTTGGGGATTTGGGGGAATTTTTAAAGATTTTTTTCTTTGTATGAAGCCTGTGACACTCTTGGGTATTGCTTGGGGTAAGGGCATGGGGAACCCTCTCCTTAGGGACCCAGGATAGGAAAGACCGGCCCCTGCTGTGACTTTCCAGTGAAGTAGAGGAATGGTAGTGACCCACTGCAGTGCCCTCTCGTGTTTTGAAATAAGTTTTTGGGGCAGAGACATTTTGGTTAGAAGATCTGGGATGAGAAGTTTTGCTGTCCCTTCTTCCTACCCTGAGTAAGGAATATCAAGACCTGCGAGTTCCAGGGGATCCCTTTTCAACTTTGGATTCGAATACAGTGAGCGAGGTCAAGAAGGACCAAGGAGAACCATGAGTAAAACCAAATTTGAGTTACATCTGAGGAACCCCCAAATTGGAGTCTTCACCCTTGGGAGAGAGATATTTTGGAGTCTGCGCAGAGATTGTGAGATAGATTTTTTGGTCAGCTGGAGGGAGTTTTTCCATCCCAACAAGGATATCCTTGCCCACTTGGGAACCACGTTAATTCAAGCCCTGGGTGGTGATTTGTTTTTCCTTGCCCTTGATCAAGATAAAGAGATCCTTGCACAGATATAGAGAAAAAGAACTGTAACAGCCACTGTGGAAACTAAAGGAATTGATTTTAATTACGCCATTATTTCACCTGATTACCCATAAGTAAAGTCTTTAATTTTGGACTATGAAAACTAAAGTCTGCAGTGTATTTTTTCTAGCACCTACAACTTTCACATGGATGGGGAAAAGGTGTACCTCTTCCAGGGAAAAGTAAGCCGTGACAGGGTCATTTCCTTTCCCCCCATCAACAAAGAATCCAGATCCTGGGGAAAAGGAAAGTGTCAAAGTTAGCCAGGATTAATTCCAGCCTCAAAGAGACTAAACTCTTTTATGGCCCCATCCTTCTCTAACATGTATCTGGGGATGGGGTTACATGTTAATAAGCAGTGGTCCCAGAACATATCCCTAGGGTATGCCATTATTCAACTTTCTCTATTCAGAAAATTTACCATTTAGCCTTACTCTCTGTTTTCTATCTTTTAACCAGTTCCTAATCCACAATAGGTCAATGCCCCCTATCCCATAACTTTTTAATGTCCTAAGAAGTCTCTTATGAGAGACTTTGTCATATGCTTTCTGAAAATCCAGATATACTATAGCAACTGGCCCACTTTTATCCACATATAATAACTATCTATATATTCAATAATTTTGTTCTCTATGATAGTTTTCTACCATTTTGTCATTAGACTCATTGGTCTGCAGTTTCCTGGATCACCCCTGGATCTCGTTTTAAAAATTGGTGTTTCATTGGTAACCCTCCAGTCTTCAGGTACCATAGACTATTTTAAAGATAGTTTACAAATTACCAATAGCAGGTCTGCATTTTCATTTTTCAGTTCTGTCAGCACTCTGGGTTTATATACTATCTGATCCAGGTGATTTGTTACTCTTTAGTTTGTCAATTTGCAGAGAGCTGGGGCTTCCATTACACAAACTGGTGATTGTCTAGACTGCCAAGATTTTTGGGGCGGCAAAATTTTGTCAGGGTGATGTCAAGAGGGGTGCTGTACCAAAGTCATTACCTTCAAAAAATAGAGAGCTGTGTTGAAGCCATTGCCATCAATAGTTAAGTTGGGGCAGAGGGGTGAATAAACAAAAGTTTGCTATGATGCCAAATATGATTGCACCAGCCCTAGATTTATCCTATTACATCTTCCAGGTACACTGAGATTTGTTTCAGTTCCTCTGAATCATCACCTTTGAATTTCATTTCTGGCATGGGTATCTCTCTTCCATTTTCATCAAAGATTAATTTAGTCTCTCTGCTATGGCCTTGGCATCCCTAAGTGCCCCTTTTAATCATCTATTGGTCCAGATGACTCTCTCACAGGCTTTTTATTTCAAATGTTCCAAAAAAGTTGTATTAAGAGTTTTTGCTGTCATAGCAAGCTTCTTTTCAAATTCTGTCTTTGCATCTAATTTGACAGCGCTTATGCTGTTTCCTGTTTTTTTCATTCGGATCTCTATTCCATTCTTTGAAAGATGTTCTTTTAGTTATTATAGCCTTCCTCACCTCACTTTTTAACCATGCCAGTAGTCATTTAGCCTTCTTTCTGCCTTTTCTAATGTGTGAATTACATCTGGTCTGGGCTTCTAAGATGGTATTTTTAAACAAGAAAAACTTTTACTCAACCAAAAGAGGCGTATAAATATAATGAATTCTTATTACCAAAAATATATTCCTATTAACAAAAATGTGTATATCTATCTTAAAATTACTTCTATGAACTAGGCATCAGATCATATGTATATTATAATGCTTTGTAAATGTTCATCCACCACCTCTCGCCACACAATGGGCCTCAAGTGGTATCAGTGATAAGCACTTTATTGTTCATTTATTTGCTAGTTCAATAACCCTAGCTCAATGCTGTCTAGAAAATCTTTATTAATGTTTTTGCTTATGTTTTCTAAAGAACTCTAAACAACCCAATCTTAAAATCTGAAGTTGAACTTCTCTAATTTTAAATGTCCCGGGGTCCCACTATCAACTTCATCACTTCAAGATGCCACCAAACACAGGCCGACATAACTGCCTTCCTCAGGGGTTAGCAACTCTTTCTCTCCTGCTAACTTGGAGAGAAAGAGAAAATAAAGACTGCAGCTGCATCTCAGTCTTCCTTATCAAAGTCTTTTCGTGGCACACCTGCACTTCAGCCATGGCACACTGGTTTGGAAATGATTCCATGACCTCCAGATTATCATTGGCTTTCTTGACACTTCATTGAAAGAAGGGATCCTCTGTGCTTATCCCATACGTTCTTGAATTCTGTTAATGTTTTTGCCCCCACCACTTATCCAGCTAAGTGGTGCCCATTGATCGTAGCCAGATATTCAGCAGCGCCCTTTAGTAGAATACCCTGTTAAGTACTGTTCTGAATATTGGGCCATGAATTCTTATTCCACTAACTACAACCCAATGGTTCATAGGCATGGTGTTAAAAAATAAAACAATTACAAATAATTGATTTTTCATTTCTCTTAGCTGACAGATCTTTTATTAAACAATTTTTCCCATTACGAATATTTTTTATTTAGTCATGGAAGCAGAGGAAGGACATATATTTTCAAATCCATAAGCAGAAGATCATTATGACATGGCTCAAGCTCACCATTTGCGACTGCTTGGGTTTAGGTTTGATTGGAACAATTTGTGCTGCAAAGAGGATAAGAACAAGTATTGTTGAGGTTGTTGGCCTTTATGGCTTCACTGTATGCATTGCTCCTATGGTTCGTCTTCACAGTTGAAGAGTCTAATGAACCCTAAGATCTCAGTGAATTCCAGCTACTCGGATAGCATCCTTATCACCCAGCCTCTGAGGTGCTCTCTGTCATGATGGCAGATTCATTTCAAATTTTTGTGGTGCAAATTGTCCTAATCATGCATATGTCCAATCTAGGTTTGAGAGCCTCATATAAAGGGGTTGTGCTCCAAGGTTGCTGGTCCACTCAGGAAGGAGTTTAACAGTAAGGTATGCTCTGAAGGCTTTCAGGGTTCAATTAGCCAATTGATTTGTCCTCTTCCAAAGAGGTATTTTGATATCAAAGTTCCATGCCAGGCTTCATTTAATGATGTTGCCCCATGTGGAAGGACTGACATCCTGCTGTCCTCAGAGACCCTTTAGTACAGGCAAGTAAATCAATTCTCTTCTCAAGCTGATGTTCTCCAATGACTGCAAGAAGAATGAATTGTAACTGGAAAGCATTTCCATGCAGATAGGGCTTGTTAGAGCTATCAATCAGCATGCAGAGGTCAGTGTTCCTGAATGTTAACAATATTAAACTAAAACTGCCAATATGACAACACAAACATTAATATCAGTGCAGTGATAATGCCTCACTGTGTATGGCAACTGACAGCTCCTGACAGACTGAAGCTAAAACAGAAGGAGGAAAGCAAAGTGAGAAAAAAGAAAGCACAAAAATGGCAATTTGCCTCATTTGTTGATTTCTTTATAAATAGCCATAGAACTTGGGATTTTCTTAGTAAATCTTTGCTGGCTGATAAGTCTGAAATCTTACTGTAGTCTATCTGGATCTCCGGATGCCCATTAAAAATTAAACATAGCATGAAATTATATTTGTTAGCAGTAGCAAGCCTGACATGACTCCTTTAAATTATACAATTTTTTTTAATCAGAAAAGTCTAATTAAAACAAATGCTTTATTTTCATGTGGGACCTGCAGGACAAGAGTGATAAATTGGCTTGCCTAAGGCTCCATAGAGTCAGTGACTGAGGCAGAGCAGACAAACTGATCTCCACAATTTCCCAAGAATAGTATTTGAATCACAAGACTACTCTTACTTCCTAAAAGAAAACCACTTTTCTCATGATACTCCCTAAAACCGACAAGGAGCCACCTTCAGATGCTGCAGAGTAGGGGAATCACTCTGGATCAGGGGTACAGCTGAACTGTAAGGTCCAAGGGGGATCACCACACAGATTCTCAATAAAAGAAGTCCACACAATGGGTATAATTCCAAAGCAAAAGGAGAAATTATTACTTACCTGATCATTTCCTTTTCTCTAAGGAAGGCAGGCCAATCCCCACAAGTGGGTTGTGCACCTCTACCAGCAGATGGAGACGGAGTAAAAGCTGACATCGCTGACATATAGCCCTGTCCTAACATCAGCCCACTCGTATTCTCTGGAAAAGTCAAACTGAGAACCAATTGATTATACTTGAACATGACTATTAACAATCAACCATTCATGCTTCTAACCAATAGGAAACACTGGACTCAGTCAAAAGAATGAACATTCACTAAACTGAGGAGCTGGTTAAGACACTTACCAGTCCCCCAACAAATTGCAAGAACAACATTCTGCAATCTCCGCACCTACAGGGCGAACCAAAGGCAAAAAATCACCAGCTGAGAGCAGGTTGGGGATTGGTCTGCCTTCCTTAGAAAAAAGGAAATTATCAGATAAGTAATAATGTCTCCTTCCTCTGCACTCAGGTAAGCCAATCCCCACAAGTGAAATTACCAAAGGTACTCCCAAACAGGGCAGGAGGCTGTCCGTGGTCCAGGCAACACTGCCCACATGAAGACAGCATCCTCCTGAGCCTGAAATCCATGCGGTAATGCTTGGAAAAGGTGAGAAAGGATGACCACGTCGCTGCTTGTCAAATCTCGACAGGATACAATAATCAAATCCCTGCCCATGATACTGCCTGATCCCTCATGGAATGTGGTCTAACCTGCTTCGGCAAAGGAACTTCAGCTTCCACATAGGCGGCCGTGATGACTTCCTCAACCCAATGGGCTATAGCTGCCTGTGTCACCTCCACCATGGAGGACAAACAGTTGAACAGACTTCCAAACAAATTTAATAACCTCCAAATATTGCATCAAATTTATTTATTTATTTATTTATTTCAGATTTTTATATACCGGCATTCGAGACAGCAGTCACATCGTGCTGGTTCACATAAAACAGGGGTGCATAGTAAACATAACTATAACAATGGTGTTGAAAAGGCAGTTACATATAACAGGGTGATAAGAACTTGGCTGAGAAGGAAGAGAAAGGAAAGGTTATTAAAATTCACACAGGTAAACGATAGAAGATAAGGATAAGGATGCTGCTAGACATCCAAGGTACACAAAAGACTATACTCACACTCATCTCTATCCCTGTCCAACATGGGCAGGGAAATAGACTAATTCATCTGAAACCACTTTCGGCAAAAAGGAAGGCACCATCCGTTGATATACCGCCTTGGAGTCACACCCAGAAAAGGTTCATGAAAAGAGCGAGCCTGTAGTTCACAAACCCAACATGCAGAATACATTGCCACAAGAAAAACGGTCTTCAACATAGGCAGCCGCAAAAAGAGGCCACATAGTGGCCAAAAGTTAGGACCAGGCTAAAAATTTCAGGACCAGATTAAGGTCCCACAGAGGCACTTGTAGCTGCAAGGGAGGATGAAGATGCTTAACTTCCTTCATGAACTGGGACACATCTGGATGGGAAGAGAATGGCCCACCATTAATTCGCCCCCCTATAACAAGCAAGAGCTGCCATTTGAACCTATAAGGTGTTAAGAGCCAAGCCTTTAAAGCAATCCTTCTTGCAAAAATTCCACAATTAAAGGAATTTATACTTTGAGAGGCTGAGAACCTCTTCCTCACACTAAGCCTCGAATACTCTCCAAACTCTAACGTAAGCAGAGATGTAGAAAATCTTCTGGCTTGAAGCAAAGTGGAAATCACAGTAGCAAAATAACCACACTTCAACATCCTAGCTCTCTCAAGGGCCAAACCGTAAGACAAAATCGATCTGGATCATTGTGTACCATGGTCCTTGCTGCAACAGACCCTTCTGGAGCGGCAATTGGAGAGGACATTCCACCAGCATCCTCAACAGATAGGCATACCATGGCCTCTGGGTTAATCCAGAGCCACCATAAGTATAGTTTCTGTCTGACTTGCAGTCTTTTGAACGATCCTACCTATTAGTGGCCAGGGCAGGAAGCGTAACACACCTCGCCCCATGGACACACCTGGATGAGAGCATCAATACCCAGTGCTTTCGGATGCCTTCTGTGACTGAAGAACTGCAGAACCTTTGCATTGGCGGAAGTCACCAGCAAATCTAGATACGGGTGACTCCAGTGCTCCACTGTGAGCTGAAAGGCTTCTTTCACTAACTCCCACTGTCCTGGGTCCAAGCTCTGCTTGCTAATAGTTGGCCCTGTCCTTTCATGCAATGTGGGTGCTCTGCTCTCATGAATGCATCTATCTCCTACGACATGTTTTGGCTTCTGGTTCTGTCCTGATGATTGTTGTAGGCCACCATCTTAGCATTGTCAGACATTATCCTGACTGCCCAAGCCCCTAGATGCTCAGCAAATCTAAAGCACACCAACCGAACTGCCCATGCTTACAATTGATTGATGCTCCATTGCCCTTACTTGGCATTCCAGAGACCTTGCACCAGCAATCCTGACAGCGAGCCCCCCCCCCCCCCCAACCGAGAAGGCTCACATCTGTCATTAGCACTAACCAATCCAGTGTCTCCAAGGAAACTACCTTTATGAAATGATCCTGGTCTGTAACCACCACTGCAATTGGATGCTCACCTCCAATGGTAAGAGAAGTCTTACCATGTAGTCCTGTGACTGCAGATTCCACCAGGAAAGCAATGTGCATTGAAGAGCCCAGATATACACCCTCACCCAGGGGACAACCTTAAATGTGGCTGCCATTAAACCCAGGCCCTGTAGATAAAGCCACACTGTTGGGTGAATAGTCCTTCTCAGGGTTTGAACTTGAACAATCAACTTCTGAATGCAATTCTCTGGCAGAAACACTCTGTTCTACTTTGTATAAAAATGAATGCTGAGATACACCAACATTTGAAACAGCTGTAAGCTGCTCTTGGCCAAGTTTACCACCCAGCCTAATTCTTGAAGTATGGAGATTACCTTGCAAGAAGCCAGGTGACTCTCTTCCACGCTCTTCACTCAAATCAACCAGTCATCCAGATATAGATGAACCAGGATGCCTTCCTTATGCAAGAGGTCTTGGGTGCAGTGGCCAGCCCAAAGGGCAGGGCCTGAAATTGATGATGATGTCCCAGAACAGCAAACTGCAGGAATCGTTGATGTGCCCGGAGAATGGCAAAATGCAGATATACTTCCATAAGATACAGAGACATGAGATATTCCCCTGCCATTATTATAGAGCACAGAGTCTCTATTTGGAAATGAGTCACCCACAAATTCCGACTGACTCCTTTGAGATCCAGGATGGGTTGAAAGGACCCCTCTTTCTTGGGTATAACAAAGAAATAGAATAGAGGCCTGTATTTTCTTGTGATTTGGGAACATGAATTATGGCTTTCAAATCCAATAGCATCTTTAAGGTAGTCTTCACTGCCATCATATTCTGTAGGGAGTTACATGGAGAAATCAAAAAGGCATCTGGGGGAATGTGAAGGAATTCTAGAGCATAGCCATTCTTTATTTCTTCCAGGACCCATTGGTCCGACGTGATCTGGATCCACCTCTGATAAAAGCAAGATAAATGCCTGCCTATGTCTGCAGGATGTCAGAGTGCATCCACACGCCATCATTGTGAAGATCGAGGGGCTCCGTTCTCGGACCCCACATCCTTACGAGGCTTTCTGTGGCAAAAGTACTTAGACCTACCGAAGGGATGGGTTCTATGAGTAGTTGCTCCCCTATAAGGACAAAAATGCCTGTAGTCTCTAGAATAGCCACTTGCTTGAAAAGGACGTGAAGCCAGCTTCTTATCCTCCAGCAAATGAGGGACCTGGGATTGCCTTGTTAATGCAAAGGGTAAGAATATAATCAATTTCAAACAAAATCTATTACATATATTCAACACATTTTTTTTTATTTTGGACTGTTTATAAAATAATTTTATTACAACATTTAATTTTGTATAAACAACCAGAAACATAAATATATATTTTTTACAAATACAATGTTGTCATAGCAAAAATATACACAACTAGGCTACTTCAGGGAAACTAAAATACAGAACAAAACAATAAATAAAAAAAAATATATTAACAAAATGTATATAAACAAATATTTAATTACATTTTCCAAAAAATATATCAGAAAACTTATTTATCAATTCCAAGATACAAAAGCCAAAATACAATAATATTTAAATTTAAATCAGGCAGCAGGGATCTTCAATAAACATTCTTTTGCTTATTCCACCCAATGACACCAGGATTTGTAGTTCACCTAAACCAAATTCAAAAAATGTGGATGACATAAAGGTCTGTAAAATGAAAATCAAAACAAACGTTTCCAAAAAGGAAGACAATGTTGCCCAAATCCAAATTGCTTACCTTTATCTTTAACAATTTACCTTTACCTTTAACAATTAAGTCACAACAAAAGGCTGATCAATGTAGTATTCAAGTTTCTCAAAAGGCTTAAACCACCATTTAACGTGGAAAAAAAATCTTCAAAGACATTTAAACCTCTCCCTTCATCGCCGATAGCATCACACTCTATATACCACAGAAAAAAAATGTTTATTGTTGTAGAAACCTCCTAAATATACCAACTATAAATAAGGACTCAGTATTTAAGACACAAAATGGGGGTAATCCCAGGTCCTTACTGGACCTGGAATTACTCCCATCTATTTGCCAGGTTCTCCAACTCACTGCCAAATAGAAGAGAACCCTTAAAGGGTAATCTTATGAGACTGATCTTAGAAACTGAGTCTTGTCGACCAATTTTTCAGCCACAGCTGACATCTAGCCACTATCACAGAAGCAACCCCTCTGGCGGCAGTACGAACAAAATCACAGCCTGCATCAACTGAGAAGGCAGCTCCTGGTTCAATCACCGCTCTGTTATCCAACCCTGCTCTTTCAGACTCCTGAGAGATTAGCAAACTAGCCCGAGCCACCAAAGAACAACAAGAAGCAATTTGCAAATTCATCTCCATGGCCTTAAAGGCCTTCCTAAGGATAACTTCAATTCTCCTATCCTGAGCATCCTTTAGAGCTGCCTCTCCTTCCACCGGGATGGTGGTCCACTTGGTAACAGAACACACGAGCGCAACCAACTTCGGGAAATACAACTGCTCCCTTGCCTTTGGATCCAAGGGGTACAAACCCACCAAAGTAAGCCCCCCTTTAAAGCTCGCCTCTGGCGCACTCCATTCAAGGTCAATCAACTCTTGAATTGCATCCAGGAGGGGAAACAAACATGAAGTCTTGTGTAGGATGACCAATATGGGGTCCTTCTTCTATGCACTCGTAGAGTCACTCCCAACTACACCAAGCATCTTTAGAGTTTGATGTAACAGACTCGGCAACTCATCTCTATGAAAAGAAACAGAGTAGAGTTTTATGTGGCTCTAAATCCAGGGGAATTTCCCCATCTTCCAGAGCGGAGAAACCGAAATCACTGTCAGTCATCTTTATCCACATCCAGCTGAACATTATCAGGGTCCACTGCATCATGGTGCTTGCACACAGTTGTGAACAAGTGGGGACCCTGAGTTTGTGACCCTGATTTAGAAAGCATCACCTACTCCAATGTGCACCCCTGCACAAAAGTCTGTAGTCCCTGGAAAAATTCCATCCAAGAAAAGCAAAATAGGTCCATACCAGACCCCATAGGCCCAACTCTGACATCCTTTGACCGAGTATCCCCTGAAGACATCTGTGCCATCAGATCAACTGAAGAAGGGGACACTTATGTCTTCATCCCCACTCCCCTCTGAGGGGATGGACTAGTGTCGGCAAAATCAGGAGGCAAATCACTTCAAGCATCCAGGCAGCGCTGACAAAGACTCGCAGAAAACCCTGGCTGTATTGCTCTGCTCAAAAAACCCTCGCTAGACCCCCATCGACCCAACCAATTTTCATCCTATCTCAAACCTCCCTTTTATTGCCAAAATCATGGAAAAGGTAGTCAATTCCCATCTCATGGATTACCTCGAAAGCAACAATAACCTACACCCTTCACAATTCATTTTTCGCAAGCACTTTAATACGGAAACCCTCCTACTCACCCTCTCTGACCACTTCATCAGAGGCATGGACCAAGGTCACTGCTACTTTCTCGCCCTACTTGACATCTCCTCGGCGTTCGACACAATAATCCACAACCACCACATCTCCTGCCTATCTGACATAGGCATCTCAGGCTCAGCCCTCCTTTGGTTTAAATCGTACCTGTCCAATAGACAATTTTCTGTCAAAATAGGCAATGCTGAATCCACTCATTACTCCCTCTCCCAAGGAGTTCCTCAAGGTTCCTCCCTCTCATCCACCCTATTCAATATTTACCTCACCCCCATCTGCCAGCTCCTATCCGACCTTGGCCTCAAATTCTACCTATATGCCGATGACGTCCAAATCATCATAACAATTCATGACTCAATCTCCGATTCTCTAAAATTCTGGGAGAAATGTCTCGCTTCCATTAACATGACCAAGCGTATAGCTCCATCTCCTCTCAGCTCTTCGTACGAGACCTCGGTGTCTTGATTGACAGGCAATTGAACCTGAAAAAATATATCAATTCTATCCTCAAGGAAGGTTTCTATAAGCTTAATGTCCTGAAAAAACAAACCTTTACTCCATACCTATGATTTCCGTATCGTCATTCAAGCCACCCTCTCATCCAAGATGGACTACTGCAACTCCCTACTCCTAGGCCTCCCCTATTCCACCATAAAACCGCTTCAAATGCTCCAGAATGTGGTCATGAGAACTATCCCAAATGCCCGTAAATATAACCATATTACCCCTATCCTTAAAGACTTGCATTGGCTCCCTATCCCTTCGTGTATCCTCTATAAAACCCTTACTATTATTCACAAATCCATCTACAGACACAACTCCAACTGGCTTGATGAGCTATTACGTCTCACACTCTCAGACCGTCCCACCAGAGCAAACAATATTAGAACTCTCCATATCCCATCCCTCAAGAAGGCACACCTTACCTCCATGAGGGACCGAGCCTTCTCCATCGCCAGTCCCACCCGCTGGAACTCACTACCCACAAGCCTCCGACTTGAGCCTTGCACCATCAAATTCAAAAATAAATTAAAGACCTGGCTTTTCAAACAGGCTTACCCAGATTAGATCCCCTGCGCCTTAACCCCTTGCTGCATCAGTACGTCACCTTGAACTTATTTGTTAAGTTATGTTATATTGTTTAACATATTATTTCTTTATTCTGATTTCTTGTTTGCCAGTTTCTGGCTACCCTTCCTCTCCTGTTCCTTGTAGTCCCACCACCTGTCCCTGTTCAATGTACTTTCTACCTTCAGTTCGGATGTAAACCTGTATGATGTAACAACTAATACCGGTATAGAAAAGAATTAAATAAGTAGTACAGATCACTAAGTGCTTAGATTTCTTTGTCACTGCTGCTGTGATGCCCTGTACCAATTTGTTGCAAGCCCAAAATAACACGTGCGCTCAGCTGCATGCTCAGCTACATGCTCAGCTACGCATCCAATACATGCTCACCGGCAGGCTGCCAAAGTATGCACACATACATAGGCCTCGGCGTTGTACGTATAAGTAGGCACACATGGGCGCGCCAATGTCACTATACTGCTGTAGGGATGTGAATCGTTTTAGGACGATTAAAATTATCGTCCGATAATTTTAATATCGTCTTAAACCGTTATGGAACACAATACAATACAGATTCTAACGATTTATCGTTATAAATCGTTAGAATCGTGAGCCGGCACACTAAAACCACCCCAAAAACCCACCCCCGACCCTTTAAATTAAATCCCCCACCCTCCCGAACCCCCCCCCAAATAACTTAAATAACCTGCGGGTCCAGCGGCGGTCCGGAACGGCAGCGGTCCGGAACGGGCTCCTGCTCTGAATCTTGTCGTCTTCAGCCGGCGCCATTTTCCAAAATGGCGCCGAAAATGGCGGCGGCCATAGACGAAAAAGATTGGACGGCAGGAGGTCCTTCCGGACCCCCGCTGGACTTTTGGCAAGTCTCGTGGGGGTCAGGAGGCCCCCCACAAGCTGGCCAAAAGTTCCTGGAGGTCCAGCGGGGGTCAGGGAGCGATTTCCCGCCGCGAATCGTTTTCGTACGGAAAATGGCGCCGGCAGGAGATCGACTGCAGAAGGTCGTTCAGCGAGGGTTCCGGCGCCTCGCTGAACGACCTCCTGCAGTCGATCTCCTGCCGGCGCCATTTTCCGTACGAAAACGATTCGCGGCGGGAAATCGCTCCCTGACCCCCGCTGGACCTCCAGGAACTTTTGGCCAGCTTGTGGGGGGCCTCCTGACCCCCACGAGACTTGCCAAAAGTCCAGCGGGGGTCCGGAAGGACCTCCTGCCGTCCAATCTTTTCGTCTATGGCCGCCGCCATTTTTCGGCGCCATTTTGGAAAATGGCGCCGGCTGAAGACGACAAGATTCAGGAGCAGGAGCCCGTTCTGGACCGCTGCCGTTCCGGACCGCCGCTGGACCCGCAGGTTATTTAAGTTATTTGGGGGGGTTCGGGAGGGTGGGGGATTTAATTTAAAGGGTCGGGGGTGGGTTTTAGGGGGTTTTAATGTGCCGGTTTTTCGATTTTTCGATTTTTCACGATATTTTACCCCCCCAAACGGCAACAATACGATTCCCTCCCCCTCCCAGCCGAAATCGATCGTTAAGACAATCGAGGACACGATTCACATCCCTATACTGCTGTGCGTCAAGAATGCAACATGCAAGCATGTGAAAAACACCGCCGTGGCTTAACACACAGCAGGAGAGACCCTAGACAAAGGCCACTCAACCTGCTGAGCCTGTGCCACCTTCGCACCCCACTAAACTCCACAGAGAAGTGAGAGGAAAAAAGGGGAAAATGACGATCACCAACACTGAGGGAGAAGACCGCTAAGGATGAGACAGGGGAAATAGAACCTCCCTAGTCTTTCTCAGTCATTCTTTTTTTTTTTAACTTGAGCTCAGCCTTCTCTGGCTGAGAAAACGAACAGGTCTCCAGCAACAGGGAGAGAAAGCAAAAGCCTTCACCGCTGAGCCTCCCTCAGCTTTCAACTGCCCTTTTTTTTTCCATTCATGCCTGAAAAAGCTGCTTGGCTCAAGGCACTCAGTTGAGGGAAAGACCCACTGGAATCACCTCAGAAAGCAAGCAAAGCTAACAAACTTCTCCTTTTCTTCTTAATTTTTCTTCTTTTTTTTACTACATGGAATCCCCAGTAGGGAGAAGCATGCCCACCATCTGCTGGAGTTGGAGAATACTGGCAGGCTGATGTCGGGGCAGGTCTATTTGTCTGTGACTTCAGCTTTTACTCCGTATCCATCTGCTGGTATAGGTGCACAATCCACTTGTGGGAATTGGCCTGCCTGAGTGCAGAGAAATAAGCTTTGACTGAAGACACAGCTTTAAAAGCACAAAAATAGAAGAAAATCATCTGTATAGTTTTAAAAATCTATGGCAATGATATTCACTTCTGGAGTTCAAGGGCTGTAAATTAGTTTTTCAAGCTATCTCCAATGAATATGCATGAGATAGATTTGCATGCACACTTATTCAATTATATGCAAATCTATCTCATGCATATTCATCAGGGGTGGCCTGGAAACCCAACTCATTTGCAGCCCTAAAGGACCAGTAATGAATGCCAATGATCTATGGAACAAAAGTACAGATTCTCATGCCCCTTGAGTAGCAATTGCAGGAAAATGGGCATAAACACTATCTGTGCCATCTACATTTAATTGCAGCACGTTTCCCTTTCACCTCATGCCCACATGAGTGGACTGACCTGGTGTGTCCTGTGTGTGCGTGGTGATTTCTGTTTTAGATTTGGTGATACTATATATTCCAGGGAGCATTGCCAGCATTCTGTTAGTTGAACACTTAAATAACAATGTCACCATGCCTTTTTCAGTTATAAACGTGTGGAACAAAAAATGTAAGAATGTGCAGTTGTATGGGTTATTATGGGTTATTATGGGTTATTATCCAAGTACTTAAGAAGACAGAAGCACTTCCTTACTGCCCTCTCCCGTGGCCCTGCAGCATGGAGCTCTCAGATCCCAATCTACAGGAGTTCAGAAGACAGCATTGAAGGTACTCATGCATCCACAGAGCTGATGTCTATGGAGGCCAGTATTTTAGCACATTCTGGACATACTTGGGAAATGAAGGGTATTAAGTGAACGGGGTTGAGAATTTGGTTTCTGTCCTAAGCCTATTTAAATGTTGTTACCACCACCTCTGTTGCCAGGCTGTTCTAGGCCTTGTCTTCCAATTTAATCATATGTCCCACACTTAATCCAATACCCAGGCCCGATCCCACATCTTATCAACATGCTTTGATCACACAGCCACTTTTCCTCATTTGCAGATTGCAGTGAGCAGCAACAATTACCAGTTCTTCACAGGGCTGCATGGTAAGGAGGCAGACGCCTGAAGACACTGCACATGGGGTAGGAACTTTGCTGCTGGATAATGAGGCTACTACAGTTGTGCCAGGCTCCCATAAAGCATATGGATCTGGGGAACTTAACCTGATACCTCCCTCAAGAGTGGCCCTGAGTCAAGGCATCTCCTGATTCAAGGCATCTCAGTAAACCCTTTAAATATGTGTCTTGCCATCACTGTTTTATCAATCAATAACATTTCCCTATATAAAATAACTTAAACATTTCATTGTAATTCTCTGGGTTTAAACATTTTAGAATTGTACCTTGCTCTATTGCTTTGGTAAATCAGGATTTCAGTCAGAGAAAGGCCTGTATATACGAGGGCTAGTGCAGATATGTGCGCCTGCCCTTAACCGGCGCGCTGACAGGACGGAAAACTCACCATCCTCCGGCGCTGCGCTGGCCTTCCTGGGCATGTCGGGTGCAGGACTCCTGCGAGAGCGCTCCCCCCCCCCCCCCCCTGATGTGCCCATGACGTCATCGGACTGCAACTCGCTCCGAAGAGCATGATGCAGCGCCAATATAAGCCTGCCTCGCCACTGCCATCGCCCCTTTTCTGCAGTGGCGAAGGCAGGCGAAACCCCACCCACCCACCCCCATATCAATTGTTGATATGCATATATTACGAATAGCACATAACAGTTAAAGAGTTTCTAGAGTGATTGTTTATATTGTAATATTGATAATGGCTGTTAATTGTACTGTTTCAATGTTGTTTAGTTCTCTGTTAATTATCACAGTGTACAAATGTACCAACATACGTCGCAGCTTTAGGCGGGTGCACGAATCATGGCCGAATTTGGTAGGCCGGGGAGGGGGGTCCCCTTGCTAGGATGAGCACGGCGGGGGGGGGGGGGGGCCGGTGGAAGGGGCCGCCTTGCTTGGAGACAAGGCGGGTGGCACCCTGGACTGCTGGTTAGCTACTGTTATGATATGATATGATGAGAGGCTCGTGCATCTCAAGGTTATTAACTATATAATAAAGCTGCAGCCTTTATTATCACATAAAAAAAAAGCATTTGTCTCGTATTGTTCTGTATTATATCTGCGATTCCAGATTGCGATAGCGAACGGAGCACTGCCCCGAGCATCGGCGGTCGCGACGTTAAGGCTCTGACGTTAAGGGCAGACCTTAAAGCTATGCAAGCAGTGCGGCCGCATAGGGAGTCATCATTTCAGAGGCATTGCTGTTTGAAAGAGAAGCCAATGTGGTGCTTCGGGAGCATCCCTTCCCTCCACTCTTTGGATGTTTCGAGGATAGTGCCGCCCATACAGGGCGCCACAGGAGCTAAGACTGACCCTGCTACCAGGAAACTATAAGGCTTGTATCAGGAAATTCCAGTTAGTGGTGAAGAAAAGGTCAACAGCTGTGATTCAAGATTACAAAACAGTTTAAAGCTTTTCCAGAAATTAATGGAACAAAAAATAGTTTATCTTTTTTCGTTACAGTAGTCATCATGCATTGAGCAGGCTAAGTAGACACATAACCGTTGAGCCTTATAACAAATATTTCTATTCCATAGATATAAAAATGGAGCAAGATCATACAAAACTGAGAGCAGAAGACACTGCAGTGGAGTTATGAACATTTAAATAACATGAAATCCAAGAAACTAGTACAGCAAATAAAAAGGGATCCTGATACAAAAACGCAATCGATGCCTCAGAGGTGAAAGCCAGGGTTTGTTTTTTTTAATATGCTGTCATCTCTGTCTGACAGATATCACCAAAAATCTCTGAATGACTCACCTACTTAGGGAAATAAAAAACAGCTGCAGCATTCTAAATCAATCAGATGTCACAAAAAAATGAGTCTTGCTAACCTGCTACCGTAGACACTGTACCTTGGGCTCAGGCGTGCAGGATCATTCTAAGTACAAGAGTCCTACAAGAGTGCCTTAGTGAAAAACAAAAAAAGAAGTGGAGGCTGTGAAGACCATATGTTTTCAGTTACTACTTACAAACAAGAAAAAATGAACCCTATTGCTCATTAACAAACATCGTATAATTACAGAATAAGAAATGAGGAGTGAACCCATACAAAAAAATTAATCACAGGGCATGACTGCTCCTAAAACTGCTACTCCCTATGTATTAAATGAGATCATTTTCTGACAGTGATCAAATGCTTATTTAAAAAGCCAGGTTTTCAATGCCTTCTTGAAAGCATCTGTGTCTCTTTGCATTCACTCAGGCAATGAGTTCCACAGTAGGGGAGCCGCCACTGAAACTGCTCACTCTCTGATTTCAGTTAAATATGCATCTCTTGGCGCTGGGACCTCCAATAAACCATTCTGTGCAGTCCTTAAAGCCCAATATGGTTGGAAAACCATAGAAGAGAAGAAGATCCACAATAAAGATGTGTTAATCACCTTCTCTGGAGGCTGTGCATGCTCTCTCCACAGCCTCTGCCCCTGTTAAGCCCAGAAGCACGAGTCATGCTCAGCAAACAAATTCAGATTTCCGGAACATGGCTCATTTTACCTACTGAAGTCAAATCTGTACTTTGGCTAAATTGAGGGCTGTAATATGGAGTGACTGACTAAGGAATATAAAGATATGTTTTTCAATCCCAAACCTTACTTTTACTAACAGAGAATTTTGATGGGAACTAACAATAGTTCTGCAGCTAGCATACAACGATGACTTCCGATTCAGAGAAATATGATGCGCCGTCATTACTCAACATTCCAAATTACGTTCAGATTTATTTTTGAATGTATCAAAAATTCAAATAACATGCTTTTGAGGTTTGTGTATTTATTATATATGTAACCCTGACCTCGGATGTGGTTTGCTACCCGATAGAGCCATAAGTGTCTTTATTTTGACTCTTCGGGGCTAGAACCTTGCCTAGCTAGCTTAAACACAGTGTCTTACTTCCAGGGCCTGGATTCTTTGTCGAGTGGGGGAGAAAATTACTTCCAAGGTCCCGAGTGCTAAGAACGACCCTCTGATGTCTGTTGGTTTTCTTTCCTGGGAGAGGGGTATCTGTATGTCCCAAGGTGTGCTGAAAGTGCCAAATAAGACCACTGGAGCCACTGAATTAGTATCCAAAAACAGAGTCTTTACTGTTAGAGTTTAGTGAAGAATGGCATAAAACTTAATCCACAGCACCACGGAGTCGTTTACTTTTACAATCTCTTTCCTCAATCTGTGCAGGAATCTCTGGCACCAAAGCCAGGGAAACTTCTACTCTTCAGGGCTTGCAAAAATAGCGTCCTCAGGTGGGCAGGGTATCACTTACATGGGCTGGACACCTCTTCCAAACTGCCAAAATTATATAGTTACTGTCTCTGCACACACAGAGAAACTCTCTCTCTCCCTAGGGTATGAAGACTCCTCTTTACTCACAGTTAGATGGTACTACAGGATCTCTGTAGTTCTTACACAGTTTCTTTATTTGTTCTTTCTGGTTCCTAGATGGGAGGGATCTCCTTGGGGCAAGCAGCTGTCTTACCTCAAACAGGAAGTAAGGGCAGCAAAAACTTCCTCCTGGATCTTGAAATCAAAGTCTTTTTCCCTCAACTGAATTTAACCCCAAAGTACCTCCTTGCAGCAGGTCACCAACACCTCCTTCCTCAAGGAGGGTATGGAGATAGGTCTTCCCTACCCTGCACAGCCCCAGGCAAAGGGCCCGAGCCCTGAGCCCAGGTGGTGTTCAGGCTCTCGCAAGGCTCCTACCACTTAAAACCTTAAACCCCAAAAATATGTAACCTGGTCATTTTCTTGGGTGACCACAGTAAGTCCTGGGTGTTTAGTATCAGTCCACTAGCTAGAGTAGGATGGATAATGGGAAGATCCGTTCAAATGCAGACCCTCCTTCTGTGCAGTCTGGAATGGCCGACTCACTTGCAACTGTATATAACCGCACCCCTACTACAGCTTAGGAGGCAGTTCTTTTTGGTTAGTACAAAGTACAGAGGTAGAAAGGACTTTAGTTTTGTTATTTTTCTGGCCCAGCCAGAGGAGCCAAGCAAGCTCTGATTGGTGCTTCTGGCCATAGTTGGGAGAGTTTCTGCCCAGCCAATATGCAACCTATCTGGTGAGAGATTCTCTCTGAGTGCATTTTTTGGACTTTAACCTTTTAAGTAGTAGGGGGCCTTACTGGAGCCAGCACACCGCCTGAGCTCAGGGATTGGGGAACCCTGGGTCTGGGGTTGTGCAGGTTAGGGAAGACCTGCACCCCTTTTATCCTCAATGAGGTTGGGGGTCTCAGTGACCTGCGGAGTGTTATCTTCAGTTTTTAAGAAGATTAAGTTCAACATCCAGGAGGAAGTTTTGACTGCCCTTCCTGCCTGATTTGGAGCACAGAAATTCCAGCTCCAAGGGATCCATCCCACAGGGAATCCAGCAAGAGATCTAGGGACTGCATTAATATTGAAGAAAGAATTAATCAACCAACTGTGAGTAAAAGGCAAAGCCTAATATCTGTGGAGCTATCCATGAAGGGGCGCCAAGTAGTCTCCAATTCAGGAGTTTCTTCAGTGGAGACCTCACTAGCTGGGAGCAGTATATCCAGATCTGGGTGGCCTGAACCATCATACATCAGGTCACCAGCACCCAGTGAAGCATCCCTGGCTCTCTCCTATCGCAGCTTGCAGATGCCAAATGAACGTTTTGGCCAAGCTATGCAAATGGATGTTCAAGATCAATCATAGGTGGTCCCTAGTACCTGTCCTGATGCTAGAAAGCTGCTCAGAGCCTCCCAAATGGAGAGGCTAGTGTGTTGCTGGGTTCAGCTGGATTTCGGCCTGTACTATCCATATGTCTCCATACATATCATGGATTATGTGGAACTGGACAGGTAAGAATGGCTGTGAGAAGAAGTAGACCATCACATCATCGTGGAGGTGACTAAATGCATGAAACAGATGTAGATGGGCAGCAGCATTAGAAAACACGTTGCTGTCTACCACCATGTCCTGGACCGCTTACTAACTACAGCGTCCACTGTCAGATTCCCTGTGGGGTGACCATCCTAAAATCTCACCCTAACCACTATGAACCTTTCCCTTTCTCCCTCTGTGGCGCAAGAATAATAAAGTGGTTTCAGTGGAAGTGCTAATCAGTAAATGTATTACTTTAGTGGGGAGGGGAATGTTTTCCTGTTATTGGGGGTTGAGAAGCTGTTTGCACTAGAAATTTTGCAAGGACATTTTGCTGCACTTTCCTCCTTGTGAGGAGGACTTTTGAGTTGCTGGACTTTACTCTTCCAGACATAAAATCTTCAATCAACCAGATGACCTGGTCTGTCAAGAGGCCTCTAAGAAAAGAAGAGTTTTGCCATTCCCTGGTTAGGGTGAGACTGTCCTTATTAAATCTACTTTTATCATTCTATGGATGGCTTTTCACTAATAAAACAACAATTCCATGAGTTATATTTTCACCGATCTTGTAATACGTGATATTGAGTTTTGGCAATGCCAGTATTTATGAATTGTTTTATTTTCTATGAAAATACAGAAAAAAAACTTGTTATAAAAATTACAAAATTGCCCCTGAATTCATTTAAATAAATTGTTTCCTTTGTAGGTTGGGTGCCATCTGCCTTTCTGATGCATTAACCTAGTATTTCTAGACAGAACTTCAGAGGATCTAGCAGTCAGAGGCACCACAGCATTTAATAAGGTTCTCTCTCCCTAAGGGTTGGAGGAACCTATTCCAGAGTTCTCCCATCGGAGGTCGAGTTATCTTTTTTCTAGCCTGGAGAACTTAGAGAAGTAGTGACCTTCTCAATATAGAGGTGGAAATTCAGCACAGTGTGCAATTATAGTGCTTCACTGGGGATGGTGAAAGCATTCCTATAACATTTAAGCGTGGTGGCAGTACCCACAGTAGCCAGCAATGGCAGGGCTGGCACTTTTCTATACATGTCTTTATAAGACACCCTAATCTGGTGACCTCTATCTAACTTTTTTTTTTTTTTTTTTTAATTTATACTTTATTTGATTTCTCATACATTTTTACATGAAAAGAAAATAAGTAAATTTGGCTTCTAATAACATCTCACTCAAATTTAGGAAATCATTACAGTTCCGCATTTCCAATAATTAAGTCCACATTATGGGGAGTTTACTGAAAACATAAAATCATAGGAAAATAATCATACATTTA
Organism: Rhinatrema bivittatum; assembly: GCF_901001135.1. Taxonomy (NCBI): domain Eukaryota; kingdom Metazoa; phylum Chordata; class Amphibia; order Gymnophiona; family Rhinatrematidae; genus Rhinatrema; species Rhinatrema bivittatum. The sequence continues at coordinate 652,435,151 of NC_042615.1, read as the reverse complement.
TGAACTTCTCAGGAGAATATACATTTCTGACCAGTATACAATATATCCATATAAACAATTACAACTCCCTCAGCTACCTTTATCCTTAAGAAAAATTTCTAGATGAGAAGGATCAAGAAAAACAAACTTGTTTTTGTGTAGTGTTATAATACACTTACACGGAAATTTGAGAAAAAAGGTGGCCCCTAGGGCCAACACTCGTTGTCTCATCAAAAGAAATTGTTTCCTTCTCATCTGAGTATTTCTCGATACATCAGGGAAAGCTTGAACTATCTTACCACAGAACAAGAAACTTTTATTTTTAAAATATTTCTGCAGGACTAGGTTTTTGTCCTGCTCAACAACAAAGGTAACTATCAAAGTTGCCCTTGTTGGGATGTTATCTTCAGAAGCCTCAAGAAATGATGTTAAGTTAGGGCTATTATCAGCTAACACATCTATTCCACCTTCTGGGGCTATACCTTCTCTCCTAAAATTTGATAGATAATATATCTTAGAAATAGGAATTTCTGATGTAATACTCAATATTTCTCTAAGATATTTTTTAAATAATTCCTGCGCCGATAACAGTCGGGTAACAGGAAAATTTAAAAAGCGTAAGTTTTTCCTCCGCATATCATTTTCTAACCCTTCCAGATTTTTATATATAACCAAAGTATCTTTGATGAAAGTAGTCCCAGTGGTCTGTAAAACTGTTATCTGGGAATTCATAGCAGTATTAGCAGTTTCAATTTGTTCTATTCTTTTCCTGTGGTCGTTCAGTTCCCCTTTTATCTCAGTAGAGAACACAGTAGCTTGGGCCATGGATTGAGATAGCCTCTTTTCCATGTTTGTAATTGCTTTCCAGATGTCGACTAGGGATATGTTCTCTGGGTCTGGTGCGGCCACTCCCTCCTCCACACCTTCAATATTGGCTGCAACCTGGTCCAGAGGATCTTTATCCCTATCTTCAGTTGTCACCACTCCAGCTGTGTTCGGGGTATCTAAAGGATTTACCCCTACACTACTTGAGGTGCTTATGGATATCTGATCGTGGGCGGGACTCGCTGTAGCCCCAGACGAAGAAGAAAGATTTTGAGGGACCTCCTTGGAGGTGTAACTCACCCTTCTTATTAAGTGTGAGTCCATCGGTCCTCTTTGTTCTTTTGCCACCGGTGTAGATGTTAATACCTTCATTTTTCGCTTCCTCCCCATTTTAAATGAAAGGCTCTTCCTCCTCAAAACTTTCTCCAGGGGCGCGCCCCTTTGGTGCGCGGCTTTGGCTGCGCGCCGGCGGCTGCGCGCCGCTGCTCTGCTGTTTAAATGCAGTCAGCTGGCGTCTGGTATTGATGACGTCGGGTGGGGCGGGAGACAGCTCTCTAGCTCACCGGCACAATCCCGTTCGCCCTCGCTCCCTCTCAGGTGCGGTTCTCCTCGGCTTTAGGCTCCCCCTCTATCTAACTTTTAATTGACAGGATGGTGTCAGTGGACCTTGTCTGTTAGTGCCCGCACCAGGTGAACAGTCTGCTTGGGTTTGGGCCCAGCCAGGTAGAATGGCTGCTATTGCTTCCCTGAGCAGTTTTCATGTCTCCTGTTTTGGGGAAAACAGGGGGTTCTTGGAAAAAGGAAAGAAAGTGTATGTATTTGTATTAAGGTAATTGCAATGCAATAAGGTGAGAAGTTGTTAAGTGTGCACACTTTTGAAAACCTGTGCAAGAGTCTCCACCCTTTGCTCAGATTTTAAAATAACTGGCACTTTCTTGGGTTACCTGTAAGTCCTGTGTGTTTAGTATCAGTCCAGTAGCTACAGTGGGATGGATAATGGGAAGATCCATTCAAATTCAGACCCTCTTTCTGTGGAGTCTGGAATGGCTGCCCCACTTGCAACAGTATAAACCCATGCCCTTGCTCCAGCTTGGGAGGCAGTCCTTTTTGGTTAGTATGAAGTACAGAGGTAGAGAGGAGTTTAGTTTTGTTATTTTACATGCCCAGCCAGAGGAGCCATGCAAGCCCTGATCGGTGGTCCTGGCCAGGGTTAGGAGGGTTTCTGCCCAGCCAGTACACAATCTGTCTGGTGGGAGATTCTCTCTGAGTGCATTTTTTAGACTTTAACCTTTTAAGTAGTAGGGGCCTACTGCCTGGGCTCAGGGATTGGGGAACCCTAGACATGGGGGCTGTGCAAGTTAGGGAAGACCTGCACCCCTTTTATCTTCAGTGAGGTCAGTAGTGTCAGTGGCCTGCTGTAAGGAGAACCCTGGTGTTATCTTCAGTTTTTAAAAAGATTAAGTTCAACATCAAGGAGGAAGTTTTGGCTGTTCTTCTTGCCTGATTTGGAGCACAGAAACTTCTGCTCCAAGGGATCCCTCCTACCAGGTATTCGAGCAAGAGATCTAAGGACTGCATTAATATTGAAGAAAGAATTAATCAACCAACTGTGAGTAAAAAGCAAAGCCTAAAATCTGTGAAGCCACCTATCCAGTGCTTCAGTAAGCCCTGTGGAGTGAGAGAGCTTTATCTCTCTGTGCGGGATCCGCTTTTCCCAGCCCTGGATGGCAGGAACTCCCTTGGCCAGCCTCAGATATTCCTGCACAGATTTGGGAGGACATTGCAACAAGCTATTTCATTGTATTATTGTAGATCAACAATTGTGCCATTTTCCATAAACTATCTTCAGTAAAGAATTGTTTGGGACACAAACACAGTGACGGCAGTTGTTATTTGGCACCCCAGCACACACACACACAGTAATATTAAAGATAACATTACCAAAAGGAAGTCACAGAGAGAGAGTTAGTCACCCCGCACTTGCAGTGTAAACCAAGAGGACTCCTTTCATCCCCAAGTCTATTGTAGCTACATCCTGGGAAGGAAGGAACGTAGTACAGCTAGCATGGGTTCCTGTCCCAAAGAGTATAAATAAGTTTATTTATGTGCCTATCCATACCAGACTTCTACATTACAGAGGGGTTACAAATATATCCAAAGGGAAAATCCTAACCAACCAGGGAATGGACTGGAAAAGGAAATCCCTCTCAACCCTGATCAGTCTCCCCAGGCAGGGCTGGCCTGACTACTCTGACTGGGCCTGAAAAACAACTTAAGCAAAACTCCTCACTACCTCCTAACTCTCAGCAAATCATAATGGACTGCCTTCCGAGCTCTCTGTGGGGAGCTGCTATATAGACTCTCAAAGAGGACGGCCATTCCAGGCCCCTCAAAGGGAGGAGCTGTGAATGAATGGTGCCTCCCCTTAATTACTAACTTACACTGACTCTCTGAACATGAATTACCCAGGATTTCCTGGTAGCCTGACAGGATGGTCGGGTTACATATATGTATTTAAAATATTTATATTCCATTTAATGCAACTACTGTTGTTCTGATTGGATAGCAATTTAAAATGTAAAACATCTTAAAATACATTAAAACACCTAATTTCACGTGTGGCACCCCCATCAGGTTTGGCCACCAGATATCACTGTATAACATTATTAAGAAGCCACCCATACCCTTCAGTCCCTCCCACTCGGAGGTTCTGGATTGGATGCTTCAGCTTTATTTAGCCCAGCCATTTTAAGACACTGTGGGTTCAGTTTAAGGAAGCAGTCAGAATAAAGATGTATTTTTTTCCACATTCTGATGGGGCCTCCCACTTTCACCAAAAGAGTTTATGATAGAAGAGACACCTCTCAGTGCACTCTCTACCTGAGGGTATTTCTTATAATTTACAGAGAGATAGATTTGTAAGCTTGATACCCTTTAGGGGTAAAAGAGCTTTCACCAAGTGATCAAAGATCTGTGAGCCTACTCTAAACCGTAGGTAGGCAAGCATCAGTGATGGATCCTGCTGAGAGAGACAGTGAGGGCAGGGAAGAGATCCAGTTTAAGCTTTAAAGTATTTTTTTACTTTGAGTTAAGTGAATCCCCCTTCCCCACTGGGATTTCAGACCAGGGAGCATGCTTGATCCCACTGACTTTTCCCTAAGAGAATCCCCAGGAAAAAGAACAATTCAAGGATGAAAAGAACATCTAAATTAAAGGAAGGAAGAACAAGAATCAGGAGATCCAGTCTAGATTTCCTCCCATGGGACCAGGACAGGCTGGGTGTCCAAGCAGAAGATGATGTGTAAAGGTGGGATTTTTGCAGTAAATGTAAGGATACCACCACTAGGATTCCCATACAGCCACTGGGAGAGTTTGTGCAATAAATATCACCATGGGCGCTCTCCAGAGGTCTGGATTAAAGACACCTAACTACATAGAAAAAAAAACAAACAATGTACCATCAATTAAATGTAAACTCATACTTCTGGAAAATGGACTTTAATTTATTATTATCAATCAGTAAACTTTATTTAACACTCAGACCTGGTCCTGTCTGAGTTATTATAGCCTCTTACCTCATGGGAAGCACCACTACAGTACACGCACACTGGCGATCTTTTTTCATTGTATGGGCCATAAGCGAGAGCTTCCCTCCATAAAAAGAATCCCCCCCCCCAGGGATTAAGAATCAGTGAGGGATGTAACATGCTAGCCAGAGCAGCCCTAGAAGATATAAATTAGTTGTGTGCCCTGAGGAGGAACAATACTCCAAAAAAGGGGTTGCACACAAAAAAAATTCACAAAACAAAAAATCAGAGTTAAAAACATAGGTTAAGCTATAAGGTCCAGCATATGAAAATGCATTCAACTAAAAACACCTATGCATTTTATTTTTGTCAAATGGAATAGCATCTGCTTGTAATGACTGATTTGTAAGCTATCTTATAGGACAGAGGGGTTCACTCCCAGCCCTTGATGGCCACAAACAAGTCGGGCATTCAGGATACCCCTGATGCAGGGTTCTCAACCCAATCCTTGGGACACACCAAGTCAATCAGGTTTTCAGGATATCCACAATGAATATGTATGAGATATATTTGCATACCATGGAGGCAATGCAAGCAAATCTACCTCATGCATATTCACTCTGGATATCCTGAAAACTTGACTGGCTAGGTATGTCCCGAGGACTAGTTTGAGAACTATTGCTCTAATGACTATATACATCAGACCAAATTTGCATGCAATGGAGGCAGTGTGCATGCAAATCTATCTTATGAATGTTCATTAGGCATATCCTGAACACTTGAGCTGTTTATGGCCCTCGAGGGCAGAGAGTAAATACCACTGCTATGGGAGAATTAAGAGGTTTTGTGTATATTAGATAAAGCTAGGCAGGTTAGGTTGAAGGCATCCAAACATAACAGAAGTACCTTCCACTTGGGCTATTAAGACATGAACTGTGGATGGAAAAAGCAAACCAGCTATTCATGCAAACAAAACAACATTCCTAATTTAAAGATTTTATAGAGAAGTTTAACATAAACCCAGTATATATGCAGAGAGCCATTTTGTTAAGGAGGGATGTCATCGTTTGACATGTCATCCTTCGATTTAAGTCCATTAAAGCAAAAGCATTTTATTTATGATTTTGCTGTTTTTCATGACTGAAAAATATTTACTGGTCAAAGAAAGCAAAATGAGCAAAAATGAAAGTTATCCTCCTTCTCCTCTGCTGGACTTAAGACTGCACTGAGACATAATGTAAGTGAATCAGATCATTGTAAATTGTATAGGTAGATAAATCTTATACCGAACTTTAAAAACGGAAAATGCATTTGATTTTGAGTCTGCATAGTAATATAGCTTTTATTTTTTCAACCGCCCATGGTTACAGCCCAAGCTCAAGCAGTTCTCCTTTCAGTGTTGAAGCAGCAGCAAAAGAAACGGGGTTTGTGCCATCGTTCAGGTCCCCTTATTTCAATATTTTAGATAAAAGTATTCATTTGGCACAGGACTCCGTGTAGCTTTCCTGATGTGCAGCTCTCTTTGTGTCCTTCTGTTTAACTTGGGCTACTTTCCAATATAGCAGAGTGTTAACAGAAAAAATCTGCTATGAGTGTGTGACAGGATTCAGTTAAACTGTCACGCACATTGCTAATGCCTGCCTCTAGCACGATGCCAGCAGCAGCTAGTCCTGGCATTTGTATATTAGGAAGCAGGAAATAATATTCCCTCAAGCCCAGATGTTAGTGATGAGAGTATTCTGTATACACAGCTTATACTCTAAATGTTTTTATTGTTGCACTGCCACCCGGTGACCTGTGATTGTATTAAAAACTTTAGCTGCAATGCAGGAGCATGTAACTTTTGATTTACTAGGTCATGAGAACTGCATTGTGATTCATCTAATCCGTCTGAGTGGACAATCCCCTGGTTTACATTTTCTTACTCCAAGTGTAATAATTTTCCCAATTGGACCCCCTGGAGACCCCACCCCCTCCCCCAAGTCACACTAGGACAGTTGTTTCTCTGGCAGGGAATTCTCCATTTTAGATGAAGGCTAAGAGCTAAACCTGCAACATCCTCTCTCCTTCTGAGAACCACGCATTTTTACCAATTAGCAGTTGTATCCAACTGCCTACAGAAAACCTCGTCACTGATGTAACAATCCAAAGACTCTCTACAGTTATTCTTGATTCTATTTCATCTTACAATAAGTTCTGTTTATTCATTTTTCTGAAATAAAAAAAAAGCCGTGGAGCGACGACAGAACAGAGAGTAACGTTCCGTATAAGGAAGTTTTCTGAGCAGTAGGAAGGGCAGGTGATGATTAACAAAAGAGGTAAATGTCTGATAGCCCTTAAAACAGGACTGCCTATAAGAAGCCTGAGGAACCTAAATTCCACCTGAGATGCGTGACTTTGGTTGCACTTGCTCACGTGAAAAGCATACGAAAAATAAAATATGACAGCAGATTAGGGTGACAAGGCCCATCTAGTCTGCTCAGGTTACTTCTTGGCACAGGACCATAGACTCCCTCTTGATCTCTCATTTCCTCTTCCCCAGCTCCTATAGGTTTGAACAGGAGGCAGGCAGAAGGATTTGTAATTCATAATCAAAAACATAGCATATCATGACTGCGACTTGCTTTGCTGACAGGGGTCTTCAGTTCAAATCTCAACCTTGGATTGCAATTCTAAGTCTGACTTCATTTCAGAAACTCATCCTGTATGACTGCTAGAACACACATTCATTGTTTCTCTATTATTAGCAGGCTGATACAGCACAGTGCGCTCCGCACTGTTAACCCACGATTGGACGCGAGTTTTCGATGCGCTAGCTTTACCCCTTATTCAGTAAAGGGTAATAGCACGTCCAACCCCCCCGAACCTAATAGTGCCCGCAACATGCAAATGCATGTCGATGGCCCTATTAGGTATTCCCGCGCGATTCAGTTAGTAAAATGTGCAGCCAAGCCGCACATTTTACTTTAAGAAATTAGCGCCTACCCAAAGGTAGGCGTTAATTTCTGCCGGCGTCGGGGAAGTGCACAGAAAAGCAGTAAAAACTGCTTTTCTGTGCACCCTCCGATTTAATATCATGGCGATATTAAGTCGGAGGTCCCGAAAGTTAAAAAAAGTAAAAAAGAAAAAAAAGAAAAAAAAATTTGAAATAGGCTCGCGGGTTGAAAACCAGACGCTCAATTTTGCCGGCGTCCGGTTTCCGAACCCATGGCTATCAGCGGGCTCGAGAACCGACGCTGGCAAAATTGAGCGTCGGCTGTCAAACCCGCTGACAGCCGCCGCTCCTGTCTGAAAAGAGGCGCTAGGGACGCGCTAGTTCCCTAGCATCTCTTTTTACCGCCGGCCCTAATTTAAATAAATTAAATTACTGTATCGCGCGCACAAGAGTGTGTCCTGTGCGCACACGCTCGCCCGCTCTCCCGCGAACAGTGAGAATGAGAAGAATAGTGCTAAGAATTTAGGGAAATATACTATAGTTACAGTTTGCTATATTTTTCATTAGTCTTTTTATTATATATACATATAGCTAGCTAATTTCCGTCTTTTATATTTAAGCTCCTCTTAAGCCTTTTTATTAGTTGCAAGAAAGACACATTTCTAATTCCATTAAAGAAAAAATTACCAATTTAACATTCTCTCAGAATCTTATTAGGTTAGGATGGGAATTAAACAAATACTTGAAAAAGTGAACTTTACTCAATTGTATTTTATTTAAATACAAAAAAACCCCCAAACATTTCATCTCTGCATATATGCAAGATGGCTCATTCTGTAAACTAATGAATTAAAATGCAAAACAAACCATAGAACTTCCTCTACATAATGACAGTGTAAAATACTACATCTTCCAAACGGGGCTGTTTCAATTTGCATAGCCTCATTCATCTCCTTCTTAATGGAATGATATGAAAGCCCTCGGGAAACAAAGTCTTATGTAGAATTTGTGGTACAGAGAACAAAACAGAAGACAATTCTTAGTTAAAAAGGCCATCGCCCATTCACTCTGGCACTTCTACTTCCACACGTATACATGTGCACTGCCCTCACATGCAGCCCCTGTAGAGCCCATCTTTCTCTCCCTTATATGAACCTGCACACACACTGCCTTTTTCCTACATATGCATGCGTTACGCATGCATATGCCTCACACCTACACGCCTATCACGTGCATACATAAGGCCTGCTTCTCTCACACTGCTCATTCCTGCACTCCTCCTTCCTCTTGCCTCTTTCCTTGATTGGGCACGGCTGGGAAGACTGCCAGACCAAGCTTGAAAAGCAAATATGCTGACTAATCGGATTCTGTGCTCTTCAGTCCAAACTGTGCTGCAATTTCTAGTTTTTCCCAGCTACATTAACATGATTCTGGCTTATGTCCCAACAATAAAATAATCTATATCTGAAATATAAATCAGATTTAAAAAAAAAAAAAAACCCACAAGACTCAATAGAATTTTCTTTTGGACTAGGCAACTTCTTGTTCCTTAGAGCTTTCAGTTTAATTGGAAGCTACCCAACTGGGACATTGGCACAACTGGCCCTTCTTCAAGTGCATCTACCTGTATTGTTTCCATTGTTTTTAATTCCCTTTCCCTGATGCGCCACCTTTTAAAATTTACCATTAAGAACTTTAACCATGAATACAAAATGTGGGTACCCTTTTTACTTGAAAAAAAAAAATAGAAAACAGATTCTCTTTTGTCCCTATCTTCCTAAGCCCAGAAATCAAAAGTTAGACACACATCACATTGCAAATTCTCAAAAATAGATTAAAAGCAACCCACAGCTTATACTGTAAGATATCAGAGTCATTATTTATAACAGACACTAAGGTCCCTTTACCATTAAGTCCTGGTATTCCTGTATTCAGAAAGCAGTGTAAGTTAGTGATTACGGGAGGTAACATTCAAATGCAGCCGCTCCCTTTCAGGGTGCTGAATGGCCGTCACTCTGTGAGTTAACAAAAGCAGCTCTGTCCCGAGAGCTCTGAAGCAGAGTAGTTCAGACGTTGAGTTGGGAGGAAGCTCTGGAGATATTTTTCCTTCGTTGGTTTCTGGGCCTACCCTTGGACCCAGGAATCACCTGCTTGCAGTTCCTGGGCAAGGTCAAAGGAGCATCCCTAGCAGTCCACTAACTGGCTGGCTGCGATGTTCTTGGGGATTTTGGGGGATTTTGAAAGTTTTTACTTTGGAAGAAGACTGTGAGACTTCTGGGTGTTGCTTGGGGTCAGGGCATGGGGAACTCTCCCCCTAGGGGGCTCAGGATAAGGAAGACCTGCCCTGCTGTGACCTTCGTGGTGACCTGCTGCAGCATCTTCTGGTGATAGGATCAATTTTGGGGGGGGGGGAAGAAGCATTTTGGTTAGAAGATCTGGGAGGAAGAGTTTTTTTCTGCCCCTTCTTCCTGTCCTATCATAGGGACATCAAGAGCTGTGTATTCCAACTTGGGATTTGAGAATGGTACAAAGTGAGTGAGATCGAGAAGGACTGAGGAGAACTGTAAATAATACCAAATTTGAGTTACAGCTGGAGTCTTCGCCCTGGGAGAAAGATTTGGGATTCTGTGCAGCGACTGGGTAACAGATTTTTGGCCAGTTGGAATGGAGTAAGCTGTCCCATTAAGGAAGCCCTTACCCACCTGGGAACCTCATTAATTCAAGCCCTAGATGGTGAGTGTTTCCTTTCCCCCTGGATCCTGATAAAGAAGACCCTTGCACAGACAGAGAGAGGAAAAGAACTGTAACAGCCACCTGTTGGAAACCAAAGGAATTAAGCTGAACTGTGCCAATATTTCATCTGATTACCCATCAGTGAAGATTTTGATTTTGGACACAAAACCCAAAGTCTCCTGTGTATTTTTCTGGCACCTACAGTATCCATAGTGTTGGGAAAAGTCTACCTCTACTGGGGTACACAAACAAAGTCACTCCTGTCTCATTGGGCCCTGATTGTAAATCTTTCCTCTCACCAACAAAGGATCCAGCCCTGGGAGTAAGAGAGACAATGAGGGAGTTAGCTGGTGAGTGGTTCCAGCCCTGCAGAGATTTAAAATCTTTTATGATCCCATCCATGTCTAGTGTTCACCCTTGCATGGGGTTACATATTCATTGTTAGTGTTGCATTTGTGGACCTTTGGGGAGAGGTAGGATTGGCGCTACCTGCAAGAAGGAGCCCTGCCGGTCCCAATCGTTAAAGGGCAGACCCAGAAGAAGCAGAGACCCAGTGGGACCTTTGCCTATACCAGCCTTCGTTCCTTGCAGGTTGAGCTTTTGGTTGCCGGGGCCAGCAGGACTTAGGTGGGGTCTCTGTTGGTGGTAGAAAAGGAGGTCTGTGGAAGTTAGGATCGTAGGCAGGTGGCAGTCAGGCAGGTCTGAGGTCCAGGCAGTAGTCAGGTGTGTCCAAGGACCAGGTACAAGTCAGAAGCAGGCAGTGGTCAGGCATCTCCAAGATCAGGCCGAGGTCAAACCAGGTATCCATCTGAGAGGAGAGAAGGGACGGATAGGCAGGACAGGCAAGCAAGGAAAAGAACAGGTGGGCAACGTGGAGGGAGATGAAGACAAAAGGTAACTGGGGACAACTGTACGAAGACAGAAGAGAAGGCGGGTACTAAAGACAAAAGGCTGGAACTGAAGACAAGATGCTGGAAATGAAGACTAGAGGCTGGAATCAACGCACTGTACTCAGGACTCAGTGGACCTGTTGCTGAGGCAGTGAAGAGGAGTCAGCTAAGGCCTTTTATAGGTCTTGGCGTGTGACTTAATCTAAGAGCAGCTCAGGGCTTTTCCCGCTGCGAGCTCTTTAAAGCCAGTAAAGTTGGAGGGATGTGGAGCAGCAACCTGCCACGTGGGGTCCCGGTGGTGTGCCGCCACGTCAGAGTGCAGCGTTCCACCACAAGAAAGGCCAGAGAGGCTCAGTTGCATCGAGTACTGGCGGGGACCTGGCCAGGGAGGTAAGTGCCAGGGTTCGTAGGAGCAGACCACGAACCAACAAACATAACAGTTAGGAGTTTTATTCACAAGTACTTTAATTCTGCAGTCACTTACGGTACCTATAATTTTCTATGGCTATTAGAGATGTGAATTGTGTGATCGATCGTCTTAACGATCGATTTCGGCTGGGGTGGGGAGGGAATCTTATCATCACGGTTTTGTTTTTTAAAATATCGTGTAAATCGTAAATCGGGGGAAGGCGGGAAAACCGGCACACTAAAACATCCCTAAAACCCACCCCGACCTCTTAAAATAAATCCCCCACCCTCCCGAACCCCCCCAAAATGCCTTAAATTACCTGGGGTCCAGAGGGAGGGTCCCGGTGTGATCTTTTGCTCTCGGACCTCCGGTGCGTTGTAGAAATGGCGCCGGCGCTACCTTTGCCCTGTCATATGACAGCAGGGCAAAGGTAGCGCCGGCGCCATTTTGTTTTTTTGTCCCCCGACGTCAGGAGCGTAGGAGATCGCTCCCGGACCCCCGCTGGAACCCCAGGGACTTTTGGCCAGCTTGCGGGGGCCTCCTGACCCCCACAAGACTTGCCAAAAGTCCAGCAGGGGTCCGGGAATGACCTCCTAAACTCGAATCATTTTGCCGTACAGCAAAATGGCGCCGACCATGCCGTACGGTCGGCGCCATTTTGCTGTACGGCAAAATGATTCGAGTTTAGGAGGTCGTTCCCGGACCCCCGTTGGACTTTTGGCAAGTCTTGTGGGGGTCAGGAGGCCCCCCCAAGCTGGCCAAAAGTCCCTGGGGGTCCAGCGGGGGTCCGGGAGCGATCTCCTGGACGCGTGACGACGGGAGCTAGGAATCAAAATGGCGCCGGCGCTACCTTTGCCCTGTCACATGATAAGGGCAAAGGGCCACCGGCGCCATTTCTCTTCACAGCAGCCGTGGGCAGAGAGCGGGACATCGCACCGGGATCATCGCGCCGGGACCCCAGGTTATTTAAAACATTTTGGGAGGGTGGGGGTTTGTTTTAAAGGTTCGGGGTGGGTGTTAGGGTTTTTTTGGTGTGCCGGTTTTCCCACCCCCTATTTAACGATACAATACAAATGCCCCTGACGATAAATCGTGGGCATTTGTATTGTATCGTGCACTCTAACGGTTTTGGACGATTTTAAAATTATCTGACGATAATTTTAATCGTTCAAAAACGATTCACATCCCTAATGGCTATACAGCTGAGCAGCAGGAGTAGAATGTGCTGCCGAAAGCCATCAGAATATTACAGACAACATTAGGTTGTGAGGATAATACAGCACTCAACAAGAAAAATGAACATGAATTATCAAGGAATATGGAAAAGCCATCCCCCAGAGTGATGAAACATTCAGTCTGAAGCATGCTGTGCTGCTCATATTTATCAGCTGACATGCAGAGAGTAAGCCTTTAGAACATTTATTTATTTGTATTTATTTACAATATTTATATTCCGCTAATCCACAAATCTATTTATGATTTTGCAGTCCAAAAATCCAAGCATTTCCCAAAGAATAGGAAATGACTCCCTAAACATAAAATAAAGTTTGAAGTTGGCACACAAAAGATAGTTACTTACAGTTTCCCTCAGAGATCTCCAAATTACAGTTTCACTGAAAACGACTTTCCAAGTTTGCAAGAAAAATGCATTACTTCGGCTCAGGCCTTCCATGCTGCCCAGCTTTCAATTGGATTCTTTGCTGAATGTACTTTGTATTAACATTAGAGTCCCATCAGAATTTTCCACCACAATGTATTTTAACAACAAAATAACATTTGCTGGGAGGAGAGAGGGTAACAAGCCAACATCTAACACTAAACTCAACTACCTGATCTAATTTTGATTTTAGTTCAAATGACAGCTGCTAAAAATAAATCACAGTGTGCTGGCAGAATTACTAGGATCTGATTTTCTTTTTACTGCCCTAGATGAAGCTGGTTATCAAGAACACTTGTAAATCATACCTACAATAATTGTAATGCAATTCCATAGACACATAGATCCAATATAAAAAAAAATAGGATAAGACTAGGTTTTTTTTTACTGATTATTAAGGTAAGATGTCATGCATTAGTGCAAAGCTTGTGCTATCAAGATTGACGAGCACTTCTGCACAAGTGATATGATCATTCAACTAAAGTCCAAATCATTTTTGGTTTTTTTTAATAAAAAAAAGTAAAGACTCCAAAAAGACTTATCATAGCAATTCCACAAAGCCCAAAGGTGCTGATATAAATGTATCATGTGTTCATGAACTCTCATTTTAAATACTGAAAAAAGAAAGCAAATTCAGTAGAATATAATTATGTAAAAAGGCACAGCTTCAGATTAGAGCTACACTGACCCAGGAGAAGGAAGCTGGTGAAAACTGCAGCTCTCCCAAGGAACTTGGAAATGGCCTTTCAGGACAGATTAAGGATGAGCCTAACTGCTGAGCTGAGTGCCTCTAGAACTGGGTGGGTATTCTCCTGTGTTTGCATCTGGACGCTCAGATCTGAGAACATGAGTTAGAGCTCCAGCCTTCCCCCATGGGGTTTTGCTTCAACTGTTGCTTCGTCATCTGCTTGGCCCGGATGTGCTGAGAACCTACGAAGGTGCGCTGCATTGGAATTACATTATCAGCAGCAGGGAAAGATCAAGAAAAGGCTGGGCTTATTTCTTTACTGTGCTGTGATGAGCCCTCACAAATTTAAGCTTGGTAAACACCTCATAAGAACATAAGAAAATGCCATACTGGGTCAGACCAAGGGTCCATCAAGCCCAGCATCCTGTTTCCAACAGTGGCCAATCCAGTCCATAAGAACCTGGCAAGTACCCAAAAACTAAGTCTATTGCATGTTACCATTGCTAATGGCAGTGGCTATTCTCTAAGTAAACTTAATAGCAGGTAATGGACTTCTCCTGTCATGGAAGCAGAAACATATCCTTTCGGTTGCATCACCATTCCCTTGAATCATGTGGCCCAAACCTTCTCTGTTCCAGTTTCTCTGTGCTGGCCTTCAGGCTCTGTTGAGGCATCTGCCCTTATCAACTCAGGAGCTGATGGGAACTTTGTTAGTCATGATTTTGTCCACTCACACGGAATACCCCTTAAGTCGAATTCCTTTCCAATTCCTGTTGTGGCCATAGATGGCAGATCTCTTGCCCAGGAGGCAAGGAACAGGTCATGATGGATGTGAAGTTATTAATCATGGTGTAACAAGCTACTATAAACCAGGTACCTGCCCCCACAAGCTTATCATGTGTTGAATCCTCACGATGTGAAACGAGCTACGTTTGGATCTGAGTGATGTGTTGTGGACCTGTCAAAAAGGGGTTTTCAACCCTGCAGAAACTGCAAGCTACTGCAGCCAAGGTTAAAGAATATAAAAGTACATCAAAACCCATGTGTGCACTCCTGTGAATGACAAATGTTCTGCAAGAACCAGTATCCAGCACTCACAGTGTTAACAAGTTGGGGAAAGGGCTGTACTGTTTAGCCATCAAGAGGGACTTCTTCATTTTCTTCATTGTTTTTTGTCCACACAAATTTGTGTTTGGAACAGGGTACACCCTTTACCAACTGGTGATATTGGGATGGATCTATTTCCCCCACCCGTTTTTTTGAGTAATCAGGGGCAAAGACCATTTTTCAAAGCTGTGTACTTCACTGCTTCCACCCCCACCCCTCACCTCTCTCTCTTAACATTCTTTTTTTTTTTTTACTGTCCATATGAGTTTGTTGATTGCCCTGGCTAACAGACCATACTCAGTGTTATTTTGCATTGCTTGATTTAAAATAAGAAAACTGCAAGTTCATATTATATTTCACTTCTGTACTTTTGTTCTGGTTGTATTTACTGTCTATTTACACAATCCTTGTGAAAGGGTTAATTACTGTTTTATTCTGGTGTGATGATTTTGTCTGGTCTATGGCACAAGTGAGAGGTTGTTTGGGAAGGGCACAGAATTGTGCTATTGGGGTGACCAGGACTCTGTCTCATCCCCCATTCAGGCTCGAAATCGAAGATAAATCATATTAGTAAATATACATTTCTCACGTGGTACTCCTCACCCCAAGCACAGGGATAATTCATAGTTCAGAGTCGGGGAGGGGAAGGTATCGTTTTGGATCATCAAGGCACCATCCTGTGCCATCCTTTTGGGATAACCTTGGTTTTAGAAGCACAATCCCTTAAAAACCGGCAGCAGGAAAATATCACCTTTTCGTCTCCCTCATATGTTTTGTTTTATCCTCATAGGTTCTACCTCAGAGGTGTCCTTGGGTTTTCCAGCTGAATATCATTCATTTGCTGATGTTCTCAGTAAGGAAATAGGCCCAAACTTTATCCATGAGTATGGATGTGCCATCAAACTACTTCCTGGGACAATGCTACCTCATGGTGTTACATATCTGCTATCTAGACCTAAAATAAGGGCCATGTTGGAATACATTCAGGAGAATCTGGAAGGGGGCTTTATTTATTAGGGATGTGAATCGTGTCCTCGATCGTCTTAACGATCGATTTCGGCTGGGAGGGGGAGGGAATCGTATTGTTGCCGTTTGGGGGGGTAAAATATCGTGAAAAATCGTGAAAAATCGTGAAAAATCTAAAAATCTAAATCTAAAAATCGCAAAACCGGCACATTAAAACCCCCTAAAACCCACCCCCGACCCTTTAAATTAAATCCTCCACCCTCCCGAACCCCCCCCAAATGAGTTAAATAACCTGCGGGTCCAGCGGCGGTCCGGAACGGCAGCGGTCCGGAACGGGCTCCTGCTCCTGAATCTTAAAATGGCGCCGAAAAATGGCGGCGGCCATAGACGAACACGATTGGACGGCAGGAGGTCCTTCCGGACCCCCGCTGGACTTTTGGCAAGTCTCGTGGGGGTCAGGAGGCCCCCCACAAGCTGGCCAAAAGTTCCTGGAGGTCCAGCGGGGGTCAGGGAGCGATTTCCCGCCGCGAATCGTTTCCGTACGGAAAATGGCGCCGGCAGATCGACTGCAGGAGGTTGTTCAGCGAGGCGCCGGAACCCTCGCTGAACGACCTCCTGCAGTCGATCTCCTGCCGGCGCCATTTTCCGTACGAAAACGATTCGCGGCGGGAAATCGCTCCCTGACCCCCGCTGGACCTCCAGGAACTTTTGGCCAGCTTGTGGGGGGCCTCCTGACCCCCACGAGACTTGCCAAAAGTCCAGCGGGGGTCCGGAAGGACCTCCTGCCGTCCAATCGTGTTCGTCTATGGCCGCCGCCATTTTTCGGCGCCATTTTGGAAAATGGCGCCGGCTGAAGACAACAAGATTCAGGAGCAGGAGCCCGTTCCAGACCGCTGCCGTTCCGGACCGCCGCTGGACCCGCAGGTTATTTAACTCATTTGGGGGGGGTTCGGGAGGGTGGGGGATTTAATTTAAAGGGTCGGGGGTGGGTTTTAGGGGGTTTTAGTGTGCCGGCTCACGATTCTAACGATTTATAACGATAAATCGTTAGAATCTCTATTGTATTGTGTTCCATAATGGTTTAAGACGATATTAAAATTATCGGACGATAATTTTAATCGTCCTAAAACGATTCACATCCCTATTATTTATCCCTCTAAATTTCCTGCTGGGGTGGGATTCTTTTTTGTACAAAAGAAAGATGGGTTCCTTAGACCTTGTGTTATCATGTCCTTAATAAAATTATGTTAAGGATGGATATCCCTTGCCATTGATCTCATAGCTGTTTGACAAGCTTCGACATACCAAGATATATACTAAGATGGATCTTCATAGGCCCTACAATCATATTCAGATCACATAAGTTGAAGAATGGAAATTTGTCTTTAATACAAGGGATGGCCACTATGAGTTTACCATGATGCCATTTGGTCTCTGTAATGCCCTGGCTGTCTTCTTAGTTGCGAGTGTAGAGGTGAACCTTTGGGCCGGCCTGACGGAGTGAGATGGTAGTAGAGGAAGAGTACTCTGCTGTGAAGAAGTAGGCCGGGAGGCAGTGACGAGCCAGACGTGGAGTTGGAGTTTTCACCCT
This sequence comes from Rhinatrema bivittatum, assembly GCF_901001135.1. Taxonomy (NCBI): domain Eukaryota; kingdom Metazoa; phylum Chordata; class Amphibia; order Gymnophiona; family Rhinatrematidae; genus Rhinatrema; species Rhinatrema bivittatum. The sequence continues at coordinate 652,417,844 of NC_042615.1, read as the reverse complement.
GGAAGCCCGAGGACCCCCCGGGAGGAGCCCGAGAGGTCCCGAGCCGCTGGGACTTAGGCGAAAGCTAGAGAGCAGAAGTGAATACAGACCAAGGTCGAGGCAGGTGGCAGACACGGAGAATCGAGAGTAGGCAGAAGTCAGGAACCTGGAAGCAATCAAGGAAGCTCCGAACGAGAAGCAGAAGAACTAGAGCCGGACCTGAAGATCAGAAGCTGGAGCTGAGGATCAGGCGCTGGGGTAGAAGACCAGGCACTGGAGCTGACCAGGAGCTGGAGCTGAAGATCAGGAGCTGAAACAAGCATGACAGGAAACAGGAACAAGGGATCCAGGCAAGAGCCGAGACAGCACTGCAACAACCTCCAAGCAGGAACCTTGTTGCAAGGCATTTAACTCAAGCAGACGCTGGCCTTAAATACTTGCCCGTGTCTGACGTCATCTCAGTGGGCGGCCCGCGGTCTGGCAGGAAAAGCCCTTTAAATTGCATCTCCTTGCGTGAGCGCACGCGCCTAGGAGGGGAGGGGCCAGATTCAGAGGCTTGGCAGCGTTTCCCTTGTGGAGATGCCGCCGCGAGGCAGGCAGAGCAGGCCCGAGTGGCAGAGGGCCCTGCTGCCGGTGCACCGACACAAGGAGCGACAGCCCGAGCCGCGGGCCCCGATGCTGACGCCCCGGGAGGAAAGGTAAGGACCCGGTCGCGCAACTTGCGACCGGGATCGCAACAGTACCCCCCCTCTCTTACACCCCCTCCTAGAAGGGCCAGGTTTACCTGGATGAGTCAGATGAAATTGCTGGAGTAGAGACTTATCCAAGATGTTACGGGCTGGCTCCCATGTGTTCTCTTTTGGACCACACCCCTCCCAGGCCAACAGATACTCCCATCGCCGATGGTAAAAACGGACATCAAGAACCTCCCGAACTTGATAGATGGGATCAGCCTGGACGGACGTGTCCGTGGAGTCTGGTACTTGATGATGGTACCTGGAGAGATTGAGAGGTTTTAGCAAAGAGACGTGAAACACATTATGAACGCGCATGGACGAAGGCAGGCGCAGGCGGTAAGAAACCAAGCCTACTCATTCCGCAACACGAAAAGGGCCACAGTACTTTGGAGCTAATCTTCGAGAGGGAAGTCGAAGATGAATATTCTTGGTGATAAGCCAGACTCGGTCTCCAGGAAGAAAGACTGGCACTGGTTGTCGGTGCCGATCTGCCCATCTCTTAGCAGCACTGGCTGCCTTGGAGAGTTTACATTGGATAGAGACCCAGAGAGAGCGGAGTTGTTGAGCAGAGAGTTGAACAGCTGGAGATGCGCTAGGCATGGGCAAGGGCAGTGGTGGTATTAACTGTTTGCCAAATACTGTTAGGAAGGGAGAAGTCCCCATGACCGAATGGGTATGATTATTGTAAGAGAACTCGGCCCATGGTAGGAGTCTTGCCCAATTATCTTGCCTCTCATTGGCAAATGTACGAAGAAATGTCTTCAAAGAACGATTGGTGCATTCCGTCTGCCCATTACTTTGGGGGTGAAATGCTGTAGACAAATTAAGCTGCACATCAAACATTTTGCACAAAGCTCTCCAATATCGGGCGGTGATCTGTGGTCCTCGATCAGACACTATATCCTGTGGAAGACCGTGAATTCAGAAGACATGCTGTGTAAATAACTGGCTAGAGAATGAGATGATTGTATGTATTTTGAACTGGGGAAACCTCATAAAGTGCCAAGAATGGGCTATATGAAAATGCCTCTATGGCTACTTAATCCAACTCCAATATAGTGGTTGTTGGAGAAAGGTTATAATCATTGGAAAACCCCAGCAGTCCAGTGTAACTTTGGTGGTATACAACAAACTGATGTTATACCACTTAAAACTCACAGTTCTGACGCATTGATGTGTTCAAAGCTTCATGCAATCAGTCTTTTAATCGTATTCCCACAGAGTTTTTGTTATCTCTCACGCGATTAGTCCTTTTTAATAATTTTTTTGCTTTTCAACAAGAATATTTTTTACAGACACACGGGGTAGATATGGGTTCTCCCATAGCCCCTGACATAGCAAATTTATTTGTTGCCAAATTTGAAGAGACTTTTGTATATCAGTCACCTCATTTTGCAAACATCATCGCATGGGCAAGATATATCGACGATATATTTTTTGTTTGGACAAGCACAGAAGAACAGCTATTACAGTTTCACGCCTGGCTCAATCAAGCTCACCTTTGCTTGAAATTTGCCATTACCTATCATCAGAAACAAATATTCTTTTTAGATATTCTTATCAAAAAATCTACTTCAGGAGTGGAAACCACTTTGTATCGTAAACCTACTGATAAGAACAATTTATTATGTTTTGAGAGCCATCACCCACGCCGTTTTAAAGAGGGTTTACCAGTAGGACAATTCTTCCGGATTCGTAGACTATGTTCAGATAAACATGATTTTCACAAACAAGCTGGTCTCCTTCAACAACGGTTTTTGGATAGAGGATATCCCAATTACAGTATTAAAAAAGCATACAAACGTGCCAAATATTCAGAACGTGAACAACTGTTAAATTACAAAAGTAGATCGACAGAAACTAATTTGATATGTGTGTTACCACACACCAGTTGCACGAATAAAGTCAAACAAGCCATATTACGTAACTGGCATGTACTTAGCCCACATCGAATTTTTCATACCCCACCGATGTTTGCATATTCAAGAGGGACTAATATCAAACAACATGTAGTTCGAGCAGCTCCCACGTTCCGACCAGTTTCCAATCTGTCAGGACAAATTACGTGTGACAAATGTAGTTTTTGCACTCAAGCAATCACAGGTCCTGATTGGACGGACCCTAATACTGGCATAGTTGTATACAGGAAACAACAGGTAGACTGCAACACCGATTTTGTCATATACGGAATCATCTGTCCATGCCCGCTTATATATGTGGGATGTACTAAACGGAAAATCAGAACGAGACTCACTGAACACAAGAGTCGTCTCAAAAATAAAGACATGAAAGCAGCCATAGTTTCACATTGTGTTGATCACCAACATGTTTTTGAAGATCTTAAATGGTTGATCATAGAACATGTTTCACCATCATGGAGAGGGGGTGACAGAGTATCTATTTTAAATTATAAAGAAAATCAGTGGATCTTTCGACTCCAATCTGTTGAACCCACCGGTCTGAATGAGAAGATCGAATGGTATACTCTTATTTAGGATGTTTTTGAGTATTATCAGTTTTTCATATCGTGTCCCACTAGCTGGCTCCAAAGTTCTACTTTTGAGGACTTGAGTATACAGAGTATAAGATCCCATTTTAACTGGTATCCAATATGGCCGATTGATGACGTATGAATCCTTTTTTGGATAGACTAAAGTTAATTTCACATCCAAGATGGCTGACAGATGACGTCTAACTCCTTTTTTGGATAGTTTTGAGGTGTATTCCAATCCAAAATGGCCGATTGATGACGTATAGATCCTTTTTTGGACAGATCAAAGTTGTTTCCACATTCAATATGGCCGACAGATGACGTCTAACTCCTTATCTGGACAGATTACAGGTATATTCCCATCCAAAATGGCGCCCGATAACATTTTAAACCAATTGTGGTTAGATTAGGGTTTTCCAAGCAATCAAAAATGGTGGATTGATGACGTAGATGACCATAATTGGTCTTTCACGTCATTTCCTTTCACAAATCGGCGGGAATTTTTCAGCCTTATAACGTTTCGGGCCGCCGTCTGTCAGTGCCATAGCAGCGATATGAACTTTTCACAATCGCGCATGTAAGTACGTTTCTTTTCACTGCTCATCATATGTTTTGTCCACGATGTCTGTTCGAGAGTTCTATTATGGGCAAAAAAAATTTTTCATTTTCATTTGTATACTCCGTTAGTCCGAGAGAGGAAGAAGCACTTTGACCCAGAAAATCTGCATTGCTACAATTTCAGCGTAAGCACAACATTCAAATGAAAGAAGCAGTTTTGCTATCATTTATTGAGTGAGTCCTACGTTTTCCAAATCATGCCATGTTTAATATAGATGTTCTTTGCATCATCACAAAGATTGTATGTGTTTGAATATTTTTTCAGGTGTATTTTCACAGCTAAGACATATGGATACCATCCATGCTTAAAAGTCACTCCCTGATGAAGAGAACTCACTCGAAACATTGCAGTTATTTGGGATTAAAAGACTGATTGCATGAAGCTTTGAACACAACATCTGTGCGTCAGAACTGTGAGTTGTAAGTGGTATAACATCAGTTTGTTGTATACCACCAAAGTTATACTGGACTGCTAGGGTTTTCCAATGATTATAACCTTTCTCCAACAACCACTATATTGGAGTTGGATTGAGTAGCCATAGAGGCATTTTCATATAGCCCATTATTGGCACTTTATGAGGTTTCCCCAGTTCAAAATACATACAATCATCTCATTCTCTAGCTAGACTTTTCTATAATTTAGTATTGATCATATGAGTGTCTGGCATCATCTGGATTTATTATTTTGTGTAAATAGCTGGGCCAGCTCGGGTGCAGATGGTAATTTGGGGAGTGGAACAAAGTGGCCATCTTGGAGAAACAATCCACGGTTACCCAGATGACTGTGTTTCCCTCGGAAGCAGGGAGGTCTACCACAAAATCCGTGGTGAGGTGAGTCCAGGGTTCTACCGGTATGGGCAAAGGTTGCAGCGTTCCCCATGGCTTTCCACTTTGCAGCTTCTGTATTGCGCAGGTGGGGCATGAGCTAACGTATGTGCGGATGTCTTGTCTTATGGTAGGCCACCAGTAATATCGATTTAGTAAATCGAGAGTTCTCTCGCGGCCAGCGTGACCACCTGTGAAGGACTCGTGGGCCCAGTCTAGAACCCTCCTTCAAGAGCGTCAGGGAACCATCGTTTTTCCTTGCGGATTTATAATAGTACTGGACAAATTAATCTTTGCTGGATCCAGAATATACTGATGACGTTCCCCATCTTCTTTCAACTTCACGGTACGAGATAGGGCATCCGCTCGCACATTCTTGGACACAGGCCGGTAGCGAAGCACGAAGTTAAAGTGATTGAAGAACAGAGACCACTGAGCTTGTCTGGGATTCAAGCGTTTTGCTTGGCACAGGAACTCCAAATTCTTGTGGTCCATGTAGACTGTGATGGTGTGCGCAGCCCCCTCCAGCCATTGTCTCCATTCTTCGAAAGCCATTTTGATTGCTAAGAGTTCTTTATCTCCAATGCTGTAGTTACATTCAGCTGTGGAGAATTTCTTAGAGAAGTATGAGCATGGTAACAGTCCCCCTGAAGTAGTGCTTTGACTAAGCACAGCCCCTACAGCGACATTAGAAGCATCCACCTCTACTATAAATGGGCGAAGGGGATCAGGGTGACGTAAACAGATATCCTGTAAGAAGGCCTTCTTGAGATTTTCAAATGCTAGGCAGGCTGCCTCTGGCCATTCCACAGCGTCAGCCCCCTTTCTTGTAAGCGCAGTGAGTGGTGCTACCTTGAGAGAATAGTGAGGAATGAAATGTCTGTAAAAATTTGCAAAACCGAGGAAGCACTGCAAGGTTTTTAATCCTCTAGGGCGAGGCCAATCTTTAATGGCTGCCACCTTCTCTGGATCCATCTGGAATCCGGTTGCTGACACGATATATCCCAGGAAGGGAAGAGACTCTTGTTCAAACATGCATTTCTCCAGTTTTGCATACAAGTGATTGTCCCGGAGGATTTGCAAAACCTGCCTTACATGTTGTCGATGTGATTTCAAGTCACGACAGTAGATTAATACGTCATCCAAATACACAATGACTGAGGAATGTAATAGTTCAAGTAGTACTTCATTCATAAGGTGCTGGAAGATTGCCGGGGCATTGCATAATCCAAACGGCATGACGAGATACTCATAATGCCCATCCCTGGCGTTAAAGGCAGTTTTCCATTCATCACCAGGACGAATCCGGACTAAGTTATAGGCACCCCGTAAATCCAGTTTCGTGAAGACCCTGGCACCCTGCAACCTGTCCAGGAGTTCAGGGATCAACAGGAGGGGATAGCGATCTCACTTGGTAATGGCATTAAGACCCCTATAGTCGATGCATGGTCTTAGCAAATCATCCTTTTTCCCTACAAAGAAAAAACCCACCCCTGCAGGTGACTTGGAGGGTCTGATGAAACCTCTGGCGAGATTCTCGGCAATGTACTCTGACATGGCTTGTGTCTCCGGCAAAGATAAAGGATACACCCTCCCACGGGGTGGTGTGATTCCCGGTAAGAGTTCAATTGCGCAGTCAAATGGGCGATGTTGGGGTAGAATCTCTGCTTTTTTCTTGGAGAACACATCAGGCAAAGTCCACATAGGGCACAGGAGGTCCAATGGAGGTATGCAAAAGAGGTATGACTGGTGCACTGGGAACTTTGAGACAGTTGGAAAAACAATAGGAGCTCCATTAAGCAATCTGTAATGAGTCCCACTGGATGACAGGAGAATGCATTTGAAGCCATGGTAAGCAGAGCACCACGGGATGGACGGCTTTCTCCAGAATCAGAAAAGCTATTTCTTCAGAGTGCGTAACTCCGGTGCGGAGCGTGAGAGGGACCGTGGCGGCAGAGATGCTTCCGGGAAGAAGAGTTCCACGAATGGAGGTAATCCGCAAAGGGGGTTCTCGTGGCAGAGTGGGAATACGTAGCTGTTGAACAAGGTCTGCCAGAATAAAGTTACCCCCTGCCCCAGAGTCAATGAATGTGAGAGTCTCGAAAGACATACCAGGATATTCCAAAGTGATGGGGTACGGTACATTGAGGAGCGGAATTGACGCAGCCTAGGAGTAACTCCCCAAAACCTCCTAGGCTCTTGCGTTTTCAGGACGCTCCTTACATTGAGCCAAGAAGTGGCCTTTACTGCCGCAGTAAAGACATAAGCCCTGTTGCCAGAGGATGTGGTTAGTGCAGTTAGTATAGCTGTGTTTAAAAAAGGATTGGATAAGTTCTTGAAGGAGAAGTCCATTACCTGCTATTAAGTTCACTTGGAGAATAGCCACTGCCATTAGCAATGGTAACATGGAATAGACTTAGTTTTTGGGTAATTGCCAGGTTCTTATGGCCTGGATTGGCCACTGTTGGAAACAGGATGCTGGGCTTGATGGACCCTTGGTCTGACCCAGTATGGCATTTTCTTATGTTCTTATGTTCTTAAGGTTTGACGACGTCGTCTCTCCTCCGCCATCAGTGGGGTGCGGCCCAATTGCATGGGTTCTTCAGAGGACCCCTCAGATCATGCTGCTCCCTGGCTAGACACCACAGTCATGGGCCGAGAGAATACTGGTGCTAGTGGCACGGTGAGCCGAAATGGACGACCCTCCTTCGCTCTTTGCTGCAAGCGGCGATCTATTCGCCCTGCCAAGTCTATGAGAGCATTGATGTTGTCCGGTATGTTGCGGGCTGCCAACTCATCCTTAATACGTGCCGACAGACCTTCTAAGAACACTCCTCGCAGGCTATCCTCTCGCCAACCAACCTCAAGGGCAAGAGTACGGAACTCTATGACATAATCCGCTAGAGAGTGGGACCCTTGTCTTAGTTGGCGCAGTTCTGACGTGGCAGTGGATAAGCATGCGGGTTCATCGAAGGCTTGTTTAAAACTGGTCATGAACTGTGGCAAGCTGTTCAGCAACGGGTCATTTCGCTCCCATATGGGTGAGGCCCAAGTCAATGCCTTTCCGTCAAGTTTCCCACAGACTCCTTCACAGAGTCTGTGGGAAACTGATTGGGTAGGAGGGAGAAGCGAATGTAACATTGGTTCAAGAACCCTCGGCAAGTCTTAGCCTCCCCGGAATAGCTGGAAGGTGCGGGCAGCTAAGTAGGGGTATTGACCCTCACCACAAGAGCGGGTAGAGGAATCTGAGGAGGCTGTGGAGGTATGGCATCCAATCGATTCGCCAAACGTTCCACAGTAGCCTCCAGCACATCCAGACAATGTTGCTGTTGCTGCAGGCGCTGGGCCATTCCGGGAATGGCCTGGAGGCCCGATAAATCCGCCGAGTCCATGGCCTTGCAAACTGTTGCGAGTGTAGCGGTGGACACTTGGACCGGCCTGACGGAGTGAGATGGTAGTAGAGGAAGAGTACTCCGCTGTGAAGAAGTAGGCCGGGAGGCGGTGACGAGCCGGACGTGGAGTTGGTGTCTTCACCCTGGAAGCCCAAGGACCCCCCGAGAGGAGCCTGTGAGGTCCCAGGCTGCTGGGACTTAGGCGATCAGAGAAGGAGATGTCTTCACCCTGGAAGCTCGAGGACCCCCCTGGGAGGAGCCCGTGAGGTCCCGAGTCGCTGGGACTTAGGCGAAAGCTAGAGAGCAGAAGTGAATACAGACCAAGGTCGAGGCAGGCGGCAGACATGGAGAGTCAAGAGTAGGCAGAAGTCAGGAACCTGGAAGCAATCAAGGAATCTCCGAACCAGAAGCAGAAGAACTAGAGCCGGACCTGAAGATCAGAATCTGGAGCTGAAGATCAGGCGCTGGGGCAGAACACCAGGCGCTGGAGCTGAAGACCAGGCGCTGAAGCCGAAGACCAGGAGCTGGAGCCGAAGACCAGGAACTGAAACAAGCACAACAGGAAACAGGAACAAGAAATCCAGGCAAGAGCCGAGACAGCACTGCAACAACCTCCAAGCAGGAATCTTGTTGCAAGGCATTTAACTCAAGCAGACGCCGGCCTTAAATACTTGCTGGCGTCTGACATCATCACAGAGGGCAGTCTGGTGGGAAAAGCCCTTTAAATAGCATCTCCTTGCTCGCGTGCACGCCTCGGAGGGGAGGGGCCAGATTCCGAGGCTCAGCGGCGTCTCCCTCGTGGAGATGCCACCACGAGGCAGGTAGAGCAGGCCCGAGCGGGAGAAGGCCCTGCTGCCGGTGCACAGACGCAAGAAGCAACAGCCCGATCCGCAGGCCCCGATGCTGATGCCCTGGGAGAAAAGGTAAGGACCTAGTCGCACAACTTGTGACCGGGACCGCAACATTCTTAGCCTTTTTTAATGATATTTTCCCAAACCTTCTTTCAAAATATGTGGTGGTCTATCTAAATGATATTCTAATTTTTTCTCTAGACCTGACCATTCACAGACAGCATGTTCAGGAGGTCCTTTTCTGGCTCAATCAATACCAGCTCCTTGCTAAGATCAAGAAATGCATTTTTTGAGAACATGCAGGTCTATTTTCTCAGTTAAATAATCTCAGACAAAGACTTTGAGATAGATCCTGGCAAAGTAGCAGCTATCCTTGATTGCCAATTTCCTCTGAGAAAGGCTATTCAGCATTACTTATGTTTCACCAATTTTTACAGGTAATTTATCCAGACCTTTTCTAGGCTAGTGACACTGTTAAGTTAAGGGCCAGCATATATTTCCTTTTGGCCTAGTTTTTATATATTCCTTTTTTATGTAGACACTAGTACTTAATATTTTTAGGTAGATCATATAATCTTGTTTTTCTCCCATTTCTCTCTTCAAATTCTGCTGACTTCTAGCAAAAGTGCTGGTTTCTTCTGTCCAGCTGACCTTTCACTTTTATTGTCTATTATCTTAAGTTACTATTACTTTTCTGTGAGATAAGGAAGAGAGGAAAGGCTAGTTTTCTTAAGGCAGATGACGATTAGGATAGTAATCATAAGCTGAACTGTTAATTACTAAAGACAGAAACTGACAGAAGTATATATTATAGGTCATCAACTCATCAGAAATGGCCATTTGAAACTGCAAACACTGTAAATATAACTATTGGTCTTACAAAGTGCTGAATAAGTTACTTTTATAAGTGAACTATTTCAAATCCTGGACATTGGAAACATCAGCTATCAGATAGCAAGCAACTTCTGCAGAATTGAGAAAAGTTTTCAATATCTTGCATGAAGATTGCTGGTATGTTAGCACGGCAAGATTTCCATTGATTGATTTGGAAAAGTATAAGCAACTAGGAGACAATTGCTGGCAGAACTCACTTTAAATGCTCATTCTTGAAAAGAACTTATTTACTAATTCACTTCCACACAACCAGCTGTGCATAACTGCAGTACCAAGTTACTATAATACCAGTGCAGTTACATCCAGTATTAGTGAAAGACTAACAATAATGGTCACACAAATACTACAGTATCCAGAATAGTAGCCTTTTCATCATATGATGCAGAGAAAGAGAGACAGAGACCCGAATGAGAGAATTTCAGGACATTTGGGAAGATAAACGGCTGCTGGCAACTCCCAGTTTCCAGCTTGTGGGTGAGAAATTTCCATGAAGAGTGGGATTTGTAAATATTGTTTTCCTATTTTAAAAGAGAGCTAATCACAAATTTAAAAGACAGTCATAAGTTTAAAGTAATAGAATATTGTTGTGGATAGTTGTGGCCAGTGATAAGGTTTTTAAATCAAACTGGAGGCTTTGAAAATTTTTCATATAGATGTATGATGATGTATCTTGTCTGCTATTATAAAATATATTTTGTTTATTATTAGGAAGCTTTATCAATATATCTGGGTGAATTCTTATATTTTGTGTCCAACAGTGTGGTTACGTTTGTTGTATTTGATGTAGAATGGGGCCTTGAGATAAACAATGGAAGTTTATTAGGTAGCCCTACACCAAATTAGCTGAGGTGAAGAGATTTGAGGATGAAATTAAACAGAGAGCACCAGCGTTTCTTCCCTAGTAGTTTATAGCACCACTGATGGCATTGATGTAAAAGTGGATTCCTAACAATGCTTTGAATCCCAAGACTCAGAAGGCCTTTGAGAAACAAAAATAACTTTTTTGTTTCTGCTCCTGTGTTATGCCATCCTGAACCATCCAAGGCAGTTATTATAGAGATGGATGCAGCAGAAGTTTGAACTGGGGCAGTTTTGTTGCAAAGACCAAACCCTGATTCATGGCTCCACTTATGCGATTACTTCTCCTGGATATGCTCCTCACCAAGTGCAATTATAATATAAGGAACTGGGAACTTCTTGCCATAAAATGGAAGAGTAGAGACATTTGTTAGAGGGTGCAGTTTTTCGAGGCCATGAGGTATTTCAACTCCCAGCTGGTTCGTTGTACCATTTTCTTTACCTGATTCCTGTTTATCATTTTCTGTCATCCAGGTTTAAAGAATGTCAAGAGCGATACACTCAACAATTTTCTCTGGAGGACATCTCTCTTCCTAACGATAAAGGTTCCATTATACCAGAGTCCAAGATTGTTGTGAATATTGCAAAAGTAAAGCTTATGGAAGAAATGTTTCAAGAATCCCATGGTGTGGAACCTCCTTCAATTGGTCATACCTTTGTCCCTTAGAATTATCACCTGGTTATCCTTAAATGGAGACTTGATTCCAAGTTATCAGGTCACCTAGGAGTTAAGAAAAACATTAACTTAATCTCTAGAACCTTCTGGTGGCACTCTTTTCATAAAGATTGTACAGCCTATGTCTTGGCTTGTCCAATGTGTGACAGAACCAAGGTACCTCATTGCCACCCATCTGGTCTCTTACAGCTGCTTCCAGTTCCAGTTACTTCTTGGATCCACCTCTCCATGGATTTCATCACTGATCTCCTGACATCCAATGCCTATACAGAGATCTTATGAATGATTGATTGGTTTTCTTGGCTGAAGGAGTAGCCTAGTAATTAGTGCAGCAGATGAGAACTAGAGAAGGCAAAGTTCAAATCCTGCTGATGCATCTTGTGAAATTGAGCAAGTAATTTCACCTTTTATTACCTCAGGCAGAAACTTACGTCTTATTTACTAAGGGGTCAATATTCAAAGACATTTAGATGGATAACTGAAATGTTATCTGTCTAAATGGCAATACAACAGTATTTACAGCCTATGCAGCTAAATTCTAGTCACATAATGAGTTATTTATTTAAAACCTTTTTTATACCATCGTTAAGTAATATACCATCACAAAGGTTTACAAGTAGGCACATAAATCAAGGTAATTTTGAATGTGTACTATAGTACATTCTAACAGGTGCCAAAACGGTTCGGTAACAATATGTCATAAAAAGACTCTCAATTGTTTAGAGAAGTAGGTCTTGACTATGTATACCTGTAAGGTACTTATTCATAGGTAAAATTCCCATGCTCTGTGTTTTATTATTACGTTAGTTGTGAGATAAACTTATTAAAATTTATAATGCATATTGTGGGGTAGATTTTCAAAGGGTTATGTGTGTAACGTACGCGCATAACTCCAGAAAACCTAACCCAAACCCCCCTTGCGCGTGCCCCGGGACACGTGTAAGTCCAGGGGCTTTTCGGGGGGGGGGCATGTCAGGGGCGTGGCCGCAGCCTCCAGACCAGCCCCCGGACCGGAACCTGGCACTCCGGCAGCCGGCCTCCGTGTGCGAGTTACGTCTGCCTCGAGCAGGCGTAACTTTGGGAATAAAGGTGGGGGGGTTAGATAGGGCTGGGGGGGTGGGTTAGGTAGGGAAAGGGAGAGGAAGGTGGGGGGAGGTGGAGGGAACGGGCAGCGCGCGCAGGGCTCGGTGTGCGCAAGTTGCACAAATGTGCACCCCCTTGCGCGCGCCGACCCCAAATTTTATAAGATACGCGCGGGTTGATCTCGCTGTCTTGACTGAAGGAATGGTTAAGAGTGCTTTGTTTGCTGAACGGAGGTTTCTGTGAGGGACGTCTACCCTTAGGGGTACATTTTAAAAAACAGCGCGCGCGTACTTTTGTTCACGCACCAGGCGCGAACAAAAGTACGCCGGATTTTATAATATACGCACGTAGTCACACGTATCTTATAAAATCTGGGGTCGGTGCACGCAAGGGGGTGCACATTTGTGCAACTTGCACGCGCCGAGCCCTGCGCGCGCTGCCTGTTCCCTCTGAGGCCGCTCCAAAATCGGAGCGGCCTCGGAGGGAACTTTCCTTCTGCCTCCCCCCCATCTTCCCCTATCTAACCCACCCCCCAGCCCTACCTAAATCCCCCTACTAACCTTTATCCGTGAAGTTACGCCTGCCTCTGGGCAGTCGTAACTTATGCGCGCCAGCTGTCTGCTGATGCGGCAAGCCCCGACACAGGCTGCTGTGTCGGGGCACTCTGCCACGCCCCCAGACCGCCCCCACACCCCGAACACACCCCCAAGCAGACACCACGCCCCTTGGCCACGCCCCCGATCGCCCCTTTTTGCAAGCCCCGGGACTTACGTGCGTCTTGGGGCTTGCGCGCGCTGCCGAGCCTATGCAAAATAGGCTCGGCGCGCGCAGGGTTTTTTTTTTAAGGGTTACATGCATAACATATGCGCGTAACCCTTTTAAAATCCGGCCCTTAGTGCTGTGTTTAGCCAGTCTGCCTTTTCAGCATGTATTAGTTTATGTATGGTGCATAGGGCTTTGTATTTTATTCTGTGTTCTATGGGTAACCAGTGTAATTCTACTAGAGTTTCAGTTATATGGTCCATCCTTTTTCCAGTTAGTATTCTTGCTGCTGTGTTTTGAAAAATTTGAAGTGGCCTTGATGTTGTATTTGGGAGTCCTAGTAAAAGTGCATTACAGTAGTCACTGCTGGAGAATACTAGTGCCTGGAGCACTTTTCTGAAGTCTGCAGGTGTTTGTAGTGGTTTTAGTTTCCTGAGGATCATGAGTTTTCTGTAGCCTTCTTTTACTTTTAGTGATATGTGCTGTTTTAGATTTATTTATTTTATTTATTTATTTATTTTGAATTTTTTATATACCGATGTTCCTGTAAAGAATACATATCACACCGGTTTACAAGGAAGAAACTGTCGCCTCGATGGCGGTTTACATTGAAACATTTAACAATTAACAATTAACAGCAACAAGAAGGCGCGTAGAGGAACTAAGTGGAGCTTACAGTGAACATTCATGATTATATAAAAATCAATGACGTCCATTTCTGGGTCCATTATTATTCCGAGGTTCCGTACCTTTTCAGCTAGTTCAATTTTCTGGTTATTTTTTAGTTTTATTGGAGTTTGAATGATTTCGATATTTTTTCGTTCTAGAAATTCTGTTTTTCCATGTTAATCACAAGTTCCATTCTGTTTAACAGTTGCTTGATAATGTCTAGGTACATGTTAGCTAGGTTTAACATTTCTCTATTGTGTCATCGACTGTTAGAATTAGTTAAATGTCATCTGCATAAATGTAATGTATGATTCCTAATCCTGCTAGTAGATGGCATAAGGGCAGCATGTATAGGTTAAAGAGGGTTGCGGACAAGGCTGATCCTTGCGGTACTCCTGTTTCAAGATTGAATTTATCTGATAATACATCTTTGATCTGCACTTGAAAGAACCTATTGTTTAGAAATGAACTAAACCAGTTTATTGTTTTGCTGTGCAACAATGTAGCCGTATAAGTCAGGGGCATTTCCAGGAGTGGGTAGGATGCGAGTTTGGGAAGAAATGGAGCTAGCCACATAAGTTTGCGCTAACTCCAATATGGAGTTAGTCACTTAACTTATGCGGCTAACTCTGGTTGCACCGTAGGGTTGCCCTAAAGTTAGCCACATAAACATATGTAGCTAACTAAGATAATCAAGTATATTCAACAATGGAAACGCACTGCTGAATATACCCAGCTATTTAGCCAGATATGCTTATCTGGCTAACTAGCCGAGCTGCTCAGCAGCTGAATATTGGCCTCTAAAGGTTTTTTTCATATTTTGTGTCTATGAAAAATATGTTTAATAAATAAGGCCCTTAGGGGTATATTTACTAAGCTGCAATAAGTGTACAATGCTCGAAAAACACTGTTTATTGCACAAAATAAATTTATTACAGTGATATTGTGTGATATTTTCCTAAAAACCCACCCCATATAGAAAAGAGCTGCTTTGCATGCATAAAATTAGCAAATGTATTCAAAGCAGCTCATTCCTACCTAAATTCATGCAAAAGAAATTAGGCTTGCCTGAAATAATACAAGTCGTGTTATCCTCTGAAAAGTTAGCTACAACTCAGGAGCTGTAGCTAAATTTTCCCCAGAGAATCAGGACATTAATGCACATCCTGATACTCCAGTGCTGAAATTTAAAGGGCCATAATCTGCCCCAAATAACTCCCATAACTCCCCCCCCCCATGTAAAATATTCCCTTTGGGATTTGGATAGATGACCATCCACCCTCTGCCGCCTCTCAAGGCAGCCCAGAAGGGGAATTAGATTTTAAAAAATAGAATAAAAGAGTTGGGTGGCAATGTTCCTAAATCCCATCCTTGACAACATTAACTCCCCCCCCCCCCCATTCCACCCTAAACCAGCACCCCTCCCGGTAGAAGGGATTCCCCACCCCCTACACACACACACACACACACCTTAGAATAGATCCCTGATAATCTAGTGGTGTCCCTGGTAGTTTAGTGGGGTTCAGAGAGACCCTGAGGCTCTGGGCCAGTCACAACCATTTTCCAAGTGGAGTTCGGGGTATCAGTTAAAACCCAAAAGGTGTGGCAGAATTTACTGCAGTAGATAACAGGGATGCCCTTGTGTCAGATGTCCCTCCATACCTGTGTTTAGGACTGCCTGTTCCACATAAGGACTGTAAGTGATGCAACAGAGGTGTTATACATGGCGGAGAGATGGCAAGATTGCATTTTTGGTGGTGATCTTCCTGCCCCTCCTGTGCCTTTGGATTTTAAGAAAAGGAGTCCCCCCAACAGCACCTAAATTTGGCCTTGGATGACCAGTTGAGGGTGGGGTGGGATGTGGTTGACATTTAAATTAACTATTTTACACGAAACAGGACAGAAAAATCCTAGAAGGATATGCAATAAGTAAAATTATTTCATATTGATATGTGCCACATTTTGTACACCAAAGTGTTATTTTCTCTGGAAAAAAACCATCACATTTTGGTTAGTTTCCTCAACTTTACCTCAGCTCCCTTCTTGCTGTTTCTGCTCCTTTGCCACAGTAATTCTTGCGATGTGCAAAGGAAAACGTAATTCTTTTTTGACTTGAGGAAGAGAGTTTTAGCTCCCGAAAGCTAGTCAAGAAATGTGTTTAGTCCAATAAAAAGGAATCACATTTTATTTTCTTTCTTTGTTAAGCTTTATTAACATAATTAATAGCAGACAAAATATCCTAAATTAGCTTTTAGGTTTTTTTGAGTTTAAAGGCAAAAATCAGAGTATCTGCTGATTTTCAGAGATAAATCTGTGTGCATTCACTAGTACTTCTCTTTCTCAGCGTCAGCTGAAACATGGATTCTAAATTTAATTGCTTAATTTACTGCTGAAAATTGTCAGAACAACCATCCTGCTATGTACACATAAGAGAGCCTATCAAGCCTAATTTACTACTTACAATACCTGAATGTAATCCACTTTGAAGTGCCGAAAAACAGAATATATATATATATATATATATATATATACACACAAAAAAAACTAGGAAAATAGATATGTTTTGTCATGCTATATGTTGTTGCTAAATTACTTCCAAAGTTTGCATTATGCAAAAGCTGTTGCTTTTGAATAGTAAAAAGGTAGGCAAATTATCAGATGTGTGTGTAAGAACACAGTATGCAAATTATAATAGCACCGTCTAAAATTACTGGTAGGATAGATTCCTCCCCTGCAGGCTAGATACTTCGGCTTCTACCCTGTTATTCCTAATGGCCTGAATTCCTTGTAGATATGTTCAAGCAGAGGAACATTTGAATTTAAAAAGTGCCATGAAAAACTAAGTGAGTCCAGTCCCGTCCCCCCACCTTGTGGCAAAAACTGGAAAAGCTATAAATGGGCTGTTGTTATTCTAAATCAAACTGCATATTAGCAGGTGATCAAACAACACAAAGTACAGCATTAACAACAGATGAGAATTAATTGTATTTACTAAACATCCCCCCCCCCCCCCCCCCCCCCCCCCTAGACACAGAATGGGAGAACAGCCTTAATAAATCAGCCCCTTGGTTTAAAGATAAATGACATCGCATTCCAAGGAAGCGAGGAGCGGGAGGGACAGGACCACAGGGCTCAATTCATCTTAGCTCGGAATGGAATTTAAAACAATTTACAGTCAAAGGGTATTTGTGCCAGGCAAATAAAGATATGTTAACCCTGCATTTGCACATAAAGATATGTTAACCCTGCACTGGCCAGAGAGACCTGCGAGTCTCAGAAAATCCAAATAAAGCCCATTTAATTGGAGATTATGGTTTAATAATCTATGATTTCATTCGCACATTCAGGCAAGATCAGCATTTGCTCTAAGCTGCTCATTTTGTTTTGGCCAGAGGAAAGGAGCATTAACTTCCGAATACTGGTCAAGAAATGCCTTTGGTTAATCAACTCAACGGATATTGCCTTATATACATTTTTGGTTTCTTGACCTTTATTTTGAAATAGACCATCTTTAGTCCAAGATCGCAATTTCCTGCAAGTTCAGGAAGGGAAAAAAAGTCAGTAGAAATAAGGTGTGCTGATAAACATTTCTGCAAAAAAAAAAAAAGTGCTATATAACAAAAGGAGAAAAAAAATGTTCCATGCTCCAAGTAAGAAGTGAACACACTTTCTATGCCCCTGCTGCTTGTGTTTTGTTTTTTCTTAAAGCCTGCACAGCCGGCACGTATCTGCAGCTCCTACCTGCAGACACAGTGGTTTTGGGGTGAGTTGGTAACCATAGGTGTGGGGTGTCTGCCTCGCGGCGTCCATATTTACAGGTGTGAGGTAGAGGAAAGGAAGGATGAGACAATACCGCAGAGAGAACTTCCATGGTGAATAGCCGTGGTCATAGGACGAGACTGTGGAGGAGGCTGTTTAAGAGCGAAGGTTATCAGATAAGGGGAAGAATAGAGGTTGAGAAGCTTGAGAGTGCGCAGCTGGAAGCAAAAACAAAGACAAGGCAATGGCCGTGCCGGTGAGTGGGAGCAGTATAGCACAGTTTGAGAACAAATGCGGAGGGTAAGGGAAAGAATTTGGAGGCAAAAGAGTCAGAGAGATAACCTACATGGAGGTAAAGATATACATGGCCTTAGAACCAGTAGATTTAAAGTTATATTTTGTTGCCCTAGAGCAGAGTACTTGTTTGACTTATCTATCTACTGTACATTTATAAAGCATCTGCTTATGGTTAACACTTTATGTGTATTTCTTTTACAGTAGGCCTAGTTCTTGAAATAATAAGAGCAGCACGGTTTTACCTGTGAAACAATGAACACACCACTGTACAGGGGGGCTGGGATATCACTAGTATACTCCTTTTTAGGACAGCTCCCTTCAGAAGTCTATTCACTGAGGGGGAACCCATTATTATACAGATCATACATCTAGGTGAAATTGCACTAGAAAAAAAAAAGCACTGCCTATTACCACGCCAACAATATGTCCACATAAAAGAGACACATTTAGGGGTACATTTTAAAAAAAAGCGTGCGCGTACTTTTGTTCGCTCACCAGGCGCAAACAAAAGTACGCTGAATTTCATAAGATATGCACGTATCTTATAAAATCCGGCGTTGGCGCACACAAGGGGGTGCACATTTGTGCAACTTGCACACGCCGAGCCCTGCGTGCGCTGCCCGTTCCCTCCGAGGCCGCTCTGAAATCGGAGCGGCCTCGGAAGGAACTTTCCTTCCACCCCCCACCCCCCCCCCCCCCCCGCACCTTCCCCTCCCTTCCCCTACCTAACCCACCCCCCTGGCTCTATCTAAACCCCCCCTTACTGTTATTGTACCAGCCGACTGCTGGTGCGCCATCTCCCAACCCGGGGACTGTTCCGGAGGCCTTGGCCGCACCCCCGGAACACCTCCGAGCCAGCGACACGCCCCCCCGGAACTCCCCGAACGTTGTGCTGCCCACCCGACACGCCCCCCTAGCGAAGCCCTGGGACGTACGCACGTCCCGGGGCTTGCGCGCGCCGCCGAGCCTCTGCAAAATAGGCTCGGCGTGCGCAGGGGCGTTTTAAAAGGGTTACGCATGTACCTTATGCGCGTAACCCTTTTAAAATCTACCTAGTGCTCCCTACAACTATAAAATTAATATTTATTATTAACAACAATTATTTATTCTTAGTGTTATCAATATCCATCCTATTATATAAGAATTTCCATTGGTTGCACAGTCCTTGCTCCAACAAGTTTCAATTCTGTGAGTACAAGGAGAGGTTAATGGACAGACTCAAGGTCACACAGTGAATGATAAAGGGATTTGCAGCTTCATGTTCCAACTGTACTGCACAGCCAAGCCACTGGTTCCAAGGCCATGCCAGCTCAGTGCACTTCCTGGCTCTGCCAGCCTGGGGAGCCATAACCTAGGCCAGGAATTCCCCCTGGGGATTCCATTTGACGACAGAGAGCAAAAAATACTGCGTTAGCAGTCTGGCTCCTTTATGCGTTCTTAGGTTTAAAAGTAGCTAGTTCTTTCATTTTCCTGAACCCCTCAACTCAAATTTCGATGCACTCTGTTTTTTCTAGTGGACATAAAGCATGTACTAAAAAGCATGTTAAAATTAGCAGTGCCAAGCCCACTCCTCCTCCAAGCATTAGACCCCTCCTCTGACAGTGGCAGTTCAATGCAATCTGCTGCCTGGGGCAAGTAAACAGAAGGAGCTACCCCTCCACCCCAGCCCCCCCAAGGCACAGCATGGGTCAAATCAGCAAGAGGACAAGGGAGGGTCCCCTAGGAGTCTAGCCTTTTTGGTGATTTAAAATACTGGGGGAGGCAGGGGTCCGAGTGGCAGATAGAGTATTAGTGGTAATATTTCTAGGAAGTTGGCAACTCTGTCACACTCCCAGGAATCCTACCACTTGCCTCCCAACCTGTCCTAGAATTTGCCCCGGAGGACGTGAGAGATGGGGGACTGATGTGGGTCTGTGTTCGGCACACTCTCTTCAGTCCAGTGAAAGGATATTGGGTGTCCTAGGCAAACCTTACAGCCTTGCACCTCTCTGGCCCTTCTCATACACAGTTAAACATTATTAATTTATAACATTTTACATAAAAAAGGACTTTAAAAGTACAGTCTTCTGAGGTTAAAATCACGTATAACATGCACATTATATTTACATGCACTGTTGCAGTGTGAACCAGAAAACCCTGCAAAAAAGGAAAAAAAAAAGACACTTGGAACCCATATGGTATTAGGTTTATTGTAAAGTTTGTTAGGTGTGAGACTGACCCTCAGAAAGCCATGAGCAAACTAAACAAGAATTATAATATAGTAAAACTCTTATATCAAAACAGCGCTATCTGCTAGCATTCAAACAGTAACAACCCTACCTATGAAAAACAGCACTGCAAATATTAAACCAGGACCTAAAACATCAATACACCTTCTAGTAGGAAAACAGAATAAAGCAGGCTATAGACCCCCCCTACACAGAAATTGCACAGTAGGAGGAAACCTCACCTCAGACATACATGCAGAACACAGCAGAACCTCACCAAATACACAATAAAGAGACCCTAAGTACAAATAGAAACATGCAGGCAAAAAGTGAAGCGGAAACTACAAGTCAGACTCTATATGAAGTGCTACAATGGAAAAACAGAAAAATCACCATTCCTCATAAAATATCAAATGATACAATCAAGAAATATAAAACATCAATCATAATAGTAAAAACATTATAAGAAAAAGAATATTTCATAACAGCTGACAAATAGAACATTCAATAAAGTCTTCTAAAATGTTTTACAAAGTTCCCAAAAAGCAATAAAATACTTCAAAAGAGTAGATACATCAAGTAACACACAATGATTAAAACTAATATGGATAATAGAAATTCCCTGCTCTCCATCCCTAGGAACATTTGACTTCCAGTCAGTCACCCTGAGTTTGCTGTGAATTAATGAGGTGAGACGGGGTGGGGAAGTGCACACAGGTCGGTAACTTTAAAACGGGTGTGCAGGCACAAATACAGTATATATGTGTATATCTGTGCGAGGTCAGATACGTGGCAATTTTATATCCTGCGTGCACATACGCGCTCATGTTATAAAATAGCTGTGGCGCGCTTATGTGTGCGCCTAATTTTAAGCTTGAATTTATTGGGGCGGATTTTCAAAGGGTTCCGCGAGTATATTACGCGCGTAACCCTGAAAACCCGCTCCTGCACGCGCCGAGCCTATTTTGCATAAGCTTGGCAACGTGCGTATGTCCTGGGGCTTGAAAAGGGGGCAGGGTATGGGCAGGGCTGGAGCCTCCAGGCACAGCGGCCATTTGCTACTGTGCCTGGATTGCGGGCCGGCCGTCGCCAGCGCACGCAACCTACGCCTGCCCGGAGGCAGGCGCGACTTCGCGAACAAAGGTGAGGGGGGGGGTTTAGATAGGGCTGGGGGGCGGGTTAGGTAGGGGAAGGGAGGGGAAGGTGGGGGGGGGGGCAGAAGGAAAATTCCCTCCAAGACCTCGAAGGGAACAGGGAAAGCCATCGGGGCTCCCCTAGGGCTCGGCGCATGCAAGGTGCACAAGTGTGCACCCCCTTGCGCGCGCCAACCCCGGATTTTATAACATGCGCGCGGCTGCGTGCGCATGTTATAAAATCGGGCATTGATTTGTGCGCGCCGGGTTGCGAGCACGAATCTACGCCCGCGCGTAAGTTTTAAAATCTGGCCCATTGTGCACAGCATCGTAAGTCGGCTTGGGGACTCGCAAGTGAGGGAATCTTATGACAAAACACGTGTCCAGCCCATTGACTGCTTTCACCAATTCATCCTCAAGTCTGCCCAGTCTAGAGCCAGGTCCTAAAGACACCCCCTGGTTCTTTAGCCTGTACTCCCCCCAGGTAACCCATACCCCTCAAATATTTCAGAGAAGCCTGTAAATAATTCTATAAAGACTCACACCTCCTCCATAGCAGTAGTAAATTTGCGCTCAGTTATACCTGGGAGCACTCTGAAGAGACACAGCTACTTGTGCACATTATCTCTTGGCCCTGCCCTGGAACGCCCATGCTCTGTGCACATTCCGCCCTTTTTTTTTTCCAATGCGAGATATTCGCACATCGGTACTTTTGCGTGTACGTGGGTAGCTTATAAAATCTCACACGCTTCTTACATGTTCACCCATACATAGTCTTCCCCTCCTCTGGAATGCACAAGCTGCAGCAGCCGCCACATTCAGCCCACGCAGTTAATAAGACTACTCCTCTTTCCTCTCGGGGTGTGGGCCGACGCTATGCCTGCTCCTTTCTGTTGGCCACATGGGCCAGCGCTGCACCTATTCCTTCTGGCGGCAACAATTGCTCCTCTTTCTTCTCATCTGCACTGGCCCACATGATACCCTGGGCCCATGCAGGTGGGAAGGAGGAGTCACAATCGTTGCAGTCCTACCACTGCTGTGATGCCACCAAAACTGTGGCACTTTAGGCAGCTACCTAGGTCTTCTACTAGCCCTTCACTCTCTCCCACACCCCAATATATTCTTGCTATCCCTGTACTTCCCATCCTCTTCCTTTCACTCCCCTCTTCTACCTACTCATAGTCTCTTGCCTTCCCTCTCACTCCATCCCTTTTCTCCCCTTTCCCTCACCCCCTTCCCTTCCCTCTCACTCACATCTCCCTTCACTCATAAACTCTTCCCTTCCCTTCCTTCTCGCATCGCCTTCCCTTTCACTCATTCCATCTCAGTGAGAAAGGAGGGGAGATGAGTGAAAGAAGTTTTCACTCACCACTCTCCCCTTCTCTTCTCATTCATTGCCTTGCCTTCTTGCCTCCTCTTCCGCGGGCATTCCATCTTCAGCACCACTGCAGTTCATTTCTTCCCGCCTGTTGGGGTTGGAAAGCCCACAGACGTCATTAAAACTGTGCCGCCGCAGTTCTTTTCTTATGCCCAGGGAGGTGGGAACCCCATGGGCAGGCAGTGCTGAAAACAAGCA
Source organism: Rhinatrema bivittatum (assembly GCF_901001135.1). Classification (NCBI taxonomy): domain Eukaryota; kingdom Metazoa; phylum Chordata; class Amphibia; order Gymnophiona; family Rhinatrematidae; genus Rhinatrema; species Rhinatrema bivittatum. Next base: position 652,395,037 of record NC_042615.1, on the reverse strand, counting down.
TACATTTGGTGGTGACACAGTTTTAGAGAATTCTTTATTGAATACTATAAAGTAATGAGTGTTTTCAATTTATAAATAAAATTTGTGTTAGGACGGTAGGTTGGATTTGATCCCTTTGCTTCCACGTGATACAGTTTGGGGCCCATTGCAGGCGGGAAATTGTGGATTATATTTTGACCCCTGCCTACAACTGATACCAAGTCTTTAAATAGTTAACATAAGAACATGCCATACTGGGTCAGACCAAGGGTCCATCAAGCCCCGCATCCTGTTTCCAACAGAGGCCAATACAGGCTATAAGTACCTGGCAAGTACCCAAAAACTAAGTCTATTCCATGGTACCATTGCTAGTAATAGCAGTGGCTATTTTCTAAGTCAACTTGATTAATAGCAGGCAATGGACTTCTCCAAGAACTTATCCAAACCTTTTTTAATCCCAGCTACACTAACTGCACTAACCACATCCCCTGGCAACAAATTCCAGACTTTAATTGTGCGTTGAGTGAAGAGAACTTTCTCCGATTAGTTTTAAATGTGCTACATGATAACTTCACGGAGTGCCCCCTAATACGTCTATTATCCAAAAGATAAATAACCGATTCACCTTTACCCATTCTAGACCTCTCATGATTTTAAACACCTCTATCATATCCCCCCTCAGCCATTTCTTCTCCAAGCTGAACAGTCCTAAACTCTTTAGTCTTTCCTCATAGGGGAGCTGATCCATCCCCTTTATCATTTTGGTCGCCCTTCTCTGTACCTTCTCCATCACAACAGTATTCAAGGTGCGGTCTCACCATGCAGCAATACAGAGGCATTATGACATTTTCCATTTTATTCACCATTCCCTTACTAATAATTCCTAACATTCTGTTTGCTTTTTTGACTGCTGCGGCACACTAAGCCGACGATTTAAAGTGTTATCCACTATGATGCCTAGATCTTTTTCCTGGGTGGTAGCTCCTAATGTGGAACCTAACATCGTGTAACTACAGCAAGGGTTATTTTTCCCTATATGCAACACCTTGCACTTGTCCACATTACATTTATCTGCCATTTGGATGCCCAATTTTCCAGTCTCACAAGGTCCTCCTGCAATGTATCACAATCCGCTTGTGATTTAATTACTCTGAATAATTTTGTATCATCTGCAAATTTGATTACCTCACTCGTATTCCTTTCCAGATCTTTTACAAATATACGGAAAAGCGTCGGTTCAAGTACAGATCCCTGAGGCTTCTACTGCTCGCCCCCTCCACTGAGAAAATTGTCCATTTAATCCTACTCTGTTTCCTGTCTTTTAATCAGTTTGTAATCCATGAAAGGACATCGCCACCTATCCCATGACTTTTTACTTTTCCTAGAAGCCTCTCATGAGGAACTTTCTGAAAATCCAAATACTCTACATCCACTGGTTCACCTTTATCTACATTTTTATTAACATCTTCAAAAAAGTTATAGTTATTTAGAAAAGTGAATAATTTTTTGATATCTTTGGCACTTTGTGTCATTTTTTTGTTGGTTATTTCTCGTATCTTGCTCCTTTATTATATTTACATTACTGTGGGCCACCGGCAGGAAACTTAACTATGCTCCCTAAGGTGTGGGTAATTTTCCTGCCTTAGTTCACCTGCTTCTCGTCCTTAGATGATGCTGAAACACGGCTCAGGCGTGATCACTGTGGTTTCCCTGCCTTTTTCCCCATAATTGACTCATGTCACTAGAAAAAACTTGCCTGTCCAAAAAGGGATATTAAAACTCATTCATAGGAAAATGAGGCAGCTTAATGCATACCAGGGTTTGGCACAAGGCTTTGCCTGAAATGCTTCATTCTATGGCCATTTATACCGTTCTCTCTTATTCAGCCTCCTGTGCACCTTCTGTTCCTGCTTTGAATAGCAAATATTTTTGTTTGCCTGCCTGCTTGATTTGATATTTGTCTCCACTTCCTTTTTGGCCTCAAAATAGATGAATTGACCTGACTTTAAGGTCTAGAGTACATTAGAGTGTTTTTGAATTTGGGAAATCAGAGAACACTTTGTATCATGAACATCTATTTATTTATTAATAATAATAATAATAATACCACATTATCACAAGAGGTCATTGCAGTTTACAAATCAATTAGCACATGCATAAACATAGCTCAGGACTGGTGACCAGAAAGGTAAAGCCCCAAGAACAGTTTACTTTATGACAATACCATTATCGCTTCAAGGCCAACTGAAAAATGTCTCTTAAAATCAGTGTAACCCGTTTTTTCCCAGGCTTTCCCAGAAACAGTCAAGGGGCTACTTTCAAATGCTGCAGAAGCTGAGGGAAATCTGGCCGCAGCTCCGCATCAGGATTCTTCCATGGGGGGCAGCAAAGCTATAAAACTCAAGGGGATCACAATTACAAATTATAATAACTAAGTTCCAAAACAAAATAATATTGTACTGTTGTAAAAATCAAGTAAAGCAAGACAAAAATAGAAAAGTGCAAGAAAACAGTTCTTCACACGGCACTCAAAGGGTAGACTGGCCTGATCAATCAGAAGAGAAAAAAAATGAAATCAGAAGAAATCAATTTGTCAGGCTACTTAGGTAAGTGCAGAATGAGGACCTCCTCTGTTCCCGATGGGCTTCCTCTCCCTTAAGATCCCAAATGGAACTTGAAGCCCTCTTCTCTCACTTAGAAGAGAAATACTGAAATACCATGCTGGTGAACACTGCAGCAAGGATAGGTTTCTGTCCTCTTAGACCTGGGGATATTCACCTTCCTTGGCACTGCTTTCAGAGTCCCTCTTGGAACTCACTCCAGCTGGTTGAACCAGAGAAACACTCTGTAGACAGGAAGGAGAAGCAAAAAACACCCTTCCCCTTCCAGTAGCCCTGGAGAGCCACAGCCACTTGCTGTCTCTCCCTTACTCCTCTGGTCAACGACACCCTCTAGTGCCTCCTGGGGAATCCTACATAGATTATAAACAGAGACCCGCCCTTTTTGGTTGGACCAGGAAAATCAATCGGAAAAATCCCTCTGTGCTCCTGGAATGACCCCTTAAACAGCCTTAGACCAGCGATAATAAGCTAAGTTTCTATTGCTCAAGCTGTCATGCACTGCAATAGTTGCAGACGGAAAATATTCGCCCACCCCGGAACCGGCAATCACCATCGGAGCAGAGCCTGCGATGAATAATTCATCCGCTTGCTGCTCGAATGACAGCACATGACTGCAATTCTGAATCAAATTCTAAAAATAGGGGCAGCTATTTCAAATGTGCACAAAATAACTGAGGCCAGCTTTATTCAAAAATTGAACTAGTAGTTCCGCTTACTTTTGGAGATTAATAGAATTCACGTACAGTGTGTATACAGTATATTTGCTTTCTATTTCTACAGTGCTAAAAACTATCAGGTGTTGCTTTTAAACTCCTGCTTTGCTCTGCTCCCTGCCAGATGCATTAGGCTACAACTCCTCCCCGCTGGCAGAGGGCAGAAGTGAATTCCTCCAGACTCAACCCTTTAATGTCATCTGTTTATCAGCTGAAGACAAATCATATTTATTACAATTATCAACATTCTCTTGGGACTAAAACAAATCACCTCTAAGATGAGCCAGATCCTGAAAAATCCATTAACAAAAGCCATGAATTGTAGTCTCTGCACTACAAAACGCAAGACTGACCCTGGTGGGGTGCGGGGTCCGGGACAAGTTAGCCTTAACATCTATAATTAAGTTCTTGCTGCTGGGCAGTAATAGCCACAGCCTCTCCCTTCTATCCCCTCCTCACCTAACAGGTACAATCCTCTTCTCCCCCTCCCTTCCCATGGGCAAGAGGAGAGCAGCCCTTCTGCACACCCTCCATTCCTCTGCCTCCTCCTCCTCTGACTCCAAACTGAAATCTGAAGGTGCAGTGCTGCCGGCAGGGCCCCAGGAGACGACTGGGCCCCAGCGCATTCTGCACTCAGAGAGGAGCTTGCAAATGAGGAGGCTGATGCAGGATGGCGGAGGAGGAGGAGGAAGAGGCTGCTACAGCACGGCATGGTCTCTTCAGCAAGTGTGCAGCACGCCGGCTGAGACTGATGCGTGTGTGTCGTCCCCCCAAAAGATGGGAGCCTGGGTAATTGTTCCAATTTTCCCACATCTATGGACGACTCTGCCCCCACCAACAGAAAGAACAGGGGAAACCTTACAGAAGGTGTTTTTATTTTTTTTTTTGGGGGGGGGGGGGTCCTTTTCCCTTTTTTCTTCCCAGTGGTCTCTCTTCTGTTTCTTCCTGCCCTGACTGGCATGCCTCTTTAATTCAGGGGATCCTACCCAGCCGAAAGGCAGGAGGGGATCCTCCTCCAAGGCACAGCTGATCACTAGGTGGAGGGCTGCAAATGCGGTGACGTCTTCTCTCCCTCCCTCCCAGACAGACCAGAGTGCACCATCCCCACAGTGCACCCAGGTCTGACGAAGAGGCCTTTGAACCCGGATTACCCGTGACGCAGGTTTTAATTACAGAGATATCATCAGTTTTAGGTGTTCCCAGCTTAGAAATAAATGCAGACTCCCCCCCACCCCTCTCAAAATATACTTCAGACCAGAATCATTTGCCAGCAATATTTTTTGGTTGTTTTTGGTTTTTAATAATATTACTGTCTCAATAAATTTGGTGTTCAGTAAGTTATGAACTGGCTTTTTTCATCCTTTCTACCAAATTTATTGAGATAGTAATATTATTAAAAACAAAAAAACCCAAAAAATATTGTTTCTGAGGTGTTGCCTATATGGGCATATCCATGCAGTGTGATTATCCATGCAGTTCTGGTTTTTTTGCACATTAGCACACTAATTTCAATTTTTCAGTAGTACTGCTAGTTTTGTTACCTCTATCTATAAGAAAAACTCAGCACACGGGTTGTTTTTTTGCATTCGGAGTAAATAGATAATAGCCTCATTCACATACTAAATGAGGCTATTATCTGTTTCCTCCGAATGCAAAAAAAAAGTACGTCTAAGACGCACATTTTTGCGCTCAGAAATTAACGCCTGCCAGGAGCAGGCATTAATTCCTGAGCACTCCTAAAAGTAGCACAGAAAAGCAGAAAAAACTGCTTTTCTATATGGCCTCCTACTTAATATTGTTGTGATATTAAGTAGGAGGAGCAAATCATTAAAAAAATAATTAAAAAGTTAAAAAAAAATGTGCCAGCAGTCAGTTGTAGGAAGCAGATGCTCTGTTGACAATCGTCCATTTCCTGAACCCTTAGCACATCCATGGGTTAGGAAAACAGACACTGATAAATTCAGCATCCATGTTCCGAACCTGCCGGCACCATAAGGAGTGAATTAATCAATATTAAAGTGTCGTGCACTTAATATTAATGTTTTTACTCCTTCACTTATTGCCCATTGGTCTTTTTCACTGACATTTGTTAGTGAAAGGATCAATCCCCTTTCAGGCCTTCTGAAAATTCAGCGTCCGTTTTCTTAACCAACAGACAGCCCCCCATAGCAGACCTCTCGGGTGCACGCTGTCAAGGAGGCACTAGGAGCGCGCAATTGCCCCTAAGCGCCTCCTTGACAGCACAAGCTCTAATTTAAATATTAAATTGCTTTCCCAGATGTGCCTGGGGCGTGTTAGGAAAGCGGGCGCCGAACATGTTTTCCATCGGGCCCCATTATGTGGCATTGGATGACGCTTTGAATGAGACGTGAGCAGTTGGTTTCAGAAACACTAATCTTTTGGCTCATAATTTCCTGGCCCCTGAGGAAGGCACACGAAATGCGAGTCGCATCGAGTTGGAATGTTTCATGACTTTTTGGAAATAGCGTTTTTAACAGAATCCCTAAGCTAAGCTAAATTCATTTAGGGGTAGATTTTCAAAGGGGTACGCGGTATCCTACGCGCGTACCCCCCGAAAACCTACCTCAAACCCCCCCTGCGGGCGCCGAGCCTATTTTGCATAGGCTCGGCGGTGCGCACAAGCCCCGGGACGCGCGTACGTCCCGGGGCTTGCATGGAGAGGCGTGCCGGGGGCGTGGCGGTCGTGACACGGCGTTTCGGGGGCATGGTGCGGGTGACGCGACGTTTCGGGGCGGCGCCGCGGGCGTGGTTTCGGCCCGGGGTGTTCCGGGGGCGTGGCCGCGCCTTCCGGAACAGCCCCCAGGTCGGGTGATGGCGTGCCAGCAGCCCACTGGTGCGCGCAGATTTACATCTGCCTCCGGCAGGCGTAAATCTGGCGATAAAGATAGGTGGGGGTTTAGATAGGGCCGGGGGGGGGGTGGGTTAGGTAGGGGGAGGGGAAGGTGAGGGGAGGGCGAAAGAAAGTTCCCTCCGAGGCCGCTCCGATTTCGGAGCGGCCTCGGAGGGAACGGAGGCAGGCTGCGCGCCGATCCCGGATTTTAATGGATACGCACGGCTACGCGCGTATCTATTGAAATCCCGCGTACTCTTGTTCGCACCTGGTGCGCGAACAAAAGTACGCGTTCGCGCTAAATTATAAAATCTACCCCAGTATTAGGCTAAGAGATATCGCAGGGCTGTGAGCATTTTTCTCTTAGAGAATGGGATAAAAGCCTTAGTAAATCAGTCCCTAAGCTATTACATTTTCCTTAATTCTCTTTTCTTTATTTAAAAAAAAATGGCAAGTTTGTGCAGCAGCACCTTGGCCCTGTGATCTTGACCTGTAAAACTGCAGTGCCTTGTTCACTAATGAAAATGGGATATTTCTCCAAGTGAAAATTCTGCAGGGACCAGGTTGTTACATTCTTACTATTCTAAGCATAAAACAGCACCACCTCCACTTAACCTGCCAGAAGAGGTGCTAAAGGAGAGTGAGGCAGGAGACAGTATGACTCCCTCCTTCTCTGCTACTGCCAAAGTTCAAAATGGTGCCGTCTGAGCTTCCCGTACTAGCTTGGTGCTTTGGCCAGTGCATGGGTTAGATATGATTTTTTCCCCATCCCACATCTTCTAAATGTAATCTCTGGTTTCACACCCTGTATTCCACTTAGTATTGGCTCAGTCCAAAGAAGATCCCAATACTTGTGCTGAATTTTCCTGATAGGCTGAAGCTGTCTATTATACTCGGTAATAAACCTCATGTTACTGTCTTTTCCAGACTGTACTTTGTACAATTCAATTATTCCCTTTAAAATCAGCAGCTCTCATTGCAGGTCTCCTGCAGCATCAGAATCATCATATCCTCTTTCATACAATATAGATTTTACAGCATATAGACTCCAGCATGTAAATAAATGCACAGCAACTTTGAAAGTATGGTGACAAATGGTCAGGCCTTACTGATTAATTTTCAAAGGCTGAGGTACCTTCTACATAGGTAAAAATGGAATTCACTCACCTAAACCAGCCATGACCGTGTAAATAGATTTTTAGCTGCCTGAAATTGTGCATGTGCTTTTATAACATAAATACTTCTGGCCGCATAGAAATTTATTTTTTTTTTTATATACCAACATATTGGTTTACATTCAAGTTCTATAGGTATTTCCCTATCCCCCTCCTGGTTCATAGCCCACTGCTCTAACCACTAGGCTATTCCAGAGGGCATTTCAGAATTGTGCTTGGAAACCGTGTGCATACATTGAATTTCCCAAAAGCACATGTTACAGGCATGCCGCTAACACACTCAACTTACACCATTGTTCTGAAACACATAATAGTATGAGCATACTTCTATAGCTTCCTAACAAGCCTGATATCCAAACACAGTGCATGCAGGTTGCCCTTTGTTTGAAATTCCACTTGTTATATGCAGGCTTAAAAGTAATCACATACTTTTGCAGTTAAAAGAAGTTTTATTTAAAATTGATTCATTAGTGCATTCTTATTGCTAATGTGGGCACATGCATCAAACGCTGTCATGACAGAAAGGTCACAGGTCAAGGGCAAGTTGCAAGACTGCTTTGCTGAGCTGGATATCTGCAAATCTTAATGGATTTTCACAGTCCATACATCTGCCAAAGCATAGATGGCAGCACTGTTTTTATGCTCAGAACAGCAAGTGTCTAACAATCTGGTCACTGCAGAATTTTCACATGGAGAAGTATCCCATTCTCACTAGTGAACAAGGCCAGGATCTCAGGGCCAAACTTGGCTTACTTAATAAAGAAAAGGCAATAAAGTAAAATGTAATGGGCTTAATGATTCCAAACAGTGGTCCACAGCCCAGCGATATCTCTTAGCCTGTCACTGTGTGTGATAAATTACTGCCATGGTTAATCCCTCATCTAATTTTAATTTCTGGAAACAGGGGGGCTTTTTAAAATAGCAAAACTCTCCAATAAGTAAAGGAAAGGAAAGGGCTGAAGAATGTTTTTCAGAAAATTTAAGAATGAGGCAAAAGTCCTACAGCACCTGTTCTACCAGCATTTTTACGTGCAAAATATTTTTCTGCAATTGCTTCCCTTCGAGAGGTTGAAAGAAAGTAAATCAACTTCGGATGAAAGATTTGCTATTTCACAACTAGGTAAGATAAATCTTTTGGCTAAAAAAGCCTCTTTCACCTCACCTTTTAACCATCCTGGCAATCGTTTGACCTTCCTTCCACCTTTCTTAATGCGTGGAATACATGAGGACTGCGCTTCTAAGATGGTATTTTTTAAAAGTGTCCACGCCTGTTTCACTCTCTCTACCTTTGTAGCTGCACCTTTCACATTTTTAAACTATTTTTCTCATTTTATCAAAGTTTTTCTTTTGAAAGTTTAGTGCTAGAGCCGTGAATTTACTTACTGAGAATTAGATCCTGGATGGAATAAATGACAGTTTTTGGAGCACTTGGCTCAGGAACCGAAGAAAGAGGGAGCAACTTAGATCTAATTCTCAGTGGAGCGCATGATTTGGTGAGAGAGGTAACGGTGGTGGGGCTGCTTGGCAATAGTGATCATAATATGATCAAATTTGAATTAATGACTGGAAGGGGGATAGTAAGTAAATCGAAGAAAATTATTTTTCCCTCAGTGTACAGTTAAGATCTGGAATTCATTGCCAGAGGATGTGGTTACAGCAGTTAGTGTAGCTGGGTTTAAAAAACGTTTGAATAAGTTCCTAGAGGAAAAATCCATAAACTGCTATTAATAAGCAACAGTAACTTGTACTTTATCTACTGTTTGGGTACTTGCCAGGGGACTTGTGACTTGGATTGGCCACTGTTGGAGACAGGATACTGGGCTTGATGGACCCTTGATCTGACCCAGTATAGCATATCTTATGTTCTTATGTTCTAAAACTGACTTGCAGGGGGTTTTGCATTTGTTTCTTACTTTCATCCCTTCTTTAAATCTGCTCCTTAGAGTGGACTGTGCCAGCGGTTTTTACAGATTGTCTCCATAACTTGGACCTACTCTGACATGTGCTACTTTTTCAAACAAGTCTCATCTTGGCATAATCCATAAAATTAAAACTTTGGATCTCATGTCAAGTTGTAACTCAACAGGATTTCATATTTGTTTTTACATTTTCCATGTATTTAATAATCCTTTGAAATGTGATGCACATACAGGAGCCAATATTAAAATATATCTAGCTATGTATGCCGTTGAATATATCCAGATAAGTATTAAAGTTAGCTGGATAACTTTAGACCTACTATGGGCCATGTCTAATTTATCTATTTAACTTAACCGGATAAGGCTCAATATTGCTACTGTACATATATTACCTAACTTTGTACAGAGGCACTTATCTGCAGATATACAAGGATACCACAAGGAATTTAATTGAGGCAAATATAAATTTAATATTGCATATCCTTGGAAGACACAAATGCAAGACCTTCAGCATAGGCAGGGCATTACTGTGTCTTAAAGTCTCTTGTGAAAGCTGTTATTTTATAGTTTTCAAACCATACATAGAACATGCTTGTGAGAGGATCATTTACGCAATATGACTGTCATAAACTGACCTTCTCTAGCCTGAGAAACCTCCTCGCACCTTAAAAAGTTCCTTTGTCTTAGCATTACTTTGAAGTATTCTGTTTCCTTTTGATCTTCTGTGTTTTGTAAATAGATAGGTCTGTGTTCTGTTGCTGGTTTCAGGCCTTTAATTAAAGCTGTGACCTCCGGGAATCTCCAGTTCACCTGGCTTCTGTCAGTCGAGATAGGAATCTGTGAGAACCAAGCTTGTATGGCTCAGCTATCTGCCATTGATAACCTTATGGCCTTTAATTATAGGCTTTACAGAGCCTACAGGTCTCCCAGATATCTTCCAAATTCTTGAGTCTGAGGTCAGTCAAAGGTTCACTGTATCCCAGCAAATTCAGTTTGAAGCAGACAGCTAAGGATTCTGGGACTAGCTGAATGAACCAAAGTCCTGAACCAAGATCTTCATTATATCACTACTTATTCGGCAAAGTTAACCGGGTAGGTAGTGTCAAGCAGTTATGCCTACTGATTGCCTACTGTCTATATGGCTTAACTATTTAGCCTGATAAGTATAGCTGGATATTTAGTGGGAGCCACCAAGCCGGATAAATCTGATTTATCCTGAACATTTCAATATTTATTTTAAAATCTTTATATTCTGCCTAAAACAATAAATCATGAATATCTACCCGATAGTGTTTAATATGCTCCATGCCACAAAAAATAAAAAAAAATTGTGCTATCACCCATATGAGGTTTTTTTTATGTATATTTTAATGTTTTCATGTTTACTAATTACTAATCAGTAAATGATTCTGATTCCCATGGAATAAACCAGTGTTAACCAGAGTTAGTGGAAGTCTTAGGCAGACCCGGTGGCTGCCTAGAGTGCCATTGATCTAGAGATGATGGCAGAGATAGCATGTTTTCCTTTTTGCCTCGAAGAGGAAGTGAGCGATATTCTGTGGCTCGCACAGGCGGGAAGGTGGTCATGCCATTGCTACTGATGTTGTGGACAAGAGGAGGAGGAGGAGCAGCACTCACCACACCGGAAAAGTAGCATCACCGGTGTGGCCATTAGTAGGAGGTGCAGGCTACAGCATTGGCTGAAAGGAACAGAAGGAGCAGTGGGGCCAGGACCGTAAGAAGGAGCAGAAGGCGGAATAAAATCATCCCCTAACCTCGCCCCCAAGGCCAGAAGAAGGAATTGTCCCCATCAGTCATGGGGGATGAAGGAGGATGCTGCCAGTGCTGCCTGTGCTTCAAGATGTGGGAAGTGAGTGCTTGAAAGAGGGAATGTGTGCAAGTAAAATGATGGCATGTATTTGTGTGTGTGATTGAGCATGTGTGTGTTCAGGGAGTATATGTGAGAGAGCAGGTCTGTATGTGGATGAGAGAGCAGATTGTGTGTATGTGTGAGCATATATGTGAGTGTGTGCATTAGTTTAAGACAGCATGTGTTTGTGTGAGAAAGCAGGTATGTGTGACCATGTGTGAGAAAGAGCAGGTTTGCATGTGTGTTTGTGAAAGAGAGAGAGTGAGAGAAACTGGGTATATAAGCATGTGTGTGTATATAAGAGAATAAAATTTGCGCAACCCCCCTTCCTCTATCTCTCCTAGTCCACAACAATCTCAGGGCATCTGAAAATCAAATGTTCTCAGGTATGATGAGCAGGGGAATGTTTTTCTTTATCCTTTTAAGTTTTAATTTCTTGTTATTTGATGTGTCTACCTTTTTATATTTTATAGATGTTTGAAACTTTTTCTGAGTTTTAACTATAGGATGTTATTCTTTTCATTAGTTGTTTTAAAATTCTTTTTATTGGTATGGTTTTACTACTATTGATATTTCTATTTCTTGAATTTATTGTTTGATGTGTAAACCTCGTTTCTGCGATCATCCGGAATGCAGGGGCTCACAGCTGTCCCCAGGGCCAGTTTCTCTCAACTCTCTCTTTTCTCATACCAAACAGTCCACTTGCCCCAGGGTGCTGTTATTTGTTCTGGTGGGGAGAAGGATTTAATCTCTGGAGATTTAGGCTCACAAGGATTGGCATCAACACAGAGTCTCAATCTCTCTGCTGTTTCTTTCCCAGATTGTAGTGTGGTCATAGGGTGGGAAGTTTGCCCTGAATGAGCCAACAGAAATAAGGCACAAACACTGAGAGAAATTGGCAGTAATACAACTCACAACAAACACTCCCCAAAAATAAGAGGCAATGAAATAAGCAATGTAGCAGCAAAGCAAGCAATATCTTAGCCTAGCAAATAGTAGAGATGTGCATTCGTTTATTATGAATTAAGCAATTTGTTGTGGTTCGGGGGGACCTGAACCACGAAATGGATGTTCCCCGAGCTTTAACTGGTACTGGAAAGAGTAAGTATTTGAAGTATACTCAAGCTATGATGCCATCATGAAATAAATGCTAAAAATAAAAAAATATGCTTGCCCACAACTGTCACCACACTGTCTCATTTATCCCATTAAGAACATAAGAACATGCCATACTGGGTCAGATCAAGGGTCCATCAAGCCCAGCATCCTGTTTCCAACAGTGGCCAATCCAGGCCATAAGAACCTGGCAAGTACCCAAAAACTAAGTCTATTTCATCTTACCGTTGCTAGTAATAGCAGTGGCTATTTTCTAAGTCAACTTAATTAATAGCAGGTAATGGACTTCTCCTCCAAGAACTTTTTTAAACACAGCTATACTAACTAGGGATGTGAATCGTTTTTTGACGATTTAAAATATCGTCCGATATATTTTAAATCGTCAAAAAATCGTTAGGGCCACGATACAATACCAATTCCCCCGATTTATCGTTAAAAAATCGTAAATCGGGGGAAAGGGGAGGGCAGGAAAACCTGCACACTAAAACCCCCTAAAACCCACCCCCGACCCTTTAAATTAAATCCCCCACCCTCCCGAACCCCCCCCCCCCAAATGCTTTAAATTACCTGGGGATCCGGCGGTGGTCCAGAACGGCGGCGGTCCGGAACGGCCCCCTCAATAGAATCGTGTTGTCTTCAGCCGGCGCCATTTTTCAAAATGGCCGCCGCAAAATGGCGGCGGCCATAGACAAAAATGATTCAACGGAGGAGGTCGTTCCGGACCCCCGCTGGACTTTTGGCAAGTCTTGTGGGGGTCAGGAGGCCCCCCCAAGCTGGCCAAAAGTTTCCTGGGAGTCCAGCGGGGTTCCGGGAGCGATTTCTTGCCGCAAATCGTTTTCGTACGGAAAATGGCGCCGGCAGGAGATCGAGTGCAGGAGGTCGTTCAGCGGCGGAACCCCCGCTGAACGACCTCCTGCAGTCGATCTCCTGCCGGCGCCATTTTCCGTACGAAAACGATTCGCGGCAAGAAATTGCTCCCGGAACCCCGCTGGACTCCCAGGAAACTTTTGGCCAGCTTGGGGGGGCCTCCTGACCCCCACAAGATTTGCCAAAAGTCCAGCGGGGGTCCGGAACGACCTTCTTCGTCGAATCGTTTTTGTCTATGGCCGCCGCCATTTTGCGGCGGCCATTTTGAAAAATGGCGCCGGCTGAAGACAACACGATTCTATTGAGGGGGCCGTTCTGGACCGCCGCCGTTCTGGACCACCGCCGGATCCCCAGGTAATTTAAAGCATTTGGGGGGGGGGGTTCGGGAGGGTGGGGGATTTAATTTAAAGGGTCGGGGTGGGTTTTAGGGGGGTTTAGTGTGCCGGCTCACGATTTTAACGATTTTTCACGATAGTTTACACACCCAAACGGCAACAATACGATTCCCTCCCCCTCCCAGCCGAAATCGATCGTTAAGACGATCGAGGACACGATTCACATCTCTAATACTAACTTCACTAACCACGTCCTCTGGCAACAAATTCCAGAGTTTAATTGTGCATTGAATGAAGAAGAACTTTCTCCGATTAGTTTTAAATGTGCCACATGCTAACTTCATGTAGTGCCCCCTAGTCTTTCTATTATCTGAAAGACTAAATAACCGATTCACATCTACCCATTCTAGACCTCTCATGATTTTAAACATTTCTATCATATCCCCCCTCAGCCGTCTCTTCTCCAAGCTGAAAAGTCCTAACCTCTTTAGACTTTCCTCATTATATGATATGATCATTTTAATTCAACAAATTTGACAAATAAAACTCTGCCCTTGATTTTGTATGGGTGAATCAAATCAGATGTAGCTATACAATTATAAATTATTCAAGAAAACAGAATTCTAATATGAGACCTGAAATCATTACTGTTTTGGCAAGTCAACAATTCATACCAGACAAAACCACAAGCGTGTAACTCTTATTGTCACAATGAACACGCTTACAGTTTTATACAGTGACTCTGCTTAGGAAATATACATCAGTAAGATTCAGCTAATATAAGTATTTTGGTATGGAGACTGCATACAAAGGGGTTTCTATGTATAGCACATACCATTATAGATCATGGTTTGTAAAGGGCATCCAGGAGGACTGGATTTCACATCAGAAGCAGTGTTCAGAAGATAGAAGCAACGAGGATATGTTTGAATGCCAAAGGAATATAATTTATAGAGTAAATGCTAATTTCCTTTTACACATTCCTCCCCACTCCTGCTTTAAGTATCAGATTTCCATCATTCAGAAATCCTATCATAAAACAATGGTTGCCCATACCGTGAAGATGCTATTTTTTTTCATAAAAAATACCATGTAGCTATTTTCTTTATCCAGTTAAGAATTGGGATGCTATGCTATACATTCAAACTGTAATGTTTAAGACTGTATTGAGAAATAGCCATGGTTAATGCCCATTTTTACGATTTGCAGCATTACATATAATAATTGGATCCATTGATCCATGCTGTAATCACTTGCTGACATAACTACCGTACTGCTTGAATAGACGGTACAGCACTTATGAACTGTTTCACTTCCATCCCAGCACAATACTCACATTTTATTCCTCCTCCTTTCACATACAATTCATGAAAAGTAAAGATCCCCTTCCCCCTCCAATCTTTAGACAATCATAAACCCACACACTGTCAACTCCAACAGTGATCCATGGCAGCGAGCCCACCATGTCAATCACAAAGTCCAAATACAGAAAATGTGTCACATATGGTGGACTCATTCAAAAAAAAAAATGTTCAGTTTATTCAATCGTGAAACAAAGATTAAATTTGCATAGCCTCAAACAGATCCTGGAGAAGGAAGCCTCCATACCAACATGCACCATGTTATTTCTCCAGAGGTCTCCTTCCTGAAAGAAAACATTTCCTCTCTGCTGGCATCATCGCCTGCCACATTTCTGTCAACTGCGACTCATACTTTTTCTGGGAGCTGAAGAAAAGTCTCCTTACAGGTGGGTCTTTTGACAAGTCCTCCAGAAAAAAAAGACAATATCCAGCAGGATGAATAATGGTGATCCAAATTCCACACGATAGAATATAGTCTGCACATGAGGAACTTTCTATATTGGTCTTAAATAAAAATAAGTCCAAACAACTGCCAGGAGCATTAAGATACAAAGTTCCAAGAGGGTTATATGCTTTTCTTCATATATATTTTTTTTTACTGTTGAACCAGACGTTCCTTTTGACTCTTTTATACTTTCAGCTTAATCGGAACCAGGGCTGGGATGTGGCATTCACAACTACCCATGGATTCTCCCCCCCCCCCCCCTTAATTTTATATCTCATCCCAACTTATGTTTAGTCCAGTACGTACAGTGATGGTCCTGGGCAGGAGGTCATGCACCAGGGCTCCTTCCAGAATGCTGAAATCATGAGCTCCTCCTCTTTCCGCAGCTACTGTTTTCCGGCCAAACGAATATGCCCAGTTTTGTAAAACCAAACCTTGTGGTTTAATGCCTTACCCGACCTAACCCCATCCCAGGAACGCTTTCTCTGCAATGCAGATAAAAGCGTACACATTGTGGCACAACGTGCATATTTTCACCTGTATACTGGTGGAAAATTTCCAAGGTACCTGGTAATTAGCCTTTGAAAATTGTCCTCTATAAAAATAATTCAGTTTGGATTTGGTGGTAAGCTACAGAACTCCATTTCACCACTGCTCACCAGCGGAATACAAACTCTAAATAGAATTCATCTTTTTTGAAAAATGTTGAGTTTAGTAAAGCAAGCAAGTTCTTTCCAGCTGCCTTCTAAAATTGTAAAACACTGATGCAAGCCTCACTGCCATTTCCACAAAGAGGCACATTTTTTGGCAGCTCCTTAATCCCCAATCTTGGCTTTGATTGTCTGTATGCATCCCATGTGCAGGTATTTAACAGTGGTGTGGCAACCCCTTAGGGTTAATTCATATTATGCTGGGATGAAGTGTACAAAACCTTCTGGGTGGGGGAAGACCCCCGCCCTTATGTCTTGACTGGTTAAGAAATGTGTTAAATAGATATCATGTAGTACCATAAAATGACGATGGTATTTTAGGGGAATGAGTTATGATGTAAATTGTTTAATGTACTTTTTGAGGGGAAAGTGTGATGTTCCCTTAACAGTTTGGAATTCTATGATTGGTTGCCGAAAAAAAAGAAGTGGGAGATATAAAGAGGGAAGGTGTTGATGGGTTTTTGCCATTTCCTACCCTGCCCTCTCCAGTTTAAGGTGAAGATCAGGGGCCCCCAGCTATGTAATCAGCTGGAGTATCCTAGCCTGATGGTTGTGAGGCCAGGGGATCCTATAGGAACTCTTCCCCTCAAGAGGAGAGGCCTAGAAGAGATGGAGTAGAATCCGTTCCTTTTCACAGCTGGACTGAAGCTGAAGAGTACCGGAGTGGCAAGTAGTAGGTTCTTACCTCACAGGGGAACTACCCAGTGGGGAAATGTGCTGTCAATATTTCTTGATGAATGGGGCCAGGGAATCTAGCACAGATGGAAAGGAGAGGAATCTCCTCCGAGGAGCTTACCATAGTGATGAAACAGAGAGGCCAGTGGCCAGAGTGTGGAGTATTATTGTACTCCTCCTGAGGAGCTACCCAAAACGTGCAGAGCAGGATGCTCCAAGAGAGGAAGAAACTGAGGCAAAAAGAGGGTTGAGTGGTACTCAGGTATTGCTCCAGAAAATCCTTGCTATGTTGTTTGTCCGGGGAAGGATGGTAATGTGGAAATTTGTATAGAGAGGTCCATTACTGTTGTAGGGTATGAGGAGTGCCTTGAGAAAAGTAACATAGTAACATAATAATGATGGCAGAAAAAGACCAAATGGTCCATCCAGTCTGCCTAGGAAGTTTCTTATAGTAGTAACTGCCTCTCCATGCAGGTTACCCTATGTTTCTGTTAAGGGTAGAAATTGCTACTCTGTGCAGGTTACTCCTAAGCCTTATGTTAAGGGTAGTTATATTTACAATCAAAACCAAGAAACTGTCAAACCCATAACAAAAAGATCCCTTCCAGCTCTATCTTTCAAAGATGTTATAATCAATGATGGAAAATAAAACCTCACAACCCTTTTTATTGAGATCTACAAAAAGAAAACAGTTGAATTCAATTCATACTCTGCTATGTCTACATATTAAGGAATACACAAGGAAACAGACTACACCAACACAAATAAATATTTTTAATAAACCTTTAACTTGCCTTTAGAAAGCTGTTTTGTAAATATAATTACCATATTTAATAAAAAAAAAAACACAGTTTATTTAGTAGAAATATATCTCAAGAATTCTCAAAGATGTATAGTCGTGCAATATTTGGATGACAACTTAGAACAATTGCAGCATTTAAATATCTTGGACTGGGAGTGACAATAGCCTAAACCTTTATTACTTGTAACTGAAATTTTGAAAACAAAAGCCCACACTGAACATAAAGCATAAGAACATAAGACTTGCCATACTGGGTCAGACCAAAGATCCAGCAATCCCAGTGTGACAGAGTGACCCTGTTTCCCCCTTTAAACCTGTGTGGAGCCAGGCATAGGCATGGGCCTGGTCCACCCTAAACCCCACAGAGGGGAAGAGCTCTGTGGGTGGGACCCAGCTAGGGCTGGGTTAGGAGTGCAAGCCCAGCTCTATTCAGGAGGCCCCCTATGCCTCCAAGAGGAAGGCAGCTCCTGTAAAGTGCTGTCCAAGCCAGAAAGGTGGGAATGTACACTGACCAGAAGCAAGTCAGCCTATAGCCCTGTGTGCGTGTAAGTGACTGCTGCTAAGGTAGGAAGTCCATTGTGAAGATTTGTGTTTGCTTAATAAAGTTTTATCTGCAGCAGAAAGTCTGGAGCCTGGAAATGCTGCTCGGTCTCCCGCATATGGTGTCATGCATGGGATTTTTTTTTTCTCTAAAACTTGGTAAAGTGAAAAGCCCAAAGTCTCCAGAGGGGAGGATTGTAACAGAAAGTTTGCTGTGTAGCCTGCCAAGCATTTGGAGGCAAAAGGGTGTAGTTCTGACAGCACACCAAAGCAAAGCAGTGCTGCTGGAGCACAGAGAAGAAAAAAAAAAAAACCTGAAACTGTTATTTGATTAGTGAATGGGCTGTGGGGCCTGAAAGATAGGCAGGATTACATTTGTTTTGTGGACTAAAAAGGCAGATTAGGGCTTGTGTTCCACAGTGTAGTCAGAGCCAATGAGGCAAAGTTGTTTGTTTTTTACTTTATTTTTCCTTTTTAAAAAAAAAAAAAAAAAAGAGAGAAAAGCAGTTTTTTCACTGTGGCAGAAATAAGGGTATGGCCCAAGCAGAAAGTGAAACTGCTAGCAATGCAGAAGCCAGAGAGCATAAAGGCCTTTGCAAAAACCTGGACTAGATCCAGTGGGTGTACTGCAGTGCAGGTGCAGCAGAGTGGAGGCATGTCGGGAGTTAATTGGCAAGCCCTGGCTCAAAGCCTCCTAGAAGGCCAGAAGCAGCTACAAGCATGTCTCATGAAGTCCCAGAGTCTCTGTACAAATCCCTGGGGAAAGCTGGAAGCAGAGAGAGTGCCACAGTTACCCAAGTCAGGGGTCTGCCCTACCCTGGAGAGGGGCACTGCTGAGAATGGAGCAGAAAGGCCAGCCAAGCTAGTGGGGTCAGCTATGCCACCCTGGCATGCCGTAGATGCCCAGAAAAAGGAAGGCAGAATTAAAGGGCAGCAGCTGGTCACTGAAATACAAGAAATTGCAACAGAGGTGTCCCAAATGGAGAGGGAATGAAAGAAACTCACCATAGAGATCTCTATGGCAGTGAGTGAACTGAGAAAAACTCCCAGCCGCCCATAATTGAAGCCAGGCAAGACAGAAGGCTTCCTGGAAGCTGAAGAAGCACAGCATCTGTTTGTAGCAGAAAGAAGTAATGGGCTGGGGCCCAGGTGGCCTTTACACTGACTGTGTTATCTGAGGTTGGCGCTGCAGGCGATCCCAAAGAAGACCCTGCAAGGTGCCCAAGTACTAGCAGGAGCCAAGAAACAGCTCCCGTGAGAAGCCCAGAAAAGGGGGCTGTGAACAGCCCTGAGAGAAGGGTCACAGAGAGCCCTGAGGAGGGCAACACAGACTGCCCAGAAGGGGGAAGTACCAGGTGGCCTATGAGAGACGTGTTGCCAAATGGGCCAACTGAAGAAGAGTCCGGGAGAGCTGTGATGGAGTTGTCAGAGGGTGCTCGTCATGACAGTGCAAAGGAGGCACAAGTTGTCACAGAAAGGAGTGGAGAGTACTCACTGCAAGTCCCACAGCCAGTCCAGGGAGTCCGGCTAGGTTGGAAGTGGAACCCGAAGCTACTAATGGGATGTGAGAGAGGTTTTCTTTGGGGTTTTTGGACTTTGATTAGTCTGAACCTGAAAGATACACCACCCTTTCCAGGAGGGATTGCATTCCAGCTTGTTTGATTCTCTATGCTCAGTTAACAGTATAGACCAGACATAGTGGAAAATAAATTGTTTTCTTTAATTTATTTTTGGTGGCTCACAATCCTAACAGAGCCAGAGCTTCTCACCCTTCACAGGGAGGGTCACAAGGACATTGATTCAGATTAGATAAGCAAGGCAAGAGGAAAGGCTATTATGGATAAGGATACTGCTGCTCTTTTAGCTGATATATATATCTTTTCAGCATTTTTGCCATCTTGGCCTGGATTTTATTTTTCAAGCTGCAATAAACTGGTTTTATGTTGAACACCATCAAAAGCTTCTGATAGTACTTTTTTTTCCCCCTTTTGCTCCTTTGCTGTGATCTATCCTCCTACCACAATGAATATTCAGTAAATGATGTGAAAGGTTTGTGAGAGGGAGATTTTTATTGGACTATTTCCTTACTGCTCTGAGGGCTTAAAAGGTTATAACCACTTCCTGCCGGCAGAACCTCAGCTACTCAGTGGCTTGTGGCTCACAGTGAAAGAAAAGAGAGGTTAGGGACATTTGTATTAGTTCTCAGAAAATAATAGCCCTTTATTCAGTCTCGCAACAAAAGGGCTTAGAGAAAGGAAGTGGAGACAAATATCAAATCAAGCAGGCAGGCAAACAAAAATATTTGCTATTCAAAGCAGGAACAGAAGGTGCACAGGAGGCTGAATAAGAGAGAACGGTATAAATGGCCATAGAATGAAGCATTTCAGGCAAGCCTTGTGCCAAACCCTGGTATGCATTAAGCTGCCTCATTTTCCTATGAATGAGTTTTAATATCCCTTTTTGGACAGGCAAGTTTTTTCTAGTGACATGAGTCAATTATGGGGAAAAGGCAGGGAAACCACAGTGATCACGCCTGAGCCGTGTTTCAGCATCATCTAAGGACGAGAAGCAGGTGAACTAAGGCAGGAAAATTACCCACACCTTAGGGGGGCATAGTTAAGTTTCCTGCCGGTGGCCCACAGTAATGTAAATATAATAAAGGAGCAAGATACGAGAAATAACCAACAAAAAAATGACACAAAGTGCCAAAGATATCAAAAAATTATTCACTTTTCTAAATAACTATAACTTTTTTGAAGGTATTAATAAAAATGTAGATAAAGGTGAACCAGTGGATGTAGAGTATTTGGATTTTCAGAAGGCATTTGACAAAGTTCCTCATGAGAGGCTTCTAGGAAAAGTAAAAAGTCACTTACTGGAGTGGGGTGTTGTGATTCTGCTTGTCATGCAGCCTCCCAACCACCAGAAGTCATCTGGGAGCTGCCTCCACCCTCTTGCCAGCTCTAGTCTTGGTGACCTCATGATTCAGCAGATCTCTGCCTATTTAGCCCTGCCTCAGTCTACACTCAGTGCCTTGTCATTGAGCCTGAGTCTGCTTGGCTCCTTGCTTGGCCTCTCGAGTCTTGTATTCCTTGTGGCTCTCCAAAGCCTTCATGTCTTGTACTCCTTGTGGCTCTCCAAAGCCTTCTTGCCTTGTATTCCTTGTGGTTCTCTGTAGCCTTCTGCCTTGATCCCTGGCTTCCCTAAGCTGCCTGTCTCAAGCCTTGCTCCCTGGCTTCCCCCTAAGCCGCCTGTCTCAAGCCTTGCTCCCTGGTTCCCAGGCCTCCTGTCTCAAACTTGCCAGTATCATTAACACCTGTTTTGTTCCAGCATTCCATCCCAGACCTTGGTTCCTACCTGAGCTCCAGACATCAGCCTCCAGCCCTGCAGCCTGTATCCTCAGTCTACTTTGGCTTCTGTCTCCAGTTCCGTCCATCAGCCTACAGCCCTGCAGCCTGCCTCTTCAGTCCTGCCTGACTTCTGTCTCCTCTCTGGATTCCAGTCCAGCTTTAGCATTAGGTTTCTCCCTTGTTTAAGTCCTGTCGGCCACCGGAACCCAAGGGCTCAACCTGCAGGGAAGGTGGCTGATATAGGCAGAAGATCCCCTAATCTAGTCTGTCCCTGGAGTCCTGGACTGTTCCTGTGGGGGCTCCCCAGCCAAGCTTGGTCCACAACCCTAACACGGGGAAAGGTAGGGCTGTCTTTGCCAATCGTTGCTTTGAAGGCAGCGACCATCTTGGGCAGTGATTAATCTATAGTGTTCAAGAAGGTGCCCAAATGATCACACTGCTGCCTTGCCAGTTTCTTCCGGCGAGGCTGAGGTGTGTCTGCCCAGAATGACATTTGTCCCCTTGTAGAGTGAGCCCAGGGCATTACCAATACCTGCTATCCTGATAATAGATAGGTCAATGCTATTGCCTCCTTGATCCATCTGATATGGAGGCCTTAGAGGCTGCCTACCCATTTTTGGGCACCAAGTATCATGAACAGCTCATTTTTTTTTCTATAATTTTAGGTATGTTAAGGGAATCCAACATACATTTAATAATCACGGGCTTTACTCCCCTCCCCCCCGACAGACACTACTGCTGAGGGCTGGATGGGCATTTGCTTCCATGGAAAGCTGATACTAGCTCTGGTAGGAATGATGGAACCCGACCTTGAAAAATCCCTGGATAAGGATCACTGCAGGACTGAGCCTGCCACTCTGAGATGCATCTTAGCCGAGTGAATTCCTCGAGCAAAACCACTTTCTGAAATGGCTCTATAATGATGCATATTTCTGTTTCTAACTTGTGATCTCTTACTTTGTATATGGTGAGGGCCATTTTTCATGTGTAACACAGGTGAGGTATTCTGCTAGCATGTAGTTTCTGTGCAGGGATCTGTGGCAGTCCCGCTTGTTCAGAATCTGTTTTACAATCTGTACCTCCTGATAGGTGTTCTAAGCTATGCTGCAATGGTAGCAGGGCTGCTCCTCTTGACAGATTTCACTGAAATTTTGTAACAGGGTGTTTTGCCAATGTGTTAGTAATGTCAAATTTCAGCAAGATTGTTCAAGTGGAAAGGTCCCTGATGGCTGTTTTGTATGATGAGTTATAGGGGGGAATGCTTTGAACCCATTGTGTGTGTGTGTGTGTGTGTGTGTGAGACTTTCCAGCCATCCTTTTGGCATTGGCACAATTTTGTTTCATGCCACTATGCAGATGAATAAAGCAGCTACCAATACAGATTTTCTTTGAAGCAGATCCTTTGTGGTTACCTGAAATAGATATGTAGGTTAACTCTGCATATGCTCTCATAGCTGGTTTCTAAATTTTTAGAATTTAAGTGAATCTTCTTCTTTCTTACAGTTTATCTTTGAAGTGGACTGGACTGGAAAGACCTATGTACCCTGGATTATTGGAGTATCGCTTAGACTGAATTATGAGAAGGAGACCAAACCGCTTTAGGATAGGAGGCTTTCTACTGTTCATAGAAAGAAGTGTTATGTAATTTTATTGAGTGGTTTGTAGTTTGTAGTTGATTGTGCAATTTATGTTTGCGGGAGGAAATTTAAAATAGTTGAAAATTGTATTTTATTTTTGGTCTTGTGTAAATAAGGAATAGATGTGCACTGGGTTGTTTAT
Organism: Rhinatrema bivittatum; assembly: GCF_901001135.1. Classification (NCBI taxonomy): domain Eukaryota; kingdom Metazoa; phylum Chordata; class Amphibia; order Gymnophiona; family Rhinatrematidae; genus Rhinatrema; species Rhinatrema bivittatum. Next base: position 652,371,929 of record NC_042615.1, on the reverse strand, counting down.
TAAAAAGTTTAAATACAAGGTAAATCATGTAGTAGAACAGCATTTCTTTGTTCCTTACATGGGGAGTGATCAATCTGGGAAAAACACGAGGGGGCCCATATACAAAGTTTGCCCAGGGCTCCATAAGTGGTTAAGGTGGCCCTGTGCATGGGCTACTGTGACAGCATCCCAGTCACGGCGCTATAACTCCTAATGAATTACAGTTTGTCTCTTCCCAAGCCGTCCAGTAATCTCCCGCTCTCCAGTCTAATTGGGATACTCGCTTTGTAAATCCCTAAAAAGGTCAACAGTTCTGCTGTCCTCTCTCTCTCTCCAAATGCACTCCAAAAAACCTGGGCAGATCTGAAATCTCTCTCGTCTCAGCTTTTTTAATTGATCAGATCCTCCCCTTTGCTCCACTGGCTCTCAGCATAATGTAAACAGGGGCATAGTGGAGATCCATAAGGAAATGATAGGCTGAGACCCCCAAGCTGAAGCTGTCTCTGAAGCAGTGATTGCAGTGCTCATCTAGCCAGGTCCACCATCTAGAGGGACTTCTTCATTTTCCTGATTTTGTTTTCACACAATTTTGTTTGGGACAGGGTGCACCTTTTACAAACTGATGACATTGGGGTGGATCAGTAGCCCCCCCCCGACACACACACATTCACACACCCCTTTCTCTATTAGCATTCTTTAATTCTTTGGTTTTTTGTTTTTTTTTTTACTATCCATATGAGTAAATTGGTTGCCCTGCTTAACAGGCCATACCCAGTGTTCTCTTTGCATTGCTTGATATAAAATAATTAACCTGCAAGCTTATAATATATTTCACTACCGTACTTTTTCCATTTTATATTCTGGTTAGATTTACTTACACAATACTAGTAAACGGGTTAATTACTGTTTTATTCTGGCGTGATGATTTCATCTGGTCTATGGTACCACAAGTGAGAGGTGGTGTGGGAAGGGTACAGAACTGTGCTACTGGGGTAACCGGGACCCTTTCTCATCCCCCACTCAGGCTACAAAGCCAAAGATAAATCATAGCAGTAAATATAATTTCTCATGCGGTATTCCCCACCCCAAGCATAGGGATAATTCATAGACCTGACATGGGGGGCCCACATTATCATGAACTTTATTTTTGAAGAGATTCCTCTCTGTTCACACCCTGTCAGAGAATTGTCCTGTATTTAGTTGCAGCAAGATACATTTTTCTGGATTCCCTTTGGGACAAAAGGGCTCTCAAACCAGAGGCCTGAAGACCTGTGAGCCCACTCTACACTCTAGGTGAGGTTAGCACCAGTGATAGATCCTGCTGGGTGACATTTTTGATGGCCAAGATGTTATCCTCATTTTTTTTCTCCATGACACGAAGGACAAGGGCTAAAGACCCCTAAGACTTAATCTACCCCCCTAGATGGAGCAAGCACCAGTGATGGTGAAGCAGCAGTCGCTGAAAGATTTTTCAGAGAGCAAGTATTCGCACATTGTTTGTGGGGAGGGGTTTTTTTTTTTAATTTACTCCTCTCCACTGGGTTCCAGGGCTGGGTTAGCCTTGTGCCCACATTCTAAAGACTTTTCTTGCAAGAGACCTCATCAGTACCAACACTGAGGAGAAGGGACAAGGTCTTGCAGTTTCCCAACTGGATCTCCACCCCAGGGGACCAGGACAGGCTGGGCAATCACGAGTAAACGGGACTCAGAACTTTTCGTGTTTGAGGGGACCCCTCCAAAAGGATTCCCACTTAGCCACTGGCAGAGATGTGTGCACTTTAAAACCACCATGGGAAGCTTTACCCGGATACCTGAGATAAAGAGCACCTACCCAGAAGAGAAAAACACCTGTGTACATCAGTCAGTTATAAATTCACCTTTATGAAAAATGAACTTTGTTAAAGAATCAGTAAATATTTAATTTAACACCCAGTGCCTTGTCCTGCCTGGTTTGTCCCAGCATCTCACACTACAGAGAGCGAGAGACACACACACACACACCACCCTTGGGACAGAGCGTAAAGCAATGGGAGAAATGCTAGCCAGAGCAGCCCCGAAGAATAAATAAGCTTGTGTGCCTTTGGGACGTAAACCTCCCCAGTATGGGTTACACCAATGTAAAGAAACACTAATGAATCAAATTATTCTCAGCTGTCCAAAACAGCAGTGTATTTACTTATTTCGAGAAGTAAACTTTGACTGTGGCTAGGCATTATTACCTCTATGTAGATTTTTCTTTTCTAAATAGATATGAGACACAGGCTATCTGTATTCAGCAGGAAAGGTTAGCGTTAGATGTGCAGCACAAAACTCAGCTACATTTCGAATGTTAAGCTGCTTACAGAAAATAAGATTTGCATTATCATTTGGTTAAGAAAATCTGAAAATTTGCCATGCAAAAATTGCATTTGTTTGGATAAAATCTTGTATCTTTAAATTTAAAAAGAAGAAGAACTGCAGAGCAATTCAGATGAGCTCTTTTTTTTTTTTTTTTTTTTCTCGAAGATGGCTCATTGTAAAAACATGAAATAAACCACCATTCCTGGACAGGGTATTCCTTGGTGGAGGCAAGGGGAGCAATAGGACCTGGGGTACCCTGCACTGCTGTGCTGGCTCCAACCTCTAAAGTCTTAGGTCACTTTTGGTTCCTCTGGAGCATGGGTGAGGCAGAAGCTGCAGTGGCCTGTGCACAGAGACATCTGCTCCAGGTCAGCTGGTACGATACCTTTTCTTCCCTGCTCTTCAGTTTCATGCTCTCTCCACCTCTGTCTTTAATGTCTTAAAGGTGAATTTTAAAAGCCCGGCGCACATCAATTGGATGTGCAAATAAGTTGGGCTTGTGCACGCGGCTGTAATTTAAAAAACACCCACATAGGTGCATAAATACCAAGGCACGCACATCTTTAAAATTTCCCAAAAGGGGATGGGCATAGTCTGGGCGCGTCATGGGTATTTCAGGGCTTGACCAAGAGATGCGCACAAATACTTAGGCGCCCCGGCACATGAGGTCCCCTGCCACATAACTGCTTCTGCTAAGGATGACGTGTAAGTCATAAAATAAAAGGATCGAGTCACGTCTGAGGGGTTTAAAGGAGGGGGTTGGAGGACCTAGCTGTTAACTGGGCAAACTGGTGAACGAACTGGTAAACTGGGAATGGCATGGGCATACGCCCCTTTTAAAATCCTCTGACTTATGTGGTAGATGTGGGATTTGCAAGCCCATGTGCATGGCTACTTAAAATTTGGCACACATGTGTGCGCTGCCAGGCTATTTTATAACGTGCAAATTATAAAATAGCCACGTCCTTGGATGCAGGCCCAAGCACGTGCGCAAATATGCGCCCACGCATCAGTTTGAAAGTTGCCATCCCTGGGAGGGAATATTGGGGCTGAATTACAAGGGCCCTCACAACCTAAGGGGTAGATTTTCAAAAATTATGCATGTAACTTATGCATGTAACCCCGAAAACCTGCCCCTGCACGCGCTGAGCCTATTTTGCATAGGCTCGGCGGCGCGCGCAACCTTTGAAAAAGGGGTGGGAAGGGGGCGGGGCATGGCGCAGGTCCGGGGGTGGGACCGAGGCCTCCGGCACAGCGGCTGTGCCAGGTGATGGGGAGCCAGAGGCAGGCGTAACTATTGACAACAAGGTAGGGGGGGATTTAGATAGGGCTGGGGGGTGGATTAGATAGGGGAAGGTGGGGGGGAGCGGAAGGAAAGTTCCCTCCAAGGCTGCTCCAATTTCTAGTCCAAAATTGCAACAGCAATTAAAAAAAAAACCCCTAACAAAACATGTAAAAAAAAAAAAAGTAAAATAAAGAAAACAACCTTTGTATCCAACAGAGCTTCTCCACTCACAAAAATCAGTGGATTTCTTCCTCATAAATGTGTAATATTAGAATTCCTGTATTTTGAGATGAAGAACATTTCATTCACAAAAACTCTTATAGAATCTCTGGCACTTTAGTTCTGGACCAGGAATGTGTCCCAGCCGCAGGGCTTATCCTCTGAGGGGCAGATTTTTAAACGAGCGCACGCGGGGTACATTTGTGCACAATACCCAGTGCGCACAAATGTACACTCGATTTTATAACATGCGCGTGCTACAGCGCGCATGTTATAAAATCCAGGGTCGGTGCACGCAAGGGGATGCACACTTGTGCACCTTGCACACACCGAGCCCTAGGGGAGCCCCGATGGCTTTCCCTTGCACTCCCTTGCGCGCACCGACCCTGGATTTTATAACATGTTATAAAATTGAGTGTACATTTGTGCACACTGGGTAGCGCGCACAAATGTACCTCGCACGCGCTCGTTTAAAAATCTGCCCCTCAAAGGATAAGCTCTGCGGCTGGAATACATTTCTGGTCCAGAACTAAAGTGCTAGAGATTCTCACACCCTCCTGCTCTGTCACCCTTCCCTCCCCCACACCCCTCCCCTCATATAGGCTCCCTCTCTGAAACCCACAATCAAGCATCCCCCCACTCCCCCTCTTACCAAACAAGCTGTCTCACCCTCCCCCACACATACATTCTCTCTCACCAGCATCCCCCTCCCTCATATAGGGTCCCTCTCTCTGAAACCCATACTCAAGCACTCCCCCCACCCACCCTCTCTTACCTCCCATGCTCTCTCTCACCATCTCCACCCACCCTCCTACCAACCATGCTCTCTGTCACACACCAACATTCTCTCTCACCGGCATCTCCCTATGCTCTCTCTCACACCCTCCTGCTCTCTCTCACCCTCCCCTCCCCTCTCCGACACACATTCTCTCTCACCAGCATGCCGCAGGACACGCTCCGTTCGTGGCGAAGACTAAGGCCCGGCGTGCCGTTCGCAGCAAAAAGGGAAGGCCCCCATGTGCCGCAGGACGCGCTCCGTTCATGGTGAAGATGAAGGCCTGGTGCACCTTTATGGCACATGGGAGCCTTCCATTTTCCCCTTGAGTAGAGCACAGTAGGGATGTGAATCATTTTTCAACGATTAAAATTATCGTCCGATAATGTTATTATCGTCTTAAATCGTTATAGAACACGATACAATAGAAATTCTAACGATTTATCGTTAAAAATCGTTAAATCGTGTTAGTGCGCACTAACTCCCAGTTAGTGCGCACTAACTGAAAATGATACAAATAAACACTTTCCAGGTCACTGAAGGTCAGTTAGGAATGAATATGTGCTCCTATTGGCTGGCTGCCCTCTTATCTATTGATGTTACCAAGGTTACCACTGAGGTGATGGTTGGGGGGATGGGAAATGGAACTGGAAACTCACGAACACCAACAGAAAATGAAACAAAGTGTTCACACTTCCCAGGTCAGTAAAGGTCACTTAGGAATGAATATGTATTCCTATTGGCTGGCTGTGCTCTTATCTATTGATGTTACCAAGGTTAACACTGAGGTAATGGTTGGGGGGATGTGAAATGGAAACAGTTGGAAGCTTGACAAAAAAAGTAATGTGATGATCAGCACTCACGTGACTAGAACTAGTTTGTTTATTATTTTTGTTAGCAGGCACCTGAAATGCTAGTGCATGTTGAATTTGCCAATCACTGTGCATTTTAGAAAGGTGGTCCTGGCTGGAACTGTACACAGTTCAAATATATGTAATTGATTGTTGGTAAGTGTATTTTTTAAGTAGCCACACTGGCACCAGTATGTTTACTTTTCCTCCTACTTAACTCACTAGCTCAGCTTTGTAAGAAGGGCTTCTCTGCTTGTGTGTTGCTTTTGTTTGGTGTGAGGAGAGCAGAAACATCACATCTTTATTCAATCTACTACAGTCATCTCTTACAGTGCCCTATCCCTATTAATACCAGGAGTGTTGTGATCTTCCTGCACACACAGTGCCCTAACCCTGGCACCAGGGGTGTTGTGATTTTCCTGCACACAGTGCCCTAACCCTGGCACCAGGGGTGTTGTGATCTTCCTGCACACAGTGCCCTATCCCTATTAATACCAGGAGTGTTGTGATCTTCCTGCACACACAGTGCCCTAACCCTGGCACCAGGGGTGTTGTGATTTTCCTGCACACAGTGCCCTAACCCTGGCACCAGGGGTGTTGTGATCTTCCTGCACACAGTGCCCTAACCCTATTAATACCAGGACTGTTGTGATCTTCCTGCACACAGTGCCCTAACCCTGGCACCAGGGGTGTTGTGATTTTCCTGCACACAGTGCCATAACCCTGGCACCAGGGGTGTTGTGATTTTCCTGCACACAGTGCCCTAACCCTGGCACCAGGGGTGTTGTGATCTTCCTGCACACAGTGCCCTATCCCTATTAATACCAGGAGTGTTGTGATCTTCCTGCACACACAGTGCCCTAACCCTGGCACCAGGGGTGTTGTGATCTTCCTGCACACAGTGCCCTAACCCTATTAATACCAGGACTGTTGTGATCTTCCTGCACACAGTGCCCTAACCCTGGCACCAGGGGTGTTGTGATTTTCCTGCACACAGTGCCCTAACCCTGGCACCAGGGGTGTTGTGATTTTCCTGCACACAGTGCCCTAACCCTGGCACCAGGGGTGTTGTGATCTTCCTGCACACAGTGCCCTATTAATAGGGATAGGGCACTGTGTGCAGGAAGATCACAACACCCCTGGTGCCAGGGTTAGGGCACTGTGTGTGCAGGAAGATCACAACACTCCTGGTATTAATAGGGATAGGGCACTGTGTGCAGGAAGATCACAACACCCCTGGTGCCAGGCTTAAGGCACTGTGTGCAGGAAAATCACAACACCCCTGGTGCCAGGGTTAGGGCACTGTGTGCAGGAAAATCACAACACCCCTGGTGCCAGGGTTAGGGCACTGTGTGCAGGAAAATCACAACACCCCTGGTGCCAGGGTTAGGGCACAGTGTGCAGGAAAATCACAACACCCCTGGTGCCAGGGTTAGGGCACTGTGTTTGCAGGAAGATCACAACACTCCTGGTATTAATAGGGATAGGGCACTGTGTGCAGGAAAATCACAACACCCCTGGTGCCAGGGTTAGGGCACTGTGTGTGCAGGAAGATCACAACACTCCTGGTATTAATAGGGATAGGGCACTGTGTGCAGGAAGATCAAAACACCCCTGGTGCCAGGGTTAGGGCACTGTGTGCAGGAAAATCACAACACCCCTGGTGCCAGGGTTAGGGCACTGTGTGCAGGAAAATCACAACACCCCTGGTGCCAGGGTTAGGGCACTGTGTGTGCAGGAAGATCACAACACTCCTTGTATTAATAGGGATAGGGCACTGTGTGCAGGAAAATCACAACACCCCTGGTGCCAGGGTTAGGGCACTGTGTGTGCAGGAAGATTACAACACTCCTGGTATTAATAGGGATAGGGCACTGTGTGCAGGAAGATCACAACACCCCTGGTGCCAGGGTTAGGGCACTGTGTGCAGGAAAATCACAACACCCCTGGTGTCAGGGTTAGGGCACTGTGTGTGCAGGAAGATCACAACACTCCTGGTATTAATAGGGATAGGGCACTGTGTGCAGGAAGATCACAACACCCCTGGTGCCAGGGTTAGGGCACTGTGTGCAGGAAAATCACAACACCCCTGGTGCCAGGGTTAGGGCACTGTGTGTGCAGGAAGATCACAACACTCCTGGTATTAATAGGGATAGGGCACTGTAAGAGATGACTGTAGTAGATTGAATAAAGATGTGATGTTTCTGCTCTCCTCACACCAAACAAAAGCAACACACAAGCAGAGAAGCCCTTCTTACAAAGCTGAGCTAGTGAGTTAAGTAGGAGGAAAAGTAAACATACTGGTGCCAGTGTGGCTACTTAAAAAATACACTTACCAACAATCAATTACATATATTTGAACTGTGTACAGTTCCAGCCAGGACCACCTTTCTAAAATGCACAGTGATTGGCAAATTCAACATGCACTAGCATTTCAGGTGCCTGCTAACAAAAATAATAAACAAACAAGTTCTAGTCACGTGAGTGCTGATCATCACATTACTTTTTTTGTCAAGCTTCCAACTGTTTCCATTTCACATCCCCCCAACCATTACCTCAGTGTTAACCTTGGTAACATCAATAGATAAGAGCACAGCCAGCCAATAGGAATACATATTCATTCCTAAGTGACCTTTACTGACCTGGGAAGTGTGAACACTTTGTTTCATTTTCTGTTGGTGTTCGTGAGTTTCCAGTTCCTTTTCCCATCCCCCCAACCATCACCTCAGTGGTAACCTTGGTAACATCAATAGATAAGAGGGCAGCCAGCCAATAGGAACACATATTCATTCCTAACTGACCTTCAGTGACCTGGAAAGTGTTTATTTGTATCATTTTCAGTTAGTGCGCACTAACTGGGAGTTAGTGCGCACTAACTCCCGTTAGTGCGCACTAATCGGAAAAAACGATTTTTAACGATTTTTCAACGAAATTATCGTGCCAAACACGATTTTCTTCTCCTGCCACACGATTTGAATCGTTAAGACGATATGGCACACGATTCACATCCCTAGAGCACAGTCCATTCATGACACAGGGGACCTTCCCTTTTCGCCACGATTGGCATGCCGGGCCTTCATCTTCGCCGCGAACGGAGCACGTCCTGTGTGCCGTGGAATGCGCTCCGTTCACGGCATGCCGGGGTCTCCTCTGCTATTTTCTGCGCAGGGGGGAATTCTGCGCAAATTCTGCGCTCCACAGTAGCGCAGAATTCCCCCAGGAGTAATAGTCTTGAAAATGCAAAACTATGCGTGCTATGGGTGAATTATCTGTAGGAAGCACCATTGGGGAGATATATAATTTGTGCCAGTTAGGGTAGATGTAGATGTGTACAAGGTACACTCGTATCTCTTGGTTCTGGCATGCACAAGCCTTTTAAAATAGACCAAAACTTATATCTGTAACTTGATTTCATGCCTACTTTCAGGCGCACAAAAGAGAGACATTCCGGATGGCAGAGTTGGGATTTGCTTGTCTACTTTTGATTTTTAAAAAGTATGTAGTAAATTAACCTGCACAAGTTACACCCTGCAAAAAAGCAGGTCTAATTTTGTGCAGGTTAGTCTGGATAATTTTCAAAATGAACTTAGAACAAGTTTGCTTTCCAAAGTTGTATAACTTATGTGTTTTTGAAATACATGTTACATGAGTTGTTATAAAATGTGTATAATTATAATATCACCAATCCAGATTCTGCATTCTGTTTATGGTATGCAAAAAAAAACCCCATAAATTTTAGATGGTGTTTCTTGGACCGCAAAGCAGAAATCTTTCAGTTTCATTTCTCTTGCTAAGATGTATACTGCTGTTTTCATCTGCTAACATGTTCCTCCTGGCCATGCTAAATAGATATGTAGTAAATGAATATCTGGAATTTCTTTTTTGTTTTGTTCTAACTTGGATATGTCAATCAATCCACCATGGGGCTGATTCATCCCCAGCATTCTGAGCCTCCACGGGGCAAATAATGCCAGATATTTGGGAGCTGCCAAATATCAAGCACTATAAGAAGGGTATATTTGGTGGTGGGGGAGGAGAGAAGGCAAACATTTGGAAAAATAAATTTGGGTTGCCACCATAGACAAGAACATAAGAAATGCCATACTGGGTCAGCCCAAAGGTCCATCAAATCCAGCATCCTGTCTCTGACAGTGGTCATCCAGGTCACAATTACCCAGCAGGATCCCAAAGAAAGTATCCAATCCTTCTTGTTCATAACCAGGGAAAAGCAGTGACTTTCCCAAGTCTACGTGACTAATAATGGTTAACTGACTTTTCTTCCAGAACCTATCTAAACTCTTTTTAAGCTCAACTACACTGCCTGCTTTCATCACATCCTCAGGCTAAAATTTCCACAGTTTAATTATGTGCTGAGTGAAAAGAAATGTGTTCTCCAATGCTTGCAGTAAGTGGTATGTATTCTAAGAGCCTTCCTACAATGATATACTATTGGTGATATATAAAATCTCAGCATCCTGATGTTGCTTGGTAGTGTCTTCTGAGGAGAGTCAGATAACTTGTACCCAAATTTTGAAGCTGCTGGCGTCTTGTAAAGCTTCAGTGTCTTGGTGCCGATCAGTAGTGTTTTCTGAGTAAAGTTAGCATTTTTCTGGATACCGGCAGTGAACGCCAATGAAAGTAAGCCAGAAAGTTTTTGTCATCTACTTCGTTTAGTGTCAATCGCAGCACCATTTTTTCAGCTAATTTGGAATCACTCCCCTGAATCAGTCTCCTTCGTGATGCAAAACTCGGGCCCTTGTTGGGATCTTTGTTTATTGGGAGAAGCCGAGATACATCTATTTTCTGAAGCACAGTGGCTATATCAGAGTTTCTTCAGGGATTTTTGTGGATTGGAAGAATCGTAGACACATCTACTGTTTGAAGTACAGAGGCTATTTTTGTTGAAACATTTCTGTGTAAATAATTTGAACATTTTTTGAATTCTAATCTTTTATTTTTGGGTTATATGTGTTTTTATGGATGATTGTGTGTGAGTGGATGTGAGTGAATACTTTTGTATGTTGGTTGTATATGACTCAATTTTTGTAAAAAAAAAAATTTTATTTGAACAGTGAAAATATTTTTTGAACAGATCTTATGTGAAGCTTGTATTTTGATCATTTGATTTTGATACATTTGAACTTGTATTCCATGCATGTATAATTATATGGTTTTTTTACATTAATAATTACATTTTTGGAACAATAAAACAATTGATTGTATACTTATCCCTATTATCTAACAGATTAAGGGTCGTAATCCCCATGCCTTCTGTTAAAGGTAGTAAATGCCGCACCAGCAAGTTACCCCCATGCACTCTTTTCTTCATTTCCATCCTCCAGCCTTTAGGGATCCACAGTGTTTATCCCATGTCCCTTTGAATTCTTTGACTGTTTTCATCTTCACCACCTCCTCTGGAAGGGCAAATATTTCCTGACGTTGGTTTTGAGTCATCCCCCTGGACGTTGGTTTTGAGGAATTTCATTTCATGACCCCTTAGTTCATTACTTTCCATTACTTTGAAGTTCTTACATCATAAAACATTTCCATTACTTTGAAGTTCTTGCATCATAAAACATTTTTAGGTATCTCAAATTCTGTATCATATCTCCTCTGCACCACCTCTCTTCCATGATATACATATTTAAATTCTTCAGCCTCTCCTCAGAAGTCTTCTGATGGAGACCCCTCACCATTTTGGTCACCCTTCTCTGAACTGCCTCCATTTTGCCTCTATCCTTTTTCAAATATGGGCTCCAGAACTGAATACAGTACTCCATGTGAGGCCTCACCAAGGACCTGTACAAGGGCACAAGGGCATTATCATCTTTTTCTTACTGGTTATTCCTCTCTCTACAGCCACAAATTCTTCTGGCTTTAGCTATCACCTTGTCACATTGCTTCACCATCTTCAGATCTCCAGACACTATTACCCCAAGATCTCTCTTGGTCTGTGTCCATCAGTCTTTCACACAAACACACACACCATCATATACAGCTCTTTTGCACCTAATTCCTCTATAACTGCTTTGAGATGGGGCAACCAGAACTGCACACAATACTCAAGGTATGGTCGCATCATGAATCAATACAGAGGAATTGCTATCTTCTGTTTTACTTTCCATTTCTATTCCAATAACACCCAACATTCTATTTGCTTGTTTGACTGCTTCTGCATACTGGGCCAAGGATTTCAAAGTACTGTCCACAATGACTTCAAGATACTTTTCTTGACTGGTGATGTCTAATATGGAACCCAAGCATCATGTACCTATAATTTGGATTAATCTTCCCTATATGCACATTACTTTGCATTTGCCCACATTAAATTTCATTTGCCATTTAAATGCCAAATTCCCCAATTCCTCACGAACTGATTGTGATCTAACAAATTTGAATAATTTTTTAACATCTGCGAATCTGATCACCTCACTTTTCACTCCATTTTTCCACATAATTTATAAATATATTAAAAAGCACCGGTCCCCATACAGAGCCTTAGAGCACACCACTATTTAGCTTTTTCCATTGAAAGAGATGAGCATTCAGTTCTGCTCTCTCATATTCTCTCTGTAGATACACTTTAGTAACTCAGTATAGTAAATCATATATCAGAGAGCAATATGTAACTTTTCCAGTTTCTTCACATCCTGATTCGCTCACTATTTGTTCTACTCTCCCAAATGCAAAAATAAGGGTTCTAGCCTCATATTGTGTCCATTTGAAGTTTTCTGTAGAATCCCTAAAATCACAAAATTCCCTCTTGGGACTGTCCTGACTCTTTAAATTTTCTGTATTTACCGCTTCTAAGTTTCACCCTGGGCTCAGGATGAATCAACTGCATGTTGCCAATAGGCTCTTGCATCCCAGAAAGTCATGCCCAATTACAATGGAGCAGGGTGGTCAGGGTTGGATTCCTATGACTATCCATCTAGTTCAATCTCAAATGGTAATCATAACCCAGGCAGTCACATATCGCCAACCTCCAAGTATGCATGAGATTGCCACCTTGTTCTTATCGATCATCCTTGCATCCCTTTGCTAATCTTTGGATTAGTATCTTCATACACCTGTAATCTTTCAGAGTACTAGTGGCTAATGTTAGTTACTTTGAGGGATACAACAAAGGGTGCTACTTCCAGCAAGGAACAATAAATAATGTGTTATTCATAGCTTCATCCTCCCTAGTGCAGTCCAAGGAGATGTGATCTTTCCAGTCTCCACAGTTGTTAACACTAAGCTCATTAGGAATGCAGCTGTTCTGAAATGTCAGAAAAAGTGCCCTCTTATGACATCAATTTGGTCCTTCATCCGTGGTCTCCTCTAACTTCACTTGTTCCTCTGATAACAGGACAACACTCAGAGCATTTACCTTGTAATCCAGCAGAGATCCTTTCCTTAGGCACATACCCTTCAGCTATTTCCAAGGCTCCAATTAGGATAATTTTAGGGTGGTGTCAGATTCAGCACTGCACTGGGATTGGGAGTCCACCTATAAACTATTCAAAAACAGCCTGCTTTGTTTCTCAAGGGGTTCAAACCACTTCCAGTGGCTTTGTTTCAAGCAATAATATAAGAACTGCAAGTTTTCATGGCATTAAAGGCAGCCCCCACCCTTTAATTGGTAGGTATCTTCACTGTACAACATTCTTTCAAGGTTCATTGCCTTTAGTTTTTCGTATCCTGTTTGTCTGGCAGGGTTTGCTGCCTGGTTTGTGGCTTAGGTTGCCCACATGAGCAGATTAGCCAAATATGTAGACCAGGCCTCCTCCAGCCAAACTGCAACGTACACGATTCTTTCAAAATTGTTATGAATTTAAGAAAACTGTCTGAGTTTTTTCCAGGAAAGATCTTTTTTTTTGTAATAAAGGTAGGGCCAGAAAAATCTGATTTATTGAGAACTGGATGCCTTGGCCCAGCTGGGAGACTGAGGTTTGTTATTGCCCTGATCTTTCTTGGAGGATTAGTTGCTAATTCCATTTCCCCTGTACTCTGATCTGCAGTTGGTAAAGACCTTCGATGAACAGGTTGGGAAACATATAAAATAAAATCGGTTCCCTCATCTCTAGTTGCTAGTCCCCCTTGCGCGAGTCTTTACAAAAGGGAGTAACTGCATTACAAAATGTTTTTTAGGAAAGGCGGGTTGAGATATTGTAGATGCATAAACCATGGTTTCAAAATGTAGTGTGCATAGTTTAATGGTTCTGTTATTTTGATGAATGATTTTTATGAGAGGCAGTTCAAGTTATCAGTTCAAGTATCTATTTGCTTTTAAAACATGTAACTAAAAAATACTGTTTCATCAAATAAAATCCAAACACAAATGCATTGAAAACTGTTAGATTAGAGAATTTTAAAACCAGCATTTATTGCTTTATAATCTATGCATCCTCAGAAATTTATTTTGAGCAATTTGCACATGACCTTGCTGGTTGGCAGTCATCTACATTAGCTAAACCATGGATTTCTTTTCTGTAGATGACCTCGTGCATGAATCACCAACTGTCAATAATAAAATGCATTTAATTTCCTGCTGCTTGTGGGCCTGCCTATATAGCCAACCTACATCTTATGCATGCTGACTTATCAGGATTTCTTGGCCCAAGGAAAACAGGACCTACTGGTTGGAAAGATCGCAACTTGCTTGTGAGATCACAGGATCCATCTGCAACTTAAAATTAGTAGATCAAAGGCAGTGGTTAACCTGGACTTAACCCTTAGTGTTCTGAATATCTAAGCAGTAATTGCAATTGGCAGAATATGGCGGAATTCTATTTGCATTTCACATTCTATTACACCTGTACCAGAGTTTTCATATACTGAATCAATATTCAAAATTCAGTCAACCACTAGACTACAGGAGCCATGTTTGTACTGGTCATCCACCCTTAAAAACTTTCCATATTGCACATATGTGAGACCAAAGTGTTCCAAGACACCTGGTGAAAATGAAATGAAAATCAATTTCACTTCCCCCTGATGATCCTACTAGAAACACAAGGATAAGTTTCAAAAGCTTAGTTAGGACTTAGATGTATAAATGAGGAGTCATGTGTGTAAATTTACTGTAGTTGTGGATTTTAAGATGCTTTAATACATGCATGTAAGTTACTTGTACTATTATTTATTTATCATTTCTAAAGCACTACTAGACATATGCAGAACTATACAGACACATAAGAGCTAGTCCCTGCTCCATGGAGCTTACAATCTAGTTAAGACAAACATACAGGACAAACAAGAGTCTATGGGAAGAGTATTAATTGTATCGAACTGGTTAGGATTTAAAAATAGTCTAAAAAAACTGGGGTTTTAGATTGGATTTTGAATATGGCTAGAGAGGGGGCATGATGTACCAACTTGGGAAGTCTATTTCAGGCATACAGTGCAGCAATGTGGAAAAAAGTGCGGAGTCGGGAGTTGATGGTGGAGAAGAAGGCCACAGATAAGAGCAACTTGCCCGATGAACAGAATCAAGGAAGGGTGTAGGGAGAAAGAAGAGAAGAGAAATGAGGAGCGGTGGAATTAATACATTTGCAGGCGAGTAAGAGAGAAGCTTGAACTGTATGCAGAAATGATTAGGGAGCCAATGCAATGACTTGAGAAGAGAGGTTACAAGGTCATAGCAGCATTGATGGACGATAAGTAGTACAACCAAATTTTGGAGGAAGATGGTTTAGTGGGAGGCCTATGAAGTTGCACGTATCTTTAGTTGCAAAACAATTTGATATTTAAATTCAATTCATGTGCATATCTTGTGTTTAAAAATTGAGTTGTTTTTCGCTTTTGAAATTAAGCATGAAACTGCAGTGAAGTGCATTACTGAAAATGTGCTCTTCTGCTCCCAACACCTAGATGGCAGAGAGTGATGGTCATTACACAACAGTGACCCGTAGTGGCCGGATTTATGGCAGGTGAATGCATGGCTCCAGAAGAGGCCTGGCCCCCAACCAAGTACAGGCAGTGCAATGAATAAACTAAAGTAAGCTGGGCGGGGATATAAAATAAGGAGGATAATATTTATAGTGATCCAATAAAAACGTGCTTCAGTGCACAAGGAAATTAGCCTTTCCTGGGCAAGTACAGCTACTAGAATTCTGTACAACACACTACACAAGAATGCAGAAAGGTTAGGATGTTGGTTTTAATGCTGCCTTCAGCATCCTGAGAAAGCCATGTATTTATTTATTAGAGAACGCCAGGCTCTGCCAAAAGATATGTTCTCCCCTTGAAGTAAACAAAATAAATAAATAAAGCAGAATATATTTTAGACTGAAGGCTGTTATTTTCCTTGAACTCGTGGGCTACAGATGGGAGATGCCACACTGCAACTCCACTGAGCAACAAGGGAAGACTGCAGGACTCAAGATTTCCCACGAAGCTTGGACGCCTGCCATAACAACTAGGAAAATAAACCCTGGTGCAAATACAATGCTCACTATCCAGTCCCATGAAACATATTACATCTAAAACTGCATCAGTGTCCCCTGTGAAAGGAAATATAAGAGGACTTAGAATGGGGGGCATTCAAACAGATGAGCTCAAACTATCAAAAGGGTTTTAAAAGTGACTTCAGTAAGAAATTATTTATTACAAATTCAGTTACAAATATATCTTCTTTCTCCTATTGTTCTCTGCAACAGCTAGGCAAGCTGCAGGGAGCTGCCTGGTAATAACAGGTCTGTCACCTTTAGTTCTGAGGGGGTGGCAGTATCTGAGAATAAACAAAACAGATATGTGAATTAACAGCTGCTAATTGCACTTTTGAACCCCCGCCTGGATAAGGGATTTAATAAATATTGTATTTTATTTCCTCTGCCTCTCTGGTTGAATTCTTCGTATTGGAGGACACCGATGGATGTGGTGTGCCACTTTTTTTGTGTGTGCCCCTTTATCCTTTTTGTGGCCCAGCACTTTGGTTAATTGTATTAGTATTGTGTATGCAGTAGCCACAGTATCTTTCTACATAGGAAATTACTTGAGGACGCTTCCTGTAAACCCCCCTCCGTCCCCCCCTCTAACACACAACACAGAGTTTTAAAG
This sequence comes from Rhinatrema bivittatum, assembly GCF_901001135.1. Taxonomy (NCBI): domain Eukaryota; kingdom Metazoa; phylum Chordata; class Amphibia; order Gymnophiona; family Rhinatrematidae; genus Rhinatrema; species Rhinatrema bivittatum. The sequence continues at coordinate 652,355,437 of NC_042615.1, read as the reverse complement.
CCCAGGTTAAAATGTCAATTACTCCCAATGCAGTAAACTAATGCTATGCTAAAGCATCAGGAGTTAAAATGTGCATTTAGCCTGTGCTGAACTCACATTTTTACTTTGGCGAGCCACATCATATAGTACCTTATCTTTTGCTGTGCTTCTAATTTAGGAGCATATATTTAGTTGTAAACCTGTGAGGGAGTGGATAAGACACTCCCTCAGAACACCTTAAAGAACCGGCCACAGCTATCTGGCCTGGTCCTCCTTAAGAGCCATCACAGCAAGGGATTCTGGGTCAGAAAGGATCCCTGCAGCCCTGTTCTAACCTGGATTCAGCTTCTTAGAGGAGGCAGTGGAGGGGTTCACACACTGAGTCACGTTACAGACAGTTTCCTGAGCTGACGAAGTCTCAGGTGAGACAGGCTCATATTCTCAGCAGCTTAATGTGGTTCCGGATTCTCTGGAATTTTTGGCATAATCCAGATGCAGTTCTGGGCCATTTCCCTTATCCAGACTCCTCTAAATGGTCAGGATGAAGAATTGGGAATTCTGCCAGATGATGAAGAATAGGTTGCAAGATCTGTTCTTTTATTTGTATATCTGGCAGTGCCATCTCATGGATAAGGCTCTCTGGCTCAAGCTTTGGCAGATTTACAAGGATATTTTACAATGTAAATAAACTTAAAAAAAAAAAAAAAAAAAGAGGGCAGGGTCCAGAGGACTGGGAAGGTCCCAGAGAGAAGGCAGGAAGCCAGCCTAAGTAAGAGCTGAGTCTATTGAATTACTTTGAGACTGCTGAGGTAGGCAGACTCTGCGCTGTACTTTAGGTTTTTGCTTGTAAATAGTTTGTGTGGAATTACCCCGGAGTTTGGCCTCCGTTTTGTAATCCTGGCTGTTTCCCAACTCGAGGTTACACCCAAGAGACCACAATGCCTAATTTAGGAGCATATCATTGGTTATGCTCCTAATTTATCTATCTAGCCACGATTAGACTTAAAAAAATAAATGCCCTGTCGAGCCGCTGCCTCTTGTCCTCGTAGATAATGGAGGGAGCTCCAGTGGCAGATTCAGCATTAGAAAATTTCACCTCTGACCAGGAATGAAGTTTCTAGTGTTAAGATAATGTGCATGTGCATACCTCTCTGCATTACCAGGGAATGCTTATTGCCCTCATTTGAATGGAATTTCCATGCGAGGACGCTGAACTGAGTGCACATTTTTAAATGCACATTTTATGCAGGTAAAATTCTTTCCCACATCAAGAGTAATATTTACCTGCACAAAATGTGCGTTTAAGTGTGAGCAAAACTGCGTGTTTAGCTGCATGCACTTTATTGCATCAGTCTATTGGGGAAGTCAAAGCACACTTTGACTTCAAACATTTTTTTTTTAAAGCTGCCTGTGATCATCAACTGACTCCATTTCCTGTCTAGTTTCCCATAGGGGGAAAATGGTTTAATATTTTACACAAAGGAACTTGCATAACAAATGTCATAACCATGTGCAAATTTCTGTACTGAAGAAGGAAACTAGGCATCATGAAATTTTAAACACATCTCCTTGTTTTCATATTTGATGAAACAACCTTGGAAATCCCTGTACATACAACCACAGTAGTACAGCTTGATTCAAATCTACTGCCTGGTAACAGGAGTAAAACCTACCAATTTGACAGATTTTACGTTTTCCAAGAAATACGAGACATACCAGGTTTCAACTGGATCATGTGACATTTCTCTCCCCACACTCGCCAGCATAAAAACTAGACCTGTGCCTTAAAAGACCACACCGTGTCAGAACTAATCCTCCCTATGCTAATAAAAAGAGTAAATGTTGGGGAAGATGCAAAACAAATTAGAATAAAAATAACATTGATAATGATTTTATTTTTCAAGAGTACCATCAAACTCAGGGGGTCATTTATCAAAATGCGATAAATATCACTTGCGATAGCAAAAGGTGTGTGTTTTATGGTAATAGGCAGTTTATCACAAACTGTGCTAATACCTACATAGAAACATAGAAATGACGGCAGAAGAAGACCAAACGGCCCATCCAGTCTGCCCAGCAAGTTTTGCACTTTTTTTTTTCTCATTCTTCTCTGTTACTCTTGGCTCTTAGTAACCTTTTGATTCTATTTCCCTTCCACCCCCACCATTAATGTAGAGAGCAGTGTTGGCACTGCCTCTAAGTGAAATATCTAGCTTAATTAGTTAGGGGTAGTAACCGCCGCAATAAGCAAGCTATACCCATGCTTATTTGTTTACCCAGACTAAATAATTCAGACCTTGTTGGTTATTGTCTGTATATAGATCTACTTTTCTTCATTTCCCCTGCCGTTGAAGCAGAGAGTTATGCTGGATATGCATTGAAAGTGAAGTATCTGACTTTCTCCCCTGCCGTTGCAGCAGAGAGTTATGCTGAATATGTATTGAAAGTGAAGTATCTGACTTTTTCCCCTGCCGTTGAAGCAAAGAGCTATGCTGGATATGCATTGAAAGTGAAGTACCAGGCTTATTTGGTTTGGGGTAGTAACCGCCGTAACAAGCCAGCTACTCTCCGCTTTTTTGTGAATGCAAATCTTTTTCCACGTTTCCTCTTGCCGTTGAAGCTTAGAGCAATGTTGGAGTCGCATTAACCGTGTGTATGTTTATTGAATAAGGGTATTATCTCCAGGCAGTAGCCGTCATTCCCGTGAGCCACCCACTCTTCATTCATGTCCTCTAGACTTTATGGATCCACAGTGTTTATCCCACACCCCTTTGAAGTCCTTCACAGATCTGGTCTTCACCACTTCTTCCGGAAGGGCATTCCAGGCATCCACCACCCTCTCCGTGAAGAAATACTTCCTGACATTGGTTCTGAGTTTTCCTCCCTGGAGCTTCAAATCGTGACCTCTGGTTCTGCTGATTTTTTTCCGACGGAAAAGGTTTGTCGTTGTCTTTGGATCATTAAAACCTTTCAAGTATCTGAAAGTCTGTATCATGTCACCTCTGCTCCTCCTTTCCTCCAGGGTGTACATATTTAGATTCTTCAATCTCTCTTCATAAGTCATTCGATGAAGACCATTCACCCTTTTGATCACCCTTCTCTGGACCACCTCCATCTTGTCTCTGTCTCTTCGGAGATATGGTCTCCAGAACTGAACACAGTACTCCAGGTGAGGCCTCACCAAGGACCTGTACAAGGGGGATAATCACTTCCCTTTTCCTACTCGATATCCCTCTCTCTATGCAGCCCAGCATTCTTCTGGCTTTAGCTAGCGCCTTGTCACATTGTTTCGCCGACTTCAGATCAGTTTCAGAATTGTATTTCCTGCATACAACGACTGGGTGGACCTTTTTTAAGGGGGGAGAGAGAGAGGGAGAGACCAGCCATAATGCCCTCACACTGGATATGTATTTATATCTCTATGGGAGGCCCACCTAGTGCTCTCTTGTGAAGATTTGATGACCTTCGGAGTGAGGAAGCTCACCCAAAGATGAGATTTGTATAATGTTCTCTCAACCTAGCTTGATGGACTTTCTACCTGGATAACATTACGCTAGGTTGAGAGAACATTGCACAAATCTCATCTTTCGGTGAGTTTCCTCACTCCGGAGGTCATCAAATCTTCAGAAGAGAGCACTGTTCTGTTCGTACATCTCACTTTGAATGTCAAAGTGGCCCCTAATCCCTATACTAATACCTAAACCTCACCTCGAGTTACTAGGTGGACCTCCCATAGAGATATAAATACCTGTCTAGTACAAGGGCATTATTCTCTCTCTCTCTCTCTCTCTCTCTCAATGACAGCCTAACACAATTTGCATTATGGTGCTATCAAAGGCATTTCCACATGTGTTAAAGGTGCTTAATGCATGTGAAAACACCATAACGTGATTTGATAAATGATCCCCCTCAGTCAACAGGTGAAGGAGAGTGTGAAAGATGTGTAAACTGCCTCAGGGTGGAATCCCTCACATGTGACTGTGGCCAAGGGCAGTGGTGAGATAATAGGTAGGAACAGGACTTTTCTTGCTCACCAAAAATGTACCCTAACACCTTTGCACATGTGATGGGGGACATGGACTGGACACGCTGTCACCCAAATTGCCACAATTCTGTTATAACTGATTGTTATAAAACTGATTTTTTCCGGGAACTACTCTCTGGGTTTTCATTCTCCCAAGCATTTTCTGTAGCAGGATTTCCCATGGCCCATTTTAAACCCCAACTGAGGCCACAGAAGAAAGAAAAAAAAACACTTTTTTATTCTTTTTAAAATAAATCAGGCTCTCTTAGCCCTGCTCCTGACAGAGCTGCATTAGGGCTTGCATAGCCCCTCCTCCAGTGAGCCCTAGACCATACCAGCAAATGTGTGCCGAACAGCCTGTGTCAGTGGCATTGCCAGGGGCATGAGTGCCCCCCACCAAACCACAGGTAAAAAGAAAAAAATTAATTGTTCTTTTTCATGTCCGTAGATGACTGCAAACTGCTTGATCCAAATGCTTCTGGAGTTATGTTAATGGATGTGCAGAGAGAGCATTCAGGAAGTATTAATGCCCTTGTCAGTCCTCTTATGTACCATCAAATGCTGGTGCTTAATCAAGAATTAAGGATGGCCAAGATCCACCAGGTTACCCTTTTACTTGACAATAAAATAAACACTGTTTTAACCCTGTTAAACATGATTGCATTTTAAAGCAAGACCAGCAGATTTTGAAACAAGAAAATTGATGTTGCCTCTTTTCCCAGCAAGCTCCAGCACAGCACACGAACACATGCCTAATGCAACAGATACATAGACAGGGCATGCAGCAATCTGTCGTTCAAGCTGACAGAAACATTGGGGAAATTAACAGTGCATTAAATAAAGAAATAGACTTCTCTTGCTGGCAAGTGATGGATAATGAGGGTGGCAGATAACAGAAATAACACTGGCAAGGAAACAAAATCATGATGAAAAGTGTAGGCAGTAGGGGACGGACTGGTAAAAAAAAGTCCTTTGCAGCGAGGTTCAGCAACAATCACCCCTCTGAGAAATTAACATTAGTAGCAACTTCCTCCGCTTCCTGCCTAGTCTTTCACTCTCAAACTGATGGTTTGGTTATGTGACAGAAGGCTCACTTGGCTTCAGACTTCGACACGTGCAGAAATATTTTCTCATCCTAGTATGGTGGGGTGACCATCTCCACTCCTTGAGAGCTACAATCAGGCTAGGTTTTCAGGATATTCACAATGAGAATGCATGAAACAGATTTGCATATAATAGAGGCAGTGCATGCAAATCTAGCTCATGCATATTCGTTGTGATATTCTGAAAACTTGGCCTGTTTGTAGCTCTCGAGGACTGGAACATGCACTCAAAAAGGACATTTGTTTTTCCTGCAGCTGTAAACTTGGTGCAGATTGTGAATTGAAAGCGAGAAGAGCAATCACCAACTGGAACACCTATACAAAGCTTCTGTAGCTGCAAATAAACTCACAATTAGTATATGTATCAACAGTTATACCCTGACTACACTTTTTTCAAGAGCTAAAACTACAGATGTTGACAATAATAAACAGGTATGAGGATATTATAATAATCTGTCAAGATTTCAGACATTTTGGTTAAACTGACATATGTCTTTACTCAGATGCTTTATTTTGAATCTTCTGAGGTCACCTTTCATGGAATGTCTCATTGCCTCCTGACCCTCCTGACTCTCAAGCTCCCGGAGGGTCAGGAGGCAATTGCTTTGAGTTCTAGAGGTAACGTGGAGAGGACGTCCAAAAGATGGAAATGGAGAAAGTCAGCAAGGGAGAACTGAATGGTCCCTTAGCCCTGGTGCGGGTGAGAGGCAGCATGAATCTATGCTAGCATGCCTTCCTGCACCCTTGTGATTCATCTCCCATCATTGCTCATCATTCAACCTTTGTGTCAGTCCCATGCATGCTTGATTTCTGGCACTGGTCTGGCTTCTGCCACATTCTCTGGAAGACTGGGTCAACTGTCCAAGATTCTTTCATTGAAAAAGTATTTTCTCACATTCCTTCTGAACCTCTCTCCCTTCAGTTTCACATAAACATTCCTTTTTCCTTGTGCTTTTCACTGTACGGAAAATGCTACATTCCAGTACCTTATCAAGACCTGCTAGATATTTGAATGTTTATATTAGGGGTGTGAATCGTGTGATCGATCGTCTTAACGATCGATTTTGGCTGGGGGGGGAGGGAAATCTGATCGTCGTGGTTTTTTTGGTTTTTTTTTAAATCGTTAAAAATCGTAAATCGGGGGGGGGGGGGGGGCAGGAAAACCGGCACACCAAAAAAACCCTAAAACCCACCCCGAACCTTTAAAACAAATCCCCCACCCTCCCGAAATGTTTTAAATTACCTGGGGTCCAGTGGGGGGGTCCTGGCGCGATCTCCCTCTCTCTGGCCATGGCTGCGTTAAGAGAAATGGCGCCGGTGGCCCTTTGCCCTTATCATGTGACAGGGCAAAGGTAGCGCTGGCGCCATTTTGGTTCCTGGCTCCCGACGTCACGCATGCAGGAGATCGCCCCTGGACCCCCAGGGACTTTTGGCCAGCTTGGGGGGGCCTCCTGACCCCCACAAGACTTGCCAAAAGTCCAGCAGGGGTTCGGGAGCGACCTCCTGCACGCGGGCCGTATTGCCAATCTTCAAAATGGCACCGGCGCTACCTTTGCCCTCACTATGTCATACGGGCGATGGTCGCTCTCTCACATTCAGGCCAATACAGTACTACAGTGCACTCCAATGGAGCGTACTGTTAACCCGTCATTGGACGCGCATTTTCGATGTGCTAGCATTACCCCTTATTCAGTAAGGGGCCAAAAACGCGTGTCCAATTCCCCAAACCTAATAGCGCCCTCAACATGCAAATGCATGTTGATGGCCCTATTAGGTATTCCTGCACAATTCAGAAAACAAAATGTGCAGCCAAGCCGCACATTTTGCTTTCAGAAATTAGCGCCTACCCAAAAGATAGGCGCTAATTTCTTCGGGCACCGGGAAAGTGCACAGAAAAGCAGTAAAAACTGCTTTTCTGTGCACCCTCCGACAATATCATGGCGATATTAAGTCGGAGGTCCCGAAGGGTAAAAAAAGTTAAAAAAAAAAAAAAAATTTGAAGTCGGCCCGCGGCTGTCGGGTCGAAAACCGGACGCTCAATTTTGCCAACGTCCAGTTTCCGAGTCCGTGGCTGTCAGCGGGCTCGAGAACCGACGCCGGCAAAATTGAGCGTCAGCTGTCAAACCCGTTGACAGCCGCCGGGCGTCATTTAAATACAGAATCGCGCGCACAGGAGAGTGGTCTGTGCGCACGCCGGGAGAGATGAGATTTGTACAATGTTCTCTCAACCTAGCATGATGGACTGCTAGGTTGAGAGAACATTGTACAAATCTCATCGTTGTGTGAGTTTCCTCACTCCAAAGCCATCAAATTTTCACAAGAGTGAACTGTTCTGTTCGTATGTCTCACTCTACATGTAAAAGTGGCCCTTAACCCCTACACTACTACCTAAACCTCATCTCGAGTTACTAGATGGGCCTCCTATAGAGATAGAAATAGCTAACTACTACACAGGCCTTCTATATAGTCAGTCAGTCAGTCTCTCAGTCTCTTTCTCTCTCAAAATGAGTACTTTGCAGGTGCAATTATGTAGGTATTACCACACATTGTGATAATTAGGCAATTACCATAAAACACATGGTAATTTTCTATCACATGTGATGTTTATAGCAAATTGATAAATCTAGGCCTTACATTGTAAGCCCTCTGGCAGGAAAATACCTTCAGTACCTGAATATAATCTGCTCCAATGTACACTTTGAAGTGCTAAAAAGCAGAACATAATAAATAAATAACTTTACCTTGGCCTAATTCCAAGCACTGCCTATACAATCCAGATCCAGCTTTGAGGTCCTCATAAAGAGGTCTTTTAGATATCTCATCTGTCCAGTGTGTGAGATTGGCAGAAACATGTGAAAGGACCTTTTTTGGTGGAGGGGGGACAAATACTGGGCTCATAGGAGGGCTATAGAGTAAGAGGCAGAGACAAATGCCAGAAGTGGAGGCTGGGGGAAGTTTCGTTTTCTTTTCGTTATAATCCATAAGCACAGAGGAGGGAGGCATAACTGAAATGGAATAAAATTAGGTAAAAAAAAAAAAAAGACCAAAAATTTCCTTGAAAACCCCCATTGCTAAATTAGACCCTGTGTTTCAGCAGAGTACGAACATGATTCATAGCCAAAATATTTCAGGTTTATCAATAGAAAAGTTGCCTCTGTGAACCCATTAGCAAAAACATACATGGTATTATAAAAAAAATAGATTTATTGTGCTTTTGGGAAGCACAACTTGAACTATTTCTCACTAGACATTTAATTCAATTGTATAATGGGAACCTTTCTTCGTGTCTTTTAGCCAAATCATTTTGCATAAATAAAGAGCAGCATGATCTTACAAAAAAATGTCACAACAGCCAAGTATTACAAGGTTTATAATTACAAGAAAGAAATCCATGTTCTTCTGATCAGACCGTGCGTAAAAGGAAAACTACATGTATAGTATCATGCTCAACTTCTCAGGACATAATGGAAATATATAAACATTTCTAATTTGCAACAAAAATATTTAATTCCAAAAAGTAAAACTTCATTTTTTCCAGTTGTACAAAGAGCATTTTTAACATGCTACTTGTTTAAAAAAAACAAAAAAACCCTCTAAATTGTGCACATTTTAAATAACAGAACCTCTAGATTAATTCCGATAACAGCAAAGGAATGTAATAGAGATTATATCACTGGATCCTATGGCATCTATTTTGCATTTTCTGTTTTCTTCTTTTTTACAATCTCTTTATTGTAGTGAAATATGTATATACAACACTTGCTCGCATACCCAGTAGCATACATCAGACACACACATGTTATAAAACTGGCACGTCCATGTGCATGCTCCGGGTCCCACGCGCACATGGACGCACACAGGTTTTAAAATCAACCCCATACTGAATGGGACCCCAAATTAGCACACACTGGCATTTAAATGAAGGAATCTCATAGGCAAATTAGGTATTAGTAGGCATGCAGAAATAGCATGGTATGCTTTCCTCCACAATAAATCCAGTTATTTAATACCTGTCTTGGGTGTGTTAATTTAGCATGCCAGCATGGGGAGAAGACCATGTCCTCAGGGCCTCCCCCAATCTCTCCCAGTCTCTAACACCAAAACCCAAGGAGCTCCCCCACCCTGACCTAACAATCAAGGAGTCTGTATGCCCCAATCTTCTCATCACCCAGAAAACATTCCCAGCAGACAAGTACCTGGAGCCATCTGGCGTATGCCCTAAGCCCTCTTCCCACTCCTCCCCAGGCTTACCACATCTTTCTGCATTTTATAAAGTTTGTTTTTTGTTTGGTAAACATTTAGTGCACCATTCATTAAATGACATTTTAGCATGCACATTAAAATTTTGCTGCATGTATGCTAAAATCTTTTAGTGCAACTTTTAGTACCTAGGTCCTAAATAATATATCAGATTATTTCTTCCTCAATTTATTAATTAGCATGCTTTATAATGGCACCAAAATAAACGTCCAGGTTTTTAGGAGACAACATTCTAAAAAGAAATTAAAATAAGATCTGTATAGGTGAACATTTTTCATTAAAAATAAATAAATAAATAAAACCCATGACATGAATCTTACTGATTAAGTATATAATTCAATATGCAGGTTTGCAACTGAATCAAATGCTTAATTTGTTAATTTACTGAAAAAGAAATCAAATGCAAATTAAAATAAATTCCGCATTAATATCTACATTAAAAAAAACTTTGCTTTGCTCTAAAAAGCAAGATAAATACTTCTGTTTTCAATTAACTTTAAAATCCTTTTCATTAAAAGAAATTATACTTTCATAATCTGCTTTATCCAAGTTCAATAAAAGGAGCTGTCACGTCCAAGAACTCCCCTTTTTCTGTGGGACCAGAAAAGTGAGCCTTCTTCACGGTGTGGGCTCCACACCGTGGAGCAGTCTCTGCAGAGCTTGCAGCTGCAAAGCTGCCATGCTGCTCACTAAAAGGAGAATTTTCAAAGAGTTGCACGCATACAAATTTTATCAGAGGGGCACGCAAATAGCATATATTTGCATAAATGGTATTTTATTAACCTCAGATATACACTTGCAAATAACAGTGTGCGAATAAATTTGCTCATATAAAAAAGAAGCAGGCCGGGGCGTTACTGGGCAGGGCTTACATTTATGCATACAAGTTGTTGCTTTACAACTTGCGAAAGTGAAGCGCACGCACATTTGTTACCTGCAGGGTAACAAATGTGCGTGCGCTTCACAGGGGTAAACATATTGTGCTTCCCAAAAGCACAATATGTTTACCCCTGCTAATTATCTGGTGTAAGTGCGAATAACATCCTTTATAGTCAAATACTGACTGCCTGAGGGGTCAGGGTAAACTAGAAGGAGTCCAAGCTGAAGAACCAGGAGGGTCTTGATGACCTAGAGACAGACTGGGCAAACTGGTGGACTAATTGGTAACACTGGTAATTTCCTTCACACGCGCTTTATATAAGATTTGATGATTTACATGCATAAAAGCCGACAAGTGCTAAGGAAAGTACACAACTTAAATCTCCATGTGAAAATGATTAAAATTAGAAGCACAATACTCATATGTAGGCGTTTTGAGACACTTATCCTCATAACTTTTTACTTCTCTGGGAAAGTAGCAGCTTTGCTGCCACTTAGCCGGATAAGTCTAAAAAACGCTACTTATCCGGCTAAGAAATACAGCCGGGTAAGTGATAAAATGCTACTTATCTAGGTATGTTGAAATACGTGCCACATATCTTTTAGATACGTGAGCATGTTGTTGGGTAGATTTAAGTGTACTTTATGTAGTGTGCATGCATGTTATAAAATACATGAGCATGAGCTCTCGCACCCTCATACATGCATATATGGGCTTAAAGTTATCCTCCCAGTGAAGAACAGACCTCCTTCCCCCATCTCAAGTATAAAACGCATTGCTCTAACCACATCTTGTCCCACAAGAAATTTAGCAAGGAATTTGTATTTTTGTATTTGGATTTTTAATAGGAGTGATGGTTGTGGGGAAATGGGGCTCAGGCACAGATAAACTGACTCATGGCAAAACACTGAAGCAAACTAATGACTGAAACATATCCCGTCAAACATAAGGGGAGATAAAGAGCACCTACATTTTTTATATCTACATTCAGTCTTTTCAAGGCTCCCTTCCCATGTTTGTTCCAGAATATCATTACTATCTTTACTAAAGTAATCCTAATAAACTAGTTTGCTCCCATTCCGTTTCTTTAACAAGTGTGTTAGAGAGTGCATTGCATTGTTCTTAGCCCAGCGGATATTGGTAGACCAGGCCTTTCCAAAGATTCTTTGGCATGTACAGGATACTTCTCTTTTCTTACTTCTACTCCCGAATAGTGGAAATATTACGCTCTTACAAAAATAAAAGAAGGTACATCAGATAAATGCTTCCCTAGTTTATGGCATAAAGTTTCTACCGGTAAACAATATAACATTTGTGAAAAAGAATAGTACTGACAGGTCTCCTTCTGTAGCAAAAGAGGGCAGCTCAACTTATCATTAATCTTAGAAAGACCACAAATACTACTATACTATAGTGTACATAAATAAAATTGGGTCAGAAGCCTGCAAAACTTTGAGCAAACAACCATGATCAGCTCTGTCAAAGACCTGCTCTTGATTTAAAGAAATTGCACCCACATTAAAAAAAAAAAGTATTGATGCTTCTAAACCCAGCTTCGGTTACAAAATTAAATGTATTAATTACACAGCAAGATTGACCAGAGTGTATTACGAAACTAATCATCTTACTTAGTCTACCAGAAGTTTGAATAAGATTTTGTAGCCTGAATAGAAAAGGGAGATTTATTTTATTTATTTATTTATTTTTAATATTAATCAGTTCTCCCCATCTGCAGCTTTAAAACACTGTCTAGCCCAGTGGTTCTCAACCGGTGTGTCGCCACACTTCCCAGTTCCCCGCTGGCCCAACTGCTCCCCCTGCCCCAGTGAAATGGAACTCTTCCTCCGCCGGGCTTAAAATGCTGATAGCCTGGGCAGAATGCGGCAGGAGGGCAGGAGTCAGCGGCACCAACATGGACTCTTCTTCCCACACCCCGGGGCCGGAAGAGGAAGCGCAGTGCAGTGGCCGCGCACGTGGAAAGAAGAAACCATGTTAGGTACGGTGCGTGCAGGGTTCGCCCGAAGAAGAGCAGCGCCAGCCCGATAAAGAGCAACGACGCCCCGAGCAAAACAAGGAGCAACGTTGATCCCCGTGGTCGATGGGACTTTCTTGAGACCACAAGGGCTGGAAGAGGAGGAGGCTGTTGCTGCCGCTAGTTTGGTGGGGAGAGTGAGTGAGTGAGTGAGTGAGCATATGTGTTTGAGATCCTGTGTGTGTGTGAGACAGCATGAATGTAAGTGTGTGATTGAGAAACTGTGTGTGTGAGTGGGAGAGAGCATGTGTATGTATGATTAAGAGCCTGTGTGTATAAGAGAGAGAGAGCATGTGTGTAATTGTGTGACTGAGAGCCTATGTAAGTGAGAGAGCGAGCATGTGTGTGACAGAGTGAGGAGAAAACTGCAGGCAACCCCCCCCCCCTCCTAATTCACAACAATTTCAGGGCTCTCGGAAATCGAACATTTCCAGGTATGGAGAGTTGAACATTTTTTTATCCTTATTTTTAATTATTGGGTCTTTGTGTCTTCTGTTTTGAAATATTTTATTGGTGTCTAGAAATTTTTTGTATAAGTTTTTAATTATTTGATATTCCATTCATCAGCTGTTTTGGAATAATCTATTCTTTTTATTAGTATGGTTTTACTGATATTGATTTTATATTTCTTGCTTTATTTTATAAGGACCTGTGATTTCTCTTTTTCCTTTGATGCACTGCATGCAGAATCTCATTTTTTGCAGTTCCCAGTTCAGTTTTCGTCTTCATGTTTCTATTTATGTTTTATGTCTCTTTATTCTTTGTTAGGTGAGGGTCTGCACATGTGGGTGAGGTAAGGTATTCTGCTGTTGTGTAGTTTCTAGTAGGGATGTGAATCGTATTTCTGACGATTGAAAATATTGTACGATATTTTCAAAGTCGTCAGAAATCGGGGGCTCCCTAAAACAGATAGGAAAACCCCACAAAATTGTTCGTGGGGTTCTCTTATCGTTTTGGGGGAGGGTGGGAAAAATGGCACACAAAAACAATCCCTAAACCCACCCCGACCCTTTAAAACATCTCCCTTAGCTTCCCCCACCCTCCCAACCCCCCCAAAACATTTTAAATTACCTGGTGAACCAGTGGTAGTCCCGGGAGCGATCTCCCGCTCTCGGGCTGTCGGCTGCCACTAATCAAAATGGCCACTAATGGCCACTAATCAAAATGGCCCTTTGCCCTTACCATGTAACAGGGTATCCGTGCCATTCGCCGGCCCCTGTCACATGGAGGGAGCACTGGATGGCCAGCGCCATCTCTCCCGGGACTACCACTGGACCACCAGGTAATTTAAAATGTTTGGGGGGGGGGGGGTCGGGAGGTTGGGGGAAGCTAAGGGAGCTGTTTTGAAGTGTTGGGGTGGGTTTTTTATCGGCTTCGGCGCAGCTGATAAGAAAAAAACCCTATCGGGCAGCACGAAAAATAATTCACGATGTGAATCGGAACCGGAATCGATTCCGGTTCTGATTCACATCTCTAGTTTCTAGGTAGGGCTCTATAGCAGCCTGGCTTGTTCCATTTTCCTAATAGAAATATTGGAGTTTTAAGGCCTGGTGTAATATTTTCAGTGTTGCCTTTTCTTAGGTAAGGTGGTTACTGTTTGAGTGCTGGAAGTTGGTGCTGTTATATAATTTATGTTCAGAGAGAGTACTCTTATTTTTCCCTTTTGTCATTCTTAACAATAAAGGTAATATGGAGCCTTTTTTTTTTTTTTTTAATTTCTGCCATAGATTGTAATGAGCAGTGTGTCAGGCATGTGAGGACCATCAGTCAGGCGTGTCCCGACCGAAAAAAGGTTGAGAATCACTGGCCTAGCCTCTGATGGAGAAACACCAATGGCCGTCCATCTGGTCGAGGAGTGCAGTGCTCCATTCTCCTCCTTGGAGGCGGAGGATGGGCTTCACGCGACCTGATTAACGCCAAATTCCACAGCTTACTGCTCATATGAAATTTCTAACCATACCCAAGCAGAAGAAGACAGCAAAAGCCTTAACAAATAACAGTCCATTACTCTTTTATAGAACTCAATAGGCAATCTTGTGTCTGTTCTCACCAAATGTTCCACATCCTTGCAGATCCTCTTGAAATCCTCACAAAGCTGCTGCCTCGGTTCTGCTCCGTCCACTTCCTCCACCTCAAACAGCTCGGAACAAAAACCTGCAGCAAATTTCCAAATCTCTTCATGCTCACAGGTCTCTTTTCCATTTGTATCTTTCAAGCCGTGATCTTTTTGCTCTGAAACGTTTTTCTAACTGCAAATATAAAACGTTCTGAGGGCACGTCCATCTCAGCTACCAAGCAAGTGAAGAATGATCTTCCTAGTGCATCCTGAACCTTACTGTCCAACAGATCTGCCGCTTTTCTTTCCAATCATCTTAGACCGTGACACTGTTTTAGATATTAAAGGCCTCTAGGAAATCCATGAATTAGTGCATCCCAAGTTTCATTTACCGTGTTAATGTATGCTAGGTACTCTGTACTGCTGACAGAACATTTTTATTTGAATCTTTCCAGCATCCCAGCAGGTTCAAAGATCAACTCTTTATCTGCCCACTGAATCAAAAAAATAAGATAAAACATCCTCCACAAAAGAGTCCTTTCAAAGGTGAGACTCAAAATGTCAGTACCATACAAATGAAAAAAAAAAGGTAAAGTAAACCAAATATTATAATGCTGTGGTCAAAAGGACCGTTTGAATTATGTCTAAAACAGCCCAGACTTAAACAGGATAAAAGATTGGCACTTGCACTAAGTCATGTATCATATATATAACCTCAGGATAAGAAGCTCTCCAAAAAATCAAATATATCATTAATATTTAAATCCAATGACAGCTCTTTGATAGATTTTGAATGAGTTTCTAAATGATTCTATTAATTCAAACATCAACAGTATACTTAAAGAGGCCAATGAACGAAAGTGTGGCAAAATTCATAAAGACCACTTTGGGGCCGATGCAATACAGTGCGCTCAGCCGAGCGCACTACATAACCCGCAATAAAGGGATTAGCGCCTATACAACGCACATCCAATGCGGAGTGAATCTAACAGCGCTCATCAAATGCAAATGCATGTGAATGAGGATATTAGGCATTCACTCCCAATGCAAATAAAAAACCGAGACAGCCAACGCTGATCAGGTTCTCGTTAGCAAGGAGGCGCTAGGAGAGCGCAAGCAACCCTAGCGCCTCCTTGCTAATGTGACCCCCTAATTTAAATACTGCATGGCGCCCCCAGGGGGCACCTGGGGGTGCATTAAGAAAGCGAGTGCTGACTGTTCAGCACCCGCTTTCTGCTCATATTTATTGCATCGGCACCTTTGTGTGCTAACCTTGCTATTAGAGTGCATTCAATGAGAGAAGGCGCGCTGATGGCCCATTTAAAGGTGAATTTTAAAAGCCTGGGATACGCCTAAACTGGGAGATACGTGCACAAGTCAGGCTCGCACGCGCCAAGCATATTTTAAAAGCCACCGGGTTACGTGTTTACATGCTGCTGCACGCACACAAGCCAACAAACCTGTGCACATTTGCGCTCATACACAGGTTTGAAAGTTACCATCTCTGAATTTTGTTTTAGCAAAAGCTCTTTGCAGCACACCTAGTTTTATCTCTGGCAAGTTTTATCACAAATTCAATGCTGAGTGACTGCAATGCAAAAATATGCAAACCAGCTCTTTAGCTATGAATTTAACTTGCCTTGTGTGCACTAAATGCTTCATAAGCTGTAGATAACATTTTTGCAATAAAAGTCCATAGAAAAAGTAGGTGCACTGTTTTGCTACTGGGTTTATTTGAAAATAATTCCCAATAAAAAAAAAACCCCACCTACGATAAAAATGAAAATCGCAAGCACACTTTGGCACACTTTAGTAGACTGGGCTCAAAAGCTCTTCCAAAATATAAAACCAATTCTGCTAATGCCTTTTAGAACTTTGCCCAGTCTTTTCAAAATAGATAATTCTCTCCTTTCCCACATAAACATTAGTAAAGCCAACATGATTATTTTGAAAAGTAACTTTCACAATCATGTCTATTGACACTAAATTTTGTTTATATTTTCTGTAAAAAAAAAAAAAAAGAAAAATTGCATCTCCAGTACTAACAGTAAAACCATGGCTTAAAGTTTCTTCCTCATCCAATCACTACACCAAATCAATTAGACTTTTTTTCATTAGCGTGTGATTCAAGCAAAAAATAAAGACATTTTTTTTTACAAAGGACCATTAATATTCTCTGGGAAAAACAACTCTTAAGTTCTGCCTATGTACCTAAGCACCCAATAAGTAAATCTGCATGCATTGTTTAAATAAACAAAGATATCAGTAGAAAAGAACCATTGGATCCCCTTACTCTGCTCATTTCGACCTGCTTACTGTGCTGTTACAGGTGTTACTTGATTTGCGGTCTCCATCCCTCCTTCCACCACTAGGGTCCCTTTGTGTCTATCCACGCATGTTTGAATTCTGCCACTGCTTTGGCCCCCTATAACTTCCACTGGAATTCCCTTCTCAGTGAAAAAGTATTTTCATACATTCCTTTTGAACTTTCCTCCCATAAAAAGTATAGAGAAACAAAGACAGACATAACAAGGGAAGAAAATTCTTATCTGAATTTCAATCATCAGTTTTAGGAACCGTGAGCCTTGCAGCTCATTCCTTCAGGCCAGAGGGTTGACAATTCTGATCCTAGAATGCCACAAACAGGTCTGGTTTTCAGGATATCACCCATGAATATTCACTAGATAGATTTTCATCCAATGGAGACAGTGCATGCAAATATACCTCATGCATATTCATTAGAGGTATCCTGAAAACCAGACCTGTTTGTGGCACTCCAGGACTGGAGTTACGTTGGTCTGCTTTAGAGATGTGAATCGGAACCAGAATCGGTTTGGATTCCGGTTCCGATTCACATGTGGGGTTTTTTTCATCGGGCCAGATCGCGGTTTTGTTTATCGGCTGCGCCCGAGCCGATAAACAAAAAACCCACCCGACCCTTTAAAACTAATACCTTAGCTTCCCCCATCCTCCTGACCCCCCCAAAACCTTTTTACAGGTACCTGGTGGTCCAGTGGGGGTCCCTGGAGCGATCTCCCGCTCCCGGGCCGTCGGCTGCCACTAATCAAAATAGTGCCGATGGCCCTTTGCCCTTACCATGTGACAGGGTATCCATGCCATTGGCCGGACCCTGTCACATGGTAGGAGCACTGGATGGCCCACGCCATCTTGTGCTCCTACCATGTGACAGGGGCTGACCAATGGCAAGTCCTTTTAGTACATTTGGTATCTTGCAACACTAAATTAGTGAAGCCCAGAGCTCTTCAAGTCCTGTTGGAGAAATAAGCATTGACTTTGACGGGCCCATAAGTGCCATGGGCACAGTAAGGATCTAATCTTAGTGGCCCGCGCCATCTTGTGTTCCTATCATGTGACAGGGGCTGACCAATGGCACCGGTAGCCCCTGTGACATAGTAAGGGCAAAGGGCCATCGGCGCCATTTTGATTACTGGCAGCCAACGGCCCGGGAGCGGGAGATCGCTCCAGGGACCCCCACGTACCTGTAAAAAGTTTTTGGGGGGGGTCAGGAGGGGGAGAAGCTAAGGTATTAGTTGTAAAGGGTCGGGGTGGGTTTAGGGGTTATTTTTGTGTGCCTTTTTCCTGCCCTCCCCCAAAACGATAAGAGAACCCCCATGATCAATATCATAGGGTTTTCCTATCGTTTTGGGGGAGCCCCCCGATTTCTGACAATTTTGAAAATTTCGTCCGATATTTTCAATCATCCGAAGCCCGATTCACATCCCTAGTCTGCTTACAAAGCCATATCAGCGAGCCTTAAAAAAAAAATAAAAACGAGAGAGAGAAGTGCATGGATTCTATTAGGAAATAGAAGTTAAGAAAAGTGCCAGCACATCCACACCCTACTTCCTTTTTATGGTACTGGTGGAACATCTGCTGATACTTTAAAGAGAAATTGTGACAGCCACCCCTACCCCATGCACCCCCTTCCCCCCCCCCCCCCCAAACAATTCCTAGGCAGCAAGCAAGCCTGAGCACTGCAGCACCAGTAGCTCCTATGTCGGCCTCACTCCCAGACTCAGAACCCCTTGCTCATCACTAGCAGATGAGGGTCTTGTAAAGAGCTGAGGCACTTGTTTGCATGACTCAAGAGATTACAGCAGAACTTCACTTCCAACTAAAAATGAAAAGGTTAATGACAGTTGCAGCACTGCTTTTCATATTCATTTCAGGAGTGTCAGGCCAGAGTTTTTATGACATATAAGGATGCTCCCTACAACACATCCAACCTGACGTTATCCATTTTGCCTGAAGTTTCAGAGTCCCCTCTCTCCTCTGCAGAAGCAGGTTCAGGATGGTCCTCTTCTCACACACTATTAGCCTAATTAGCCTTTTTTTCCCCCTAAATCTGAGCAGCCCCAGCTTAAAGGAACAGTTTTGTCTCAGCTTTTTATACTGTTTGCTTCTCTGGAGAGTCCTGACTTCTACTCTCACCTTTATCTTCCAGTTCACCTTCAGCTGCAGGCTTGCTTCTCTCACAACAAGAAATGTCATCACCGTGCAAATCATCCTTCTGCTGTTTGCTCAGCCTGCTGTCCTTGCAGGTGAGGGAGCTCCTTAATTACAAGCTCATTTGTTCACTTCTACCACATTCAATAAAATCAATCATTAATTTGAAATCACAAAAGAAACACTGAAGCTGATTTTCATAGGGTTTAACCCCCTACTTTTGAAAATGTAGTAAGGCTGAGTCCCTAAATTTAGAATCCTATTTTCATTAGGAATCTAAATTTCAGAGCTTAAAAAGTAGACAGCTACAAGGGTGATATTAACGTGGAGAAAAACAGTTAGGAGCTAAATCTAGGCAAATAAATGTCAGCCCTAAATTCAGAAGCCCCTGAGATTTTGAATAAATGTTTGTGAATTTTAAAAGCCTGACACACGCATCAATTAGGAGATGTGGGAAGAAGTCAGGCTCGAAGATATTTTAAAAAGCACCCAGACACACGTGTAAATACCGCTGCACGCCCATCTCAAGTTTCCAAAAAGGAGCAGTGTGTGCCCAAGAGTTGTGTATGTAAATATTTACGTTCCCTGGAATGTACCAAGGTCCCCTGCCGTGTAACTTTACTTTTGCTATGGATGACGTATAAGTGATAAAATAAAAGGATCAAGCCATTTTGAGGGGTTTAAAAGGTCTAGGGTAAGTGAGGGCAGGGCAGGCTAACATGCGTGCAAGTTATAAAATGGACACGTTCCTGGGCGCAGGCCAATTCACATGTTCCATTGTGCACCTGCATGCCAGTTTGAACATTACCATCAAAGGCTCTTATTCAGTTGAAAACAAGCACCTAACTTAGGGGCCTACACTTAGGACTTCATCTTTTGTTTTTTTCACATCTGCCTCTTTGCCTTATTTGCAGCATTATAAAAATCTGTCCTCTGAATAACCTTGCATATTTTAACTTCTGGTGAGTAGCCGGGGTTGAACCAGGAAAGCTACTGACACTCCTTGTGACCTTGGGCAAATCATTTCATCCTCAATTGCCTCAGATACAAGCTAAGAAGTGAATGCTCAAAGAAGGTTATGCATGTAAATGTCACATACTATCATAGCAATTTCCAAAAGCCATTTACCTGTGAAAAGTGTACTTAATGTGGGTAAAACCTATTCACAATTCAATGGCATATATTGTAGCAATTTTCAAAAGCCCACTTACACAGATAAAGTGCATTTACACAGGTATAACCCAATCTTAAGCATGACAATTCTTTAGAAAATCAGGTCCTTAGATTGTAAGCACTCTTGAGATAGGGACGTGTGTGTGTGTGTGTGTGTGTGGTGCTTGAGTGTAGTCTGCTTTCAAGTGTCATGAAAGATGGAATATAAAAAACCATATTATTAAAGTCAAGAGGAACCATTCTAACAAGACTAGCCAGTTTTCCATAATGAATTAAGTATTTTACTAATTGTTAATGAAAGGTGGCACAATGTAAGTGATGATAATTACTGCCAGTGTGAAGAGTGACAGAACAGAATACAAAGCATTCCAAACTACAGGCCCCTCTGTAATATCATTTTTCGATATTTTGCATGCATACTCTGAACTTATAAACACAACAAATGCATTGTTCATTCTAGCAGAATACTTAGGGGCTCATTTGTCAGCCCAATGGTAACTTTGACAGCCCTGTCAGTGAATACTGCTATGCTGTAATGGCTCTTTTATGTTAGTGCTGAAGACGTGCAACAGATATACGAAGCATTTTTTCCTTAGACATAGGATGGGCAAGTCCTTTTAGTACATTTGGTATCTTGCAGCACTAAATTAATGAAGCCCAGAGCTCTTCAAGTCCCATTGGAGAAATAAGCATTGACTTTGACGGGCCCATAAGTGGCATGGGCACAGTAAGGATCTAATCTTAGTGGTTGCAAGACGTTTTTTAAAAATAGCCCATTCTATATCAAGGGAAAACATGTGACTTTGCAGCTTTTGCCAGAGGAATTCTTTAAAAAGTTGCATCGATGCAGGAGAATGTAATGCAAAGAACAAGCAACCAAGAAAACCTGCCCAGAAATAAATTAAACCAAATATAGATGCCTGCTATGATGATTTCTTCAAAACATCTGTCCTTCCATGCAGTGCACGCCACTCCAAAATGCATTAGGAGGTAAAAGACAAATATTTACTCTGAAATACACAGCAAATGATATACTTGGATCTAAAATGTCTTCAGTTTGTATGACTTTGCTATCACAGAGAGATTTTTGTTGTCCCAGCCCTTATTAGTGTTATATCTGTGCTCTCTTGTTGATGATTTATTCTGTTTAGCTACTGTTTATTTGATGATGAGTGATGAATTATTTTACTATTAATTTTACCTCGCTTTGAGCCCGATTTACTGACGGGTCGACTTTAAAAGCATTGCTTGGGCAAAAATCGGCAACAAATGTGCATATGTGGGCCTTGCACAAGCAACACGCATTTTAAGACCCTGTGAAGTATGCACATACATACATACCCGTGTGCGCGTCAAGAGAAAGGGGGTGGAAAAGGGGCCTGGCATGGGCGTTCCAGGGCAGGGCAAGACGTACGTGCGTAAGGTTGCACTTTAAAAAAGCTTTGGCAAGCGTTGACTTGTTATCCGCGTAACTTTACTTCTGGTCCTGATGAGGAGCAAGTCTGGAGATCTAGCGTTTTAGGGCATTTAACACAGCGTAAGGCTTCAGGGTCAAGCGGGGGGCTTGCAGGATGAAGAAGGGTCTTGAAGTTCTCGATATCAACAGGGCAAACTGGTGACTACGTGGAAAAACCGGTTTCTCCCTCACACGAGCATGTTTTAAAATCCGACCGCATACTCGTGTAAAAGCTGCTAAAGCCATAGCCAAAATGATCCACGTGTACTTGGGAGCCCAATTTAAAACTGCAGTCACTCTCTCTGCTTGAACGCCGCAACGCACATTAATGGGCTTACCCTGTAAGCATTTATCCCATAGACACAAAATAATTATTCTGATCAATGAATTTTACACATATTTCGTTATGTTTTGTTATGGTGTTGTAATGTTATAATATTATGTATGTGGGGATGTAACTCACATCAAACTGTGGAGAGTGAGAGGAATATATGTTTTATTATTATTAATAAAATGGGAGTAAACCTTCAGTAAATAACCCCCTTTGCTTATGTTCTGCTTGCTGCATACAGCTCACGTTTTGGATTCAGAGGGTTACAAGTTTTATTAAATAATCACACAAATGAAAGAGCGCTGTCTTCACTATCAGTTTTATTACTGACAGGGTCATCTATCAAAATGCGTCAGGGCATTATTGCGAGCATTAGGGCAGTAACGCATGCGGTAATGCCATATCGCACGCGATAAATACCGCATCACGCAATGTGTATGCAAATTTAAAATTAGTGTTTGAGTGGGAGGAGTTTGGGCAGAGTATATGGAAATGAGGGTCGGTTAACGTGGCATGCGATAAAGAAATGCACAGCACCGCAGGTTTTAACGCCAGAAATAACCATCTTTTTTCTGTGCGTTATGCCAGCGATAGCTGTACGTTACCGTCTGAAACAGTATTTATTTATTTATTTATGCTTTTTATATACCGTTGTTCCAACAGACAATCACAACAGTTCACATAAATTGCATTAGATTACATTGTATAATATTGTATTAACAGGTTCTTATTTAAAATAATTGTATCTATTTTAATACTATTGAATAATCAAAACATTCAAAGTTAATTTATTTATCGCAAATGCCGGTTTGAGGGGGGAGAGAGAGAGAGAGAGCGCCTCTGTGGAGGGTCACTTATAATTGAACTTTTATACCATTGTAAAAGGGGTCATTATGAACTTGGCTTGAAGTTTGTGGGGTGGGTTTTGGTGGGCAGTTTTACTTGCACAATCATATGTCCGAATAGCACAGTTACTAACAGTGAAGATTTAGTGGATTTGGAGTGATGAAAAGTAGAAGAAGAATAGATTTGTACCGTGTTCTCTCGACCTAGCTTAATGCACTCTCTATCTAGCTGCAATCAAGTTACTAGTGCCCCCTCTTACAATGGTATAAATAGTTAACTTTTTTGTGGGCCATACAGAGTGTCTCTCTTTCTCTCACAAAACCTTTTCAGCTGGTTACATGGGTAAATACCTATGATGCAGTATCAGGAAAATTTGCCTAACCTTGCCCCTTTTTTTTTTTTTTTTTTTATTGTGGGTGCTAGTTTCACTATATTTATAGCAAAATGATGAATCTAGGTCTGAATTTGCCAATGCTTTTTCTATGGATAAACATAAACAAGAGATTTACATTCATTCTGAAGTCAATTAAGTTATAATCCTAAAGATACAGGGGTAGATTTTCAAAAACGGCGCGTTGGCGTACTTTTGTTGGCACTCCAGGCGCAAACAAAAGTACGTGGGATTTTAGTAGATACGCGCGTAGCCGCTAAAATCCTGGATCGGCGCGCGCACGGCTACCGATTTCGTGTAGCCGGCGCGCGCCGAGCCATGCAGCCGGCCTCGGAGGGAATTCGCTAACACCCTCCCCTCACCTTCCCCTCCCTTCCTCTACCTAACCCACCCCCCCGGCCCTGTCTAAACCCCCCTACCTTTGTTGGGGGATTTATGCCTCCCAGAGGGAGAAGTAAATCCCCGCGCGCCAGCGGGCCGCTGACGCGCCTAGACGCAACACGGGGGCGGTTCCGGAGGGCGCGGCCACGCCCCCGGACCGCCCCGGGCCGAAACCACGCCCCCGGGCCCGCCCCCGAAATGCCGTGTCCCGCCCCGAAAATGGCGCGCTGCTCTGCCCTGCCCCCGACATGCCCCCCCCCGACACGCTCCCCTCGGAAAACCCCGGGACTTACGCGAGTCCCGGGGCTCTGCGCGCGCCGGTAGGCCTATTGAACATATGCGCACCGGCGAGCAGGGCTCTTAAAATCCGCCCCACAATGTCTATTTGTCTCTTCTGTTCTTATATCTATGCATATGCCTATAGATGCACACAAATCTATCAATCTCATGCTATATGCACATCTAAATATCTACATTTAAATGCACCTGAATACATTTATAAATAATATCCATTTATTTAATCAAATACATGTAAGAAGTTACTATAAACCAGGTTCCTGCCTCACAAGCTTATCATGTGTGGAAGCCTTACACTGTGGACAGAGCTGAATCTGGATCTGAGTAATGTGTTTTAGACCTATCAAAAAAGGGTTTTCAAGCCCGCAGAGACTATACACCACTGCAGCCATGGAGAAGGAATATAAAAATACATCAAAACCCATGTGTGCACTCCTGTGAATGACAAATGGTCTGCAAGAGCCAGTATCCAGCACTCACAGTGCTAACAAGTTGAGAAAAAGGCTGTACTGTTTAGACTGCCCAGAGAACAGCACTACATAGCCAGCAGAGGAGGAAGCCAAAGAAATGCTGGGAGACCATTTAAGGAAGAAAAGGCGCAATTCGGCTGTCTCTGTGTGTGAAGGGCGGGGATGGCCAGGAACCAGGAAGAGAGGAGTGTATCTGACAGTTCTGCAATCAGTTTTTCTCCTGAAGAACTAATTATCAAGAGGGAGAGACAGAAGTCTGCGATCTGAGGAAATAGAGAGACAGATAGCTTTTCTTGCTTCATAGCCAAACTACATGTAAAATCCCAACAAGGGACATAGGAGCCAGAAGCTGAGAGACTTCCTTTCCAGAGATATCCAGGCCCAGGAGCACATGGCTGGATCACCCTCCTAAGAGACTGAGTTAAGTAATCTAAACTTTGCACAGAGAATATCTTAACAGAGGAGGGAGAAGGTTTCCTTTTGACAAAAATTCAGTATCTCATCTTCAGTATCTGTTTTAGCCTTTCAGTCAAAGTCAAGCATAAACCCTTGCCACAGCCACATGATAAAGGGAAAGAGAATTTGATGGACCATGACCTTTCTGTAAGAGACTGCAACCAGGCTCTCTTTCTAATTAGTACCAAGTAAACCATTTGGGGATGCTCCCCAGAAGAGAGAGACCTTTCACACACTGCAGTGCTCATCTATTTGGTTTATCAACTAGCCAGCTCCACCATCAAGAGGGACTCCTTCATTTTCTTGATTGTTTTTTTTTTCCACACAATTTTGTGTTTGGAACAGGGCAAACCATTTACAAACTGATGACATTGTGGTTGATCTGTTTCCCCCTCCCCTTTTTTGAGTACCCAGGACTAAAGACAATTTCTGAAAGCTGTATATGTCACTGCTTTTCCCCCCAATCTTTCTCTATTAGTGTTCTTTATTTTTTTTACTATCCATATGAGTATGTTGGTTGCCCTGGCTAATAGGCCATACATAGCCAGTGTTATTTTTTTATTGCTTGATTTAAAATAAGAAAACTGCAAATTTAGATTATACATCACTACTGTACTTTTTCCATTTAATGGGGCCGATTTAATAAGATACGCTGAAGCTGCCGTGGTTTTGTGTGTGCTTGTACGTGCATTTGTACACACATTTTCCCTTGCAAAGCCCTATGCAGGGATGTAATAAGGGTTTTTGTGTGCTGGAATAAAGCGCGTATGAACATGCTTACAGACCCGCAGTTTTTCCTGCGTGAATGCATGCTAACGGCATGCAAAGGAGGCAATTAGTTAATCACAGGCAATGCAGGGAGCCGCACCAATGCTAGTGTGGGGTTTTTAATGTGGGTTTTTTACCGCCATGGTCAGGGAACGAGTTACGTGTCAGCACCAACTCGGGGGGGGGGGCCTATGTCGATGTCTGAGCATCCTTAAAACCACCTAGCTGAGCACCTATCTCAGCATCCGAGTTGCCAGCTCTGCTAGGCACCTTTCTGGGTGCCCAATCGAATAGATGCGTGACCAAGGGAGCAACTAGCTCAGTGCCTGAACGGCAAGATTAGCTAGGTGCCTTTCTGGGCACTCGATCGTGGACATTCACGACAAACTAAGCACCTAGCTCACAGCCTGAGTGGCAAGATTAGCTAATAGAGATGTGATTCAGCTGAACCTTTCGGTTCGGCCTTCATTATCAGCCCGCCACGGGAAATTTCATTTTCCCATGGTTTGGGCCGATTTTTTTCAGCTGCCCCAAAATGAAAAACCCAAACCCACCCCAACCCTTCAAATTGAATGAATTACAACTCCCCCCACAACTTGCCGAAAGTATATCTATATGTATATACATACATATACAGGTATATACATACATACACACATCTACGCATACATATCTATACAGATATCAATGACCTTACTGTGTTTCTGTTACAAGCATACTTTAATATTGAGGCCCATAATCTTAGAACATGGTTTTGCAATGACATCATGTTAAAATTCCCAAAGAAATCAACCAAAGCACTGAGAGCATTAGGTACTCATTCCCTGAGATATTCTATTTGGTTAGTTATGGGTTATGGGTTTTTTTTGGGGGGGGAGGGAGGAAAGAGTATGATTGTGGAGGAAGGTAGGTAAATAATAAATATTGCTTTCACAAAGACCAAGTTAAAGTAAATGCTATACTAATATTAAACTTACAATATTATGTAAACTATAGGTCATACCTATACATTTTCACTGATGGCTAAGAAAATAAAATATATATATATATATATATTTAGCAAACCAAAGCAATGCTTTTGAAGACTGTACTGTTAATTCTGCCCTTGATTTCGACCCGTGGTAAAACTGCATTACTAAGCACTGCTTTCTTGCAGCTTGCAATGAAATAGTAATCACATCACTGGTTTGTACTAGTTTAACTGTTATTAAGGGCTGACATCTTAATTTAAAAATTGTATTCAAGGTGCAGAGAAATTCATCAGCAAAATGAATACAATTTGTGATGCATTTCAAACAAAGCTTAATACCAGCACTAAACCATTCACATTAGCGCTAATAATATTTTGTCATCCCTTTATCTTACCTACAATCTTCAGCCAGCCATACCGGTCTGGAAATGCTGATATATCAGCACAGCCAGTTCCAGAACCAGGAATGCTCTAACAAGGGCCCAATTTACTAAGCTTTTCCCTTTAGACACAACATGGGGACAAAAAACTTTAGTAAACTGGGCCTTACACTCAGCGAATAAAACAGCTGAACTAAAAAAAAATATAATAATAATTCAGAAGTAAAAGCAAAGATAATGAATGTCTAGAAATAATAGGAGTGCAGCAACTGCACAAGTTTCCTAGTAAGTTATCCACACTCCCTCATTCTCAGAGAGAGCAAAAATACACAGTACACCCCTGTTTTCTATACCTTTATTTCTCATTCATGTTATATTCTCTTTTCAATCAATATATAATACCAAAATTAAAACTACCATAAGTGCACATCTTTAAATCTGTCATTTTTTTTTTTTTTGTTCTTGCAAAAAGGTTAGATAGAACATTTATATAATGGAATTGAGAGCATGGATGGAAATTCACTGACAAAAATAATCATTTTATAAACTTCTCTCCATCTGTTCAAGATTGCTTTTATACCAAACAGAGGAAGCAAAACTACTCAAGGGAAAGCAAAGAATGTCAAAGAAGCAAAATCAGATGTTTAAACATTTTGATGGAAAACGCCTTAAAACTGATGTCAATGAAGACTGAACTTTTGAATTTAGTAACAAATCCATTTCATAATTCAAGGACAGATGGCATTTAACTGCTAACCATCAACTATGTTCTGAAACACCACCAACTACAAAAAAACAAGAGAACTTACTGTATTCTACGATAAAAACAAAGGTACTCTATGAGGGAACAATAGGAGTTCTGGTGTTCCAACGTGTTTAAAAGAGAAACACCATACACAGTGTACAGTATACATACATTTCTACCTACCAAAATAAAGTTTTACAAATTGGTATCATAAACCCTGTTTTAAAATCAAGAAGGAGATTTCAGAAATACCCTTCTTCCCTGAAACTTGCCTAATGATTACTAATCTTATGCTATTTGGATTCCACTCGTTTAAATATAACGTTTCCTGAAGAAGGATGATTTCCTTCGGACCAAGGGGCTATGTGCAGTCGTTTTAACACGAAGCCTTGGAGAAGCGTCACAACAATTCTGCGGCTCCCCCGCAATACCCCCCATCAAACGCCTCGACTTCTCCCCCCCCCCCCCCCCCCCACCAAAGAGGGGCTCCACTCGCCCCCTATAACGCGATGCCGCCAGCCTGCGAGCGCCCGCCTCCGCCTTCGGAGGCAGAAGCGCAGGTCCGCCGCCCCAGGCCTTGCCCAGAAAGTTTCTGGCGGCTTGCAGGAGGGGTTGAAGCCGTCCCTTACGCGCCCCCGTCCCGTACTCACCGCCGGGCTCTCCTCTCGCGTGGCGCTGTCCGTGGTGCTGACGGCCGGCTCCGGGAGCAAGAGGAGCTGCTGCAGGCAGTGGGTGCCCGGCAGGGAGGAGCTCTTCTGGTGCGAGAGGTGGTGCGGGACCCCCGGGCGCCCTCGGCTGCGGGCGGAAGGCGAGGGCGAGCGGGAGCCGGCGGCGGGCGAGCGGGAGCCCTCGGGATGGTCGGGGGGCAGCAGGTGCTCCCGCAGCCGGCGCAGGGCGGAGCCGCCGCCCCCCTCCCAGGGCTCGGCCGGCGAGCAGCACAGGTTGGGCTGGGAGGAGGAGAAGACGCGGTCCAGCGCCTGCCGCCGCCGGCGGAGGCCGCTCCAGAGCCCGCCGCCGCCGCCGCCCGGGGAGGGCACGGGGGGCTCCGCAGTGCGGCGCTCCGCCGCCGGCCGCCCGCCTTTGCTGGCTTTGCCGCCCAGCTGCAGGTTCCTCCAGAGCCGCGCCTGCAAGGAGGAGGAGGAGGAGGGGGCGGCCGGGGGCAGCTCGGGCTCGGCGGCCGGGGGCTGCTCCATGCTCCCGCCGCCGCCGCAGGGACCGGGGACGCGGCCGCAGCAGAGCAGGAGGCGGGGGCGGCGGCAGCAGCAGAACCGCGGGGATCCCGGAGCCTTCACTCCCGGAGCCCGGCAGGAGGGGGGAGGGAGGCGCGTGCGGTGTGTGGGGGTGGGGGTCCCGCCGGACTGCGCCCCGGATCACCGCCGGAAAGTTTGCCGAGGCGGGAGACTACTGCGGCGGCTCCTCCGCGTTCCCTCCTCCCGGGCCGACGGCTCCTCCGTCACAAGTTGACAGGCGACCTCCTTTCCGCTTCAAGTTTGTTTTGGGTTTGTGGTTTTCTTTTTTTTTTTTTTTATTGCAGATATTTTGCAGGGCGACCTCCGCTTCGCCTTGCCGGCAGTGTCGATGCTGCAGGAAAGTTAGCGCCGCTGGGATCCGGAGGGCGGCGCGTGCCCTGACCAGGTGCCGCTGTGCAATTTTTTTTTTTTTTTTTTGCCGGCTCGGTGCGCTTCTCGCTGACAGTTTTATTGCCTCCTGTCCCTCCGCACGCTCACATTGGCAGCGGCTCATGATTTAATTAGCGAGCTACCTCGGTGCACTCTGTGGGCAATTGGATCGTTTGGGCCTGAAATAAATGGTGCAAATCGGCGAGTTTTATGGTTGACCTCTTGTGCTCCCTTCGGCGCATAAGGGTTTCTGTGATTCTAAACTATTGCTTTACTGTTTCTATGTCCTGTCCCATGCTTTTTTTCTCTCTCTCTGCCAACAAATGTGTCTTCTGTCTTTTACACACTACAACGAAGTGCACCTTATCCTATCAAGTAATGTGGTAACACACTAGAGACCAAGGCAGAACAAGGCCAATTGGCCCAACCAAGCTGCCCATTTATTACTGTTCACATGACAACGATATACCCCAGCTGCCAGCTATATATATATATATATATATATATATATATATATATATATATATATAAGCTGGATGTTAGAGCAACAACCACATGACAATGTGGGTACTTGCCAGGTTCTTATGGCCTGGATTGGCCACTGTTGGAAACAGGATGCTGGGCTTGATGGACCTTGGTCTGACCCAGTATGGCATGTTCTTATGACAATTTGCTACAATGATATCTCTTTATACTTATTTCACAACTCTGTAAACCGTTCTGATGGTGAAACCGAATGACGGTATACAAAACACGCTAAATAAATAAATAATTATTACAAAGCTTGGCGATAAGGCATAAAGTGGGGCTGAGGACGGAGGTAGGAAGTTCAGTTAAGTATGGAATCTTCTATGGCTGCTCATCCATCCAGCCTGATGGAGAGGCAAAGATGAAGAAAAGAAAATGCCATTTCCTACAAATGACTAAGCTTATATATATGCTATATATATATATATATATATATATATATATATGCTATATATATATGCTCTAACATCCCAACGCTGTTCTTCTTACCACTGTCATAGAAGATAACAGCTGGATGGATATATATAAGCTTAGTAATTTGAAGGATATATATAGCTGGCAGCTGGGGTATATCGTTGTCATGTGAACAGCAATAACTGGGCAGCTTATATATATATATATATATATATATATATATATATATATCTAAAGCTGAATGTTAGAGCAACAACCCCACTAACTTTGATGGCTGTTTAGATTATTATTACAAAGCTTGGAGATAAGGCATGAAGCTTATAGATATATGAGCATAGAAGATTCCATACTTAACTGAACTTCCTACCTCTGTCCTCAGCCCCACTTCACGCCTTATCTCCAAGCTTTTCAATAAAAATAATCTAAACAGCAATCAAACAGGCCGATACAGTACAGTGTGCTCCAGTGGAGCGCACTGTTAGCCCGTGTTTGGCTGCATGTTTTCAATGCACTATTTTTACCCATCATACAGTAAGGGGTAATAGTGCATCGAAAATGCGCGGTCAATTCCCCCCCCCCCAAAAAAAACTAATAGTGCCCGCAACATGCAAATGCATGTTGATGGCCCTATTAGTTATTCCCGCGCGATACAGAAAGTAAAATGTGCAGCCAAGCTGCACATTTTAATTTCTGCCTGCACCGGGAAAGTGTACAGAAAAGCAGAAAAAACTGCTTTTCTGTACACCCGCCGACTTAATATCATAGCGATATTAAGTTGGAGGCCCCAAAAGTAAAAAAAAAAGTAAAAACTAAAAAAAAAAAAAAATGTGCCCACGGCCCGTGGGTCGGAAGACGGACGCTCAATTATGCTGGCGTCCGTTTTCTGAACCAGTGGCTGTCAGCGGGCTTGAGAAATGACGCCGGAAAAATTGAGCATCGGCTGTCAAACCTGCTGACAGCCACCGCTCCTGTCAAAAAGGAGGCACTAGGGACGTGCTAGTGTCCCTAGCACCTCTTTTTACCATGGGTCCTCATTTGAATACTTGATTGCACGCCCAGGAGAGTGGGCGCTCACCTCGGAGCGCCAGCTCTCCCGCGGGATTTACTGTATCGGCCCGAAAGTTAGGTTGTTGCTCTAACATCCAGCCTCTTAGTGCTGGGCAGCACCAACCCAGCTGGTTTCTTAAGAGCTGCACCCTGCCAGTATACTGGGCAGCCCATAGCCTGAGGTGGCACTAGGTTGTGGATGCTTCCTTTCTGTACCCTTTGTTTTGTCTTTATCACTTCTCCCCTTGTCTCTCCCCTGGAGGGAATGAAAGGTGAATTGTCTGCAATACTGCAACCCCCAACGTTGTTCTTACCACTGTCATAGAAGATAACAGCATGAAAAGGACCATTAGGACCATCTAGTTTATTCAGTATCATTGCTGGTACAATGGCATGGACCCCTGCTGATCCTTCTCCAGTGTCCTCCTGGCCAACAGATGAGACTGGGAATGAAAGTATCGTATAAGCCAACCTGTGCAATGTGCATATTTGTGCAGTGGGCAAGTTATTGTATAGTAAGTTCTCACAGTAAATCAGCAAAACTAGTTCTTATATCCAGTGAGAAGAATGGCCTAGAAGTTAGATCCAACAGAGGCCAAACCAGGCCACAAGAACCTGGCAATTACCCAAACACTAAGAAGATCCCATGCTACTGATACAATTAATAGCAGTGGCTATTCCCTAAGTATAATTGATTAATAGCCATTAATGGACTTCTCCTCCAAGAACTTATTCAAACCTTTTTTGAACCCAGCTACACTAACTGCACTAACCACATTCTCTAGCAACAAATTCCAGAGCTTTATTGTGCGTTGAGTGAAAAAGAATTTTCTCCGATTAGTTTTAAATGTGCTACTTGCTAACTTCATGGAATGCCCCCTAGTCCTTCTATTATTCGAAAGTGTAAATAACCGAGTCACATCTACTCATTCAAGACCTCTCATGATCTTAAAGACCTCTATCATATCTCCCCTCAGCCGTCTCTTCTCCAAGCTGAACAGCCCTAACCTCTTCAGCCTTTCCTCATAGGGGAGCTGTTCCATCCCCTTTATCATTTTGGTTGCCCTTCTCTGTACCTTCTCCATTGCAACTATATCTTTTTTGAGATGTGGCGACCAGAATTGTACACAGTATTCAAGGTGCGGTCTCACCATGGAGCGATATAGAGGCATTATGACATTTTCCGTTCTATTAACCATTCCCTTCCTAATAATTCCTAACATTCTGTTTGCTTTTTTGACTGCTGTAGCACACTGAGCCGACGATTTTAAAGTATTATCAACTATGATGCCTAGATCTTTTTCCTGGGTGGTAGCTCCTAATATGGAACCTAACATCGTGTAACTATAGCAAGGGTTATTTTTTCCTATATGCAACACCTTGCACTTGTCCACATTAAATTTCATCTGCCTTTTGGATGCCGAATCTTCCAGTCTTGCAAGGTCCTCCTGTAATGTATCACAGTCTGCTTGTGATTTAACTACTCTGAATAATTTTGTATCATCCGCAAATTTGATAACCTCACTCGTTGTTTTCCTTTCCAGATCATTTATATATATATTGAAAAGCACCGATCCAAGTACAGATCCCTGAGGCACTCCACTGTTTACCCTTTTCCACTGAGAATATTGACCATTTAATCCTACTCTCTATTTCCTGTCTTTTAACCAGTTTGTAATCCACGAAAGGACATCACCTCCTATCCCATGACTTTTTAGTTTTCTTAGAAGCCTCTCATGAGGGACTTTGTCAAACGCCTTCTGAAAATCCAAATACACTAAATCTACCGGTTCATCTTTATCCACATGTTTATTAACCCCTTCAAAAAAATGAAGCAGATTTGTTAGGCAAGACTTCCCTTTGGTAAATCCATATTGACTGTATTCCATTAAATCATATCTTTCTATATGCTTTACGATTTTGGTCTTGAGAATAGTTTCCACTATTTTTCCCGGCACTGAAGTCAGGCTCACTGGTCTACAGTTACCCGGATCGCCCCTGGAGCCTTTTTTAAATATTGGGATTACATTGGCCACCCTCCAGTCTTCAGGTACAATTGATGATTTTAATGATAGGTTACAAATTTTAACTAATAGATCAGAAATTTCATTTTTTAGTTCCTTCAGTACCCTAGGATGCATACCATCTGGTCCAGGTGATTTGCTACTCTTTAGTTTGTCAATCTGGCCTACTACATTTTCCAGGTTCACAGTGATTTTGTTCAGTTCGTCTGACTCATCACCCCTGAAAACCATCTCCGGAACTGGTATCTCCCCAACATCCTCATTAGTAAACAGGGAGGCAAAGAATTCATTTAGTCTTTCTGCAATGGCCTTATCTTCCCTAAGAGCCCCTTTAACCCCTCGGTCATCTAATGGTCCAACCGACTCCCTCACAGGTTTCTTGCTTTGGGTATATTTAGAAAAGGTTTTATTATGAGTTTTTGCCTCTATGGCCAACTTCATTTCAAATTCTCTCTTCGCCTGCTTATCAATGTTTTACACTTAACTTGACAATGCTTATGTTTTATCCTATTTTCTTCAGATGGATCCTTCTTCCAATTTTTGAAGGATGTTTTTTTGTTATCGGTGCTCTCTTTTGAAGCTGTGGTGTGTTTTTGACACTCTTGCTGCTGCTTTGCATCTCTGTTAAAGCACTCTTTGCTCCTTTAAAGTACCTCAGGCTATTCATGCCACTTTGGTGCCACTTTGCCACAGTCTAAGTACCTTGGAGCTGTTTTGTTGTTTGCTCCCCAGAAGTTTCATCAAAATTGATAATAAAACCCCAATTCTGCAGCCAAAAATAGGCTACAAATACTTCCCCCATTTACTTTAATGGGAACCAGAAAACGAATACACGTATCAACGTATCGGGGGCACCATTGAACGAATTCAATGTATTTGCCCACCGACGAATACAAATACTGAATCGGATGAATCCTTACTCTCTGCACATCCCTAGCGAATATTTTGGGCCAATCTGCACCAAGCAGATTTTAAAAGCTGCTGGGAAATGCGCATACATGCCGCTGTGCGCACAAATAAAAAGTTTCCAAAAGGAGATGGGGTATGGGCATGGTCTAGGCAGGGCAGGGGCATTCCTGGATTTCATCATGAAATATGCAAATCAATACTCACTCGTATTGGTGCTCGCCAGGGTCCCCTGCCACATAATTTTACTTCTGCTATGGATAACGTGTAAGTAGTAAAACAAAAAAATATAGGCAGATCAGCAGGGTTATAAAGGTCAGAGCTAACAGGGAAGAAGGAAGGCTATTAATCTAGGACGGTTTGGAAGTCCTATCTCTTACCAGGGCAAACTGGGAACAAAGCGGGAAAACTGGTAATGGCATCGGTGCACATGTCTTTTAAAATCCCCTACTTATGCAGTAGAAGCGGCATTTGTGCACACAGGCACTCATCCACTTAAAATTGTACGCACATGCGTGCACAGTCAGGCAGTTTTATAACATGAGCACATATACACGCACATGTTATAAAATGGCCGTATCCCTAGGCGCAGGCCGACAAACGCGTGCATCTGTGCTTGTGCACCGGTTTAAAAGTTGCCGTCCCTGTCAATCGTCAAATACTCCTTCTTTAAACTTAAAATGCTATGTCATCTAAAACCTATTTTTGAACCCTGTAACTTCCAGACCGTCCTTCAATCCTTGATTTTTCTCACAATTGATTACTGTAATTCTTTGTTTACTTGTCTACCTCTCTACTCTTTGCGACCCTTGCAAATAATCCAAAATTCTGCTGCCCGTTTATTGACAGACACACCCATCTGGGAGCATATTAATCCCATTCTGAAAGAGCTACATTGGCTACCAATTATGTGGCTGATCAAGTATAAAACAGCAGTTATTATCCACAACCTTCTTTGCCATGCATCCATTCCTTGGATCACTTCAACCCTCCATATACACACTCCTACCTATATCCTCCATTAGTCCAGGCAACAGCTATTAGATATTCCATCTCCGAGGGTCGCTAGATTATTCTCAATTCATCGCTTCTTTTCCGTCTTTGGGCCTACCCTATGGAACTCTCTTCTCTTATCTCTCCGGCTCACTCAAGACTCCAAACAATTCAGAAAACCTTTGAAAACCCCCTTATTTACTGAAACTATCTAGTAGCCCATCTTGTAAACCATTTTGTAACTTTGTTTTTGCTTGTTTTGTCCTGTATCTTATTTTTATTTTAATGTTAATTTATTTTATTTTTTAAATTGTACCTTGCCCCAAACTTGTTTGGAGGGGCAGGTAAGAAATGTCATTAAATAAATAAATATCTACGGTGCTGCAGGAAACAGACAGGACACTATTATGGGTGTTCCAAAATTAAATTTTACTGTGATTTCTTCAAGTCAAATAGTCCAATTACTTTGAATAAACTGTTCAAAATTATATCTGTGTTCAAACTGGGTCCCTTTTCTCTCTGTGTGTATGTGTTCCTGGCACAGGTTCCTGAGAGAGGACTAACCCTCCAGAGAATGGATGGATAAGTGTCCCAGGTCAGTGGGGTATCCTAGGTGAGGCAGGATCATCTTTCCCCAACATCTCATACCTGAGTTCCAAGAGAGACCAGATCTTCAAAATCCCCTGACAATATCCTGTGCCCAATGGTAAAGACGCCGGTGGTGGGTCTCCAGAGGTCATTGCTCTTCTATTCCTTATTCCCTCTCCAACTGCTTCCTGGACCTCTCTAGAGGAAAGGTCTTTTGCTGGATAAGCAGTACTTTTATGATCCAGCTTCCCAGGTGAGGAAGGGTGGTGTCAAAGCTTCCACTTTGCACTTAAGGAAAAAAAAATTACCAATCCACAATATCCTCCCTCTAAGGTAATGATTCCTACTGCTCCTACACTGACAGGAAGAGGAAAACAGATGATCATCTCAGCCCTGGCCTTCAAATAGGGGGCATTTCCCTGCTCCAGACAGGACCAACTCTCACCAGGGTGTACAGCCAAAACTCCCAAAAACTTCTAGCAATACATACTTCACTAAACTGGAGGCAGATCCTTACAGACAAGGAGTGCTGTGAAAGAAATCCTTCTCCCAAACGAAAGGTTAAGCGAGGAGGTCCAAACTTAAATCCAGGAAGCAAAACAGATCCTCACTTCCGGAAGACCAAATCAAAATGACCGTGCTGCACTCTCTCCTGACCCGCCCACCCCCTTGTGCACCCAGGAGCTCACCACTCCAGCAAGCATCAGTGGGGCTGCTGTTTGGAATGGTACCCACCTCTACTACTTGCTAACCTCAGGATGGGAACTAGGGTCATCGTGAAGACATTGAGAGTCTCTACTCCACTGACAGACAAGATGTTAGCAGGTAAAATTTAGCTAGATAAAAAGAGGTAGGGAAGAAGGGGTTCCCAAGGCATAGCTACAATTTATTCAGCTAGCAGCAACATTCAGCATTATCCAGATAAACTTGGTGTCAGGGTTTTGCCTGCCATGCAGCCTCTCCATGTCCTGGTCCTGCCTATGACTCCTTTCAGCCTGCAGAAGCATCCGTTTCCAACTATCCAAGCCACCTCCTCATTGGTCATTTGACTCAGCAATCCCTGCATTATTTAACCCAGTCTTGCCAGAACCACCTTGCTTCTTCATGGAGTTACCCTTGGATCTCTGATCTGGCCACTTCAGTCTTGTGGCGTTTGGGCCTCCAGTCATTTTGAACCTTGTTCTATGGCTTATATAGGCCTTCCCTTGCTTAGTGGTGTCCGGGCCTTTTGCCCAGTGGCCTTTGGGCATCTAGCCTTGCATCTATTTATTTATTTATTTTATTTTATATACCGACATTCGTTGGAGTACATCACATCGGTTCACACTATAACAGGTGTGATAGCATGACAGGGGTGTCATACTATTGTACATTGTAAACTTAAACCGTAATGGGTCAATGTAGAACAAGAGTAACAATATAAATTAAGCATAGGAAGTTGAGGGAGTCAGAAGTTGAACTGGAATAGGGGGCCTCTTCAAAAATAAGCTAAGATACAATATATACAAGGTGGCATGAGACAGTAATAGAATACACAGTGTGGCATGTAAACAATATATATCTTATGATTAAGGAGTCTTAAGGAGGGTACAGGGGGGCCTGGGGGGTGTATGGAGGGGTGGGGTGAGGGGGGAGTTAGCCTGTGTGTTGATAGGCTTTGTGGAATAGCCATATCTTCAATTGTTTTTCAAACGATTGGGTGGAAGGTTCCAGTCTGAGTTGGGAGGGTAGCTTGTTCCAGCAGGCTTCTGTGTTCTTTGTTCTGTGTTGTCTTGCCTAATCCTTGTCCAGTCCTGTCTTTGTTTGCTCTTACCATGCCCAGCCCAGTCCTATTCCTGGTATCCATTCCCTGTCTTACCAGTATCTGTTCTTGCACCAGCCTGTATCTAATTTCAGTTCCTGTCCAGTATTCTGCCTTGCCTTTGTCTCTCCTAGTCCATGTTCAGTACCTTCCTTTGTCTGTGTTTGTGTTCAGTCCCAGTCCCAGCTCTCAGTGTCTTCCAGTAATCTTTCCAGCCTTGTTCCAGCATATCCAGCTTTGCTTCAGTCTGTCCAGCCTTGTTCCAGCCTGCCCAGACTCACCATGATGTACTACCATTGCAGCAAAGACCTACTGGCCACCAGAACCCAAGGTTTCAACCTGTGGGGGAGGGGGCTGGCCAGATGGAAAATCAGCCCTTGTCTAGCCCTGTGCCCTGCCTTGCAGTTTTGCATAGGTCCTGGGGTAGTTTACCCAGTTCCCAGCAAACCTGACACTAGGCAGGGGAAATTAGATCAGAGAAATCAGTGATCACTGTCCTAAATACAGAGGGATAATTTTATCTGGATACATTTATCCAAATATATTTAGCAGCAGATTTACCTGGCTAAGTCCCACTAAATATCCCAAATATAGCTACTCATACAACTTTACCCAGTTATCTTGGTCCTAGCCAAATTAATGAATACCTTCTTATTTTTAGGTGATAGCTCCCCTGCAGCAATTATAAATGACTCCACATGTAAACTTTTCAACAAAACAAAAGCCATCCGGATGATTGTATTTATCCAAAGACAGTCATTTTTGTTCTCTCCTGTTTTTTTTTTTTGCTAGCTGACAGGACTATGCTAGTTTTCAGGGAATGCATTGCTTACTCAAAATTGGCATTTTTTTCTACACATTTTTACTACACTTTGATATTCCTGTGAGCATGGATAACCTCTTGCTATAAACCTGCTGTAGACATTAACAACTGAGTGACGTAATGCTGGGTGCAGACTGATGTCACAAATGGCTGTCTGTCACTGAGACATTATGCCCCCATTTTTTTCTCTCCCCTTTTGCACACTCACACAACCGTGGGGATGCAAGCCAGAAAGAATGTAATGCAGGATACTGTGTGTAAGTTTTGTAAGTACATGAATGTTAGGGCTCCTAAGATCTGTACCTGGCACACTTCCTTATGGAAGCAGGTAGCCTGGTAACCTAGTGACAGAGAGTAAACAAAAGTGCTCAGAGACAAGAGCGCTTACCGAAACTTGTAACACAAGGAAGGTGTTTCAGCCGAGTTAGTTAAGGTACAGTAAGCAAGTAAATCAGACAACAATACTAATTTTAAGAACACAACACTTTTGTACACATAAGGATATGATTTTTTTTTTAACCTCATTTCCAAAGGCTTATGAGATCACTCTGTGTGTGTGTGTGTGTGTGTGTGTCTGTGTGTGTTCGCATTCCTATTAACTTTTCTACTTAGCATCCTATCCACACACAATTTTCAAGCTATGTCAGGAGGGAACATGAACACTTTAACAAAGGAAGGACTTTTGAATCTGTGCACATCAGTGGATGTTCATGTCCCAGAAAGCAGGCTTCAGGTCTGGCTGGAATGTGCTTTAATGACAGACTGGTTAATACTTTTGGGTATATGCTAAATGGAACAGAGCTCTCTAAAGTTCTGACTGTAACTGGAGTTTTGCCTTCACATGTGCATGGCTGACCAGCTGAGGCTTATCCCCTCCTGGACAGCTGTTTGCAGAGTGACATAGTGCAGGGCGATTAAATCCTCTTACTCAATGTCGGGCAGGTTTTACTCTAGCTATGTTTGCTTTGTTTCCTTGAGAACAGTGTTTCTGGCACAACTCTTCATTCTATGGGGTTCCGATTAAAGGGATAGGGCTACTGCATATAATCTACATGAAAGATACAACTGAGCTGCTCTTTATACAACACTGGGGGGACAAAGAAGGACAAACTAGCAGTTTTCTAGGTAAGAAATAATGCTCTCATTTAAAGTTTCACTATTCCAAAGCTATTTTCTTTCAGAGAAATCAGGGTGTACTGTTTACTACTGTATGCTTTGTATGTGGTTATGTTGAAGTTAAAGTTAGCAATCAATTAATTAAAAGTGGTCCTGTCCATTGCATGATGGCTCAAGCTTCTTCTGTCATTAGCAGAGAAGTTACACTCATCAGAATATGGGCTTTCATGACTTTCATACTGTAAAGAAGGTACGGTGTGCCTTCTGTCTTATTTCTATGATGGTTTCTCATCAAACGTGCTGCATATTTCATAGAAAAGTTATAGAAGATTCCTCTTTTAACAAAATAAAAAAGGATGGTTTAAAGTATGAATATTTTACAACATGCTTTGATCTATGCTCTAGTCAAGGAAATCATTTGAAGTTCATCCATACCTGGAGTTTAAGCAAGGCAACAGAAAAGCCGATGTGAACAGTTGTTTAAGTTTTTTAATTTAATTTAAAAACATTTATATTCTGCCAATCTTAACGTCAGTTAGCCTCACCTCATTTAAAGAAAAAGCATAGATTGAAATTAGGAATGTGGAACTAGAGATCCGTGGACCAAATCTAAACAATCTATAAGCCATACAGAGCTATCTGGTCAATAGTCACCCTGCATGAACAAGGGAAACAAGGAATATTATTAATGGACAAAAATAGAAAAAACTAAACGTGTAATAAAATTCTAGAAAAATATGTATAATATACTTTCCAAAGCATCATACCTGCTCTGGCTTATTTGCTTTAAGTCATGTTAGGTAAGAATTTGCAAGCTTATTAACCAGTCATCAATTTGGAATGATAATCATAAAAAATGTTTGAAAAATGTAATTAAAAACGGATGAGGTATTTTTATTTATGTAAGGGGCACTTCATTCTCTTACCACTTATTTTCCTCTGGCTAACTCTAGGGAGAACCTTGGCACTTTTTGGACCTACCCTAAGGTTTTTCCTTTGTCCAGAGTGCTAGGATTGGTGGGCTCAGCAGCATAAAATCCGGGCTGAGCATGTGCACAGTGTGGATGTAGTTTTGGTTTTTGGAGTGAGGAGTGGTGATGTTTTTCAGAGGACCCTGATAGGCCTCATAGTCTGAACCATTGGGTGATAAGGACTGTGTTCAGACCTAGAAGGACCCTTTCTTTGAGAGAGAAGAAAAGAAGATGGAGGTTATTGACCTTTTTGAGAAAGTTGGTTTTTCCTTGACCTTCCTTCTGCCCAGTTTAAGTGGACATGGTAGTAACCCAGAAGAGAGAAGAGACTTGTTTTGGAAAAGTTTTATTTTTTATTTTTGTTGGGAGGAATCTTTTACCGTCAAATTTCTTGCCACCTAAAGGACTGTTTTTTCTACATTCCTGTCTCCAGGAAGAGACATTGACACGGAGGTAGGGACATTGACTCCGAGATGGGAGAGAGAGAGAAAGGAATAAGGCACTTGGAGTTTTCTTTTGAAATGTGTCAAGAGATTTTTTGCACTTTTCTTGTGATTTTGGATTCTGATCATTTTCCTAAGTTACAGTAAAATTGTATTTGAACGCCATTTTAAGAGTCGTTCCTGCTACTTTCAAGAACAAGGATGTGTCAGCTGAGACAACTTGGAGTGAGTACAGCTGGAAGAATGATTATGAGTTGTAAGAGGCTGGGTAAAGGTTCCCCCCTCACCAAGAGTCTAGGGCCCCGGAGGCTTGTCTTCCTCGCCTCCTGAGGAATCCCCACCCCCATATAGACACATACGTGCGGCAGGGATATTGTAAATGATATGCACGTACTTGCATGCACAATATAAAATTAATCGTATCTCTGCTCGCGTGCCAATATGCACGTTAATGGGTGTATGCGCGCTCATTTAAAATATACCTGAAAGGTTTTAAGAGGCCAATGTTCAGCTAAGATAGCAGGATACTATAGCTGAGATGTTCAGTGGCACTGTTGAATATACTATGCTTTCCTAAAGTCAGCCAGATAAGGGTATCCGGCTAACTTTAGAAAAGCCGAATAAACTCTCCTAGACTTATCCTAGGCTAATTAATCTGGATAACACTGAATAATGGCGTTAACCAGCTAAGGGGGTCATTTTGTAAGCATATTGGACGTGAAAAGGGACTTTTCGCATGCGATACCTAGATCGGGATGGAGTCGGGGTGGCGGCAGGGCGGACGCCGCAGAAACTTCGCTGACGGTGAAAATTTAAGGCTCCTTATCGCTGCCAGTAGCGCACCCAATAGCACCTCCTTTTACGATGGCGTATTGGGTGCGAAAGCCGGCAGCGATCGCACCGCGGTGGTGCAATCACTGCTTGATTAGGCAGGCCCCCCCCCCCCCGCTAAGCCCCCCCCCACCCCCCATTAGCGCCGGGATTCACAAACCGGCACGAAGAAAGAAAATCCAGACCTAAATTAGCCAGACGAATGGCATCAATCCAGCAAAAAGGTAAGACACATTATCGCTGCCAGTAGTGCGCCCAATAGCAGCACCTTTCACGGTGGCGCTATTGGGTACGAAAGCCAGCAGTGATAACACTGGTTGTGCGATCGCTGCTGGCTTTCGCAGGCCCACCCCCCGCTTCGTCCCCCACCTCCCATTACCTCGTGATTCAGAAAACTTTGCGAAGATAGAAAAGCCAGGCCTAAGTTTGCTGGTTAACCTTAAACCTACTTCTGAGCAGGTCTAAAGTTATCCAGCCTTATGTAGCCAGATAACATGCTACTTAACCAGATATTTTCAAAAAATATCTGGCTAAGTAGTGCTGACATGAAGAATGAAAAGAAAGAAAAGGACCAGCGGGCCAATCCCCTCCCTCCCCCCAAAAAAAACAATACAAACGTCCTAGAGAAAAATGAGGGCAAAATTCATAAACCTTCTAATGGATAAATTATTCTATTAATATTTGCTGGAGAAGTTATCCCAAATATTCAGCAGGGTAAATGTCCTGCTGAATATTTCTAATTAAGGTTATTTGGCTTGGCGACTACCGGTTAAGATGTTTTCCTGAGAAGTCAGAAAGATGAGAGGCTCCAACAGGATCCAGTAATATCTGTTTTCTTTTTGGCTTATTCTCCTCAACTTACAGCCATCAGGTCGGCGCTAAATGCTAGAAGACCGGTGACTAGGTTTTCCATGAGGAATGACCTCAAAAGTGCAAAAAGCATTGAGAGATAAGACCAGACCTTCCTCACCTAAAATGGCATCAGAAACAGTGACAACAGATTCACTAAATAAACTACAGTCGGCAATGGAAGAGCTTAAATGTTATTTAGAAAAGCATAAAACACAGCTATCAGAAATCGGGGAACGCCTTACTTCACAGGAAATGGTGATAGAGAACCTCTCCCTCACAGATCGTAGAGCTCCAAAAGAAAAACGCAGAACTGATGGAGAAACTCGATGATCAGGAGAATCGAGGACATAAGAAAATATTCATATATAGGCCTAACCAAGAAAGTGAAAGATAGTGAACTCTTGCATTTTATGCAAGTATGGCTGCTGGAAAATTCCCCTAGACCCCGCCCAGTAATTGCTTGACTTCTTAACTAGGCTGTAAAAGAAAAATATGCATTTCATTTATTTAAAACTATCAATGGTTTACATAAAGTATAATTAAAAAATATAAGATACAATAAGATATAAAAGAAAACAAAA
Source organism: Rhinatrema bivittatum (assembly GCF_901001135.1). Taxonomy (NCBI): domain Eukaryota; kingdom Metazoa; phylum Chordata; class Amphibia; order Gymnophiona; family Rhinatrematidae; genus Rhinatrema; species Rhinatrema bivittatum. Next base: position 652,312,435 of record NC_042615.1, on the reverse strand, counting down.
GAAAGTTACAGATAAAAAATTAAAAGTACAATAAAAACAAATTAAAACAAATAATGCTGTCCTATAAGAAGCTGAAAACACTGGATTATCATGGTGCTAAACTGCTTTTTCAGTATTACTCTGCTTGAGTATCTGCTCAGCGAAAGGCAGTATCACCCTTTTGCAATACTTTGTACCAAATAGGTATCAAGTTTCATTATTATTCCCTGCACAACTATGGGTAATGCATGAGGGCCATACTCTTTCTTACAGACTAAAGAACAATTGGAGGAGTTCCTTAAAACTCTACCGGAGTAATGTCTCTTCTAATGGACAGAAGCTAAATCTATTTGTCAACTTACATTCCTACTTCTTTATTCTCCTTTGAATAGCCGATATGATAAAGTGAAATGAAGATCGGCTGCTAAAGGTGATAAGTGGTGGTGGTGAAAGGAAGTCTGGTCTACCGCAAGTTAACAAGGCACTGTATTTATTTATTTGATTGTATCAGGTGCAAACTGTATGACACTGGGCCGATGATTTCAATATATTATCCACTATGACACCTAGATCTCATTTCTGGGTTATAACTCCTAAGATAGAACCTAACATTGTGTAACTACAGCAAGGGTTATTTTTCCCTATATGCATCACTTTGCACTTGTCCACTTTAAATTTCATCTGCCATTTGGAAGCTCAATCTTCCAGTCTTGCAAGATCCTCCTGCAATTCATCACAATTTGCTTGAGATTTAACTACTCTGCATAATTTTGTGTCATCCGCAAATCTGATCACATCTCTCACTTTCCAGATCATTTATAAATACATTAAAAAATACCGGTCCAAATACAGATCCCTGAGGCACTCCACTGTTTACCTTTTTTCACTGTGAAAACTGACCATTTAATCCTCCTCTCTGTTTCCTGTCTTTTAACCAACTTGCAATATGGAATATTGACTTTTAAACCACCCATAGTAATAGGAATAGTGTTAGCCTTGGACTATTTTGTTTTATTTCTCAGACCTCTGCAAGTCAACAAAGATGGTTGATTATGCTTTTAGTGGCTAATAATAGTGATACCGTGCCTTACTCCCCTCCGCGCTGTGTTTTTCTGGGGGGGGGGGGGTTTTCTCTTCTTCCCTGTCCTTTTTTTATTTTTTTGTTCAGATTTGGATAAATGGAATCTCTTCTACTTCATCCAGAAATGAAAGAAGCTTCCTTTTCTGATTTATATTTAAGGTATTCCCTTTTAAAATTTGCATGTTGTTTTTTTTCAGCACACTCTGATTGTTAGGAAGTGATGAATCCTAAGACATTTAAGGCATGAGAGATATTACCTGCTTTTGCTCTTATCCATTATGAAATTATCCCTAAGCATTTAGGGTAGGGGTTTTTTTCCTGTTTCCTATTATATATACAAACAATAAGGTAAATTATACTCAGAAAATGTATATTGTTTGTTTACTATTGAGAAGGATTTAATCAGTGGCTGCTGTTTAATCTATCAAACACGTTTTGTGACAGTAGAGATGAGCCAAACTCCTCCCTCCCCCCTTTTTTTTTTTTTATCCCGGGGAAGAGTGTTTCTGTGAAAAGAATATTTGAAGATCTCAAGATTTCTACAAAGGATGTTAGTCCTTGGAGCAACTATCATATGTGTGTTTTTCTTTTTATTTCTAGTATTTGTTTGTATCTCTTTGTGTGTAAGGAGATTCTTATCCATGAGTTTGGTGAATCAAAAGGTGTGGGCAGATGATCTGTGTATATGTTTGTTGGGATGGGAGGAAGTTGGACCAGAGCAGAGCTTCTGTTGCCTTTGGTTTTCATTCATACCTCTGAGCACCTAGGCCAGGGGGCGCTTAGATTGTCTTTGGTGGATAGGTTTGGCAATAAATGTGTTCTAACTGATTATGGCTGATTTCAACATGCTTTCTCACAATGTAGGAGGTATTCACTCCCCCATCAAGAAAAAGAAGCTATTGTCCTTATATAATAGAGAGAAATCTCATATTGTATTTCTGCAGGAAACTCACCTAAATGATGTAGAGCCCTTGAAGCTCAAGCGTGAGTGGGTTGGTCAATGGGGGTTTTTTCGTCTTATTCCAGTTGGTAACGTGGAGTGGCTGTTTTAATTCCTAAAAACTTGCCCTATATTTTAGGGGAAAAAATTACAGGTCCAGAAGGTTGCTTCCTTCTCCTCAGTGGAACTATATATTCAAAAGAAAATTGTGCTCTGTAATATTTATGCTCCTAATCTATATAGCCACAATTTCTTCACAAAACAAATTATAGAACTGTGGCAGTTTTCTCAGTATCAATATATTTTGGGAGATGATTTTAATTTAGTGGTCCGCATTAAAGTAGTAAGAGTATTCTTAATCAATTACTCTTTCATAGAGAAATTTGACAAGTGTTTAACTTCCGCAGTCAACTATTTCGTGTTGGTAATAAAGCAAGTAAACTATTGGCGCTATGATTAAAAACACCAAAACTAAAAACTGTATTTTGAAAATGCAGAATTAGCAAGGTCAGTCCTTTCATAGTACACCTGAAATAACCAATATTTTTGTAGATTTTTATAAGCAACTGTATTCTGCACAAAAGGACACTAAGCCAATTCGTAAGGCACAACAACGCAAAATAAATGAAGGTATCTACTTCCGGTTGGAAAAATTTGGCTTGAACATAACATAAGAACATAAGAATTGCCATACTGGATCAGACCAAGAGTCCATCAAGCCCAGTATCCTATTTCCAACAGTGGCCAGTCCAGGCCATAAGAACCTGGCAAGTACCCAAACATTAGACAGATCACAAGCTACTATTGCTTATTAATTACCATAATAGCAGTTTATGGGTTTATCCTCTAGGAACTTATCCAAACCTTTTTTAAACCCAGTAACACTAACTGCTGAAACCACATCCCCTGGCAATGCATTCCAGAGTTTAACTATGCGCTGAGTGAAAAATAATTTTCTTTGATTTGTTTTAAATGAACTACTTGCTAACTTCATGGAATGCCCCCTGACCTTCTATTATCTGAGAGAGTAAATAGCCAATTTACATTAATTTGTTCAGGTCTTTTAATGATTTTCTAGACTTCTATCATATCCCCCCTCTGTCGTTTCTTCTCCAAACTGAACAGCCCTAACTTCTTTAGCCTTTCCTCATAGGGCAGCCGTTCCATGCCCAATATCATTTTGGTCATCGTTCTCTGCACTTTCTCCAGTGCAGCTATATCCTTTTTATTTATTTATTTATTTATTATTTTTTTTTATATACCGACATTTGATCTCAATTGAGATATCACATCGGTTTACATTCAGGTACTGTAGGTATTTCTCTATCCCCAGAGGGCTTACAATCTAAGTTTTTGTACCTGAGGCAATGGAGGGTAAAGTGACTTGCCCAAGGTCACAAGAAGCGTCAGCAGGACTTGAACGCTGGTCTCCTGGTTCGTGGTCCACTGCTCTAACCACTAATGCGGTGTCCAGAACTGCACACAGTATTCAAGGTGCGATCTCACCATGGAGCGATACAGAGGCATTAATATATCCTCCATTTTATTTTCCATTCCCTTCCTAATAATTCCTAATATTATTTGCTTTTTTGATCACCACAGCACACTGGGCTGACGATTTCAGTGTATTATTCACTATGATGCCTAGATCTCTTTCCTGGGTGGTAACTCCTAAGATAGAACTTAACATTGTGAAACTACAGCAAGGGTTATTTTTCCCTATATGCATCACTTTGCACTTGTCCACATTAAATTTCATCTGCCATTTGGAAGCCCAATCTTCCAGTCTCACAAGATCCTCCTGCAATTCATCACAATTCGCTTGAGATTTAACTACCGGTACTCTGCATAATTTTTGTGTCATTGGCAAATTTGATCACTTCACTCGTCGCACCTCTTTCCAGATCATTTATAAGTATATTAAAAAGCACTGGTCCAAATACAGATCCCTGAAGCACTCCACTGTTTACCTTTTTCCTCTGTGAAAACTGACCATTTAATTCTACTCTCTGTTTCCTGTCTTTTAGCCAACTTGCAATCCACAAAAGGACATCACTTCCTATCCCATGACTTTTTAGTTTTCTTAGAAGCCTCTCATGTGTGCCTTTGTCAAATGCCTTCTGGAAATCCAAATATACAACATCTACCGGTTCGCTTCTACATAGTGGTACAAGGCAAGATGGCCAATTTTGCCTCTTTTATGCTTACTTGCCATTTAGCCTCTAGTTTTAAAACATAAGGCAGACCCACTAATTCAAGGCCTAATTATAGGGAAAACTGAAACAAAAAGTCTCTTTACTGACGACATGTTGGTCTTCTTACAAAACCCTCTAGACTCTATGTCTCTCTCATTACAGTTGATAGAACAATTTGGGACATTTGTGGCTTAATCTTTCTATAGCTGAAGCCATGCCTGTTTCATTAAACACTAAATGTTCCTGGCCAGGTAATTTTCTCTTTAAATGGGTGTCTTCCTACATCAAATACCTAGGGTATTTATACCACAAGATGTGCCTATGTTATAAACATCACACCCACAACTGTGGAAATTTAGGAAAAACTGCAGGCCTGGAGGGATTTACCTATTTCTTTTTTTGGGAGGTGTGCTCTTTTCAAGATATCCTTTTTCCTAAAATACTATATAAGCTTCAAATGCTCCCCTGCTGGCTCACCAATAAAGATATTAGCAGACTTCAATCTTTGATTACTTCCTTTATCTGGAGGGGAAATCCAGCCAGAATCAGTTATGCCAAACTCACCTGTAGTAGGAAATATGGGGGGGGGGGGGGGGGCTGAATTTTCCTGACTTCTGCCTTTACACCATGGCATGTCAGATGAGATTTGCTTGGGAGTGGTATTCGGGGAAGTTCAAATTTGATGTGCCTAACCTAACTGAGGAATTGATCAAACCATACACACCAGAGGGACTCATGCATATTCAATTTTCATCATTGCCTAACAATATAAAAAATCAAGTTTTAATCAAACTGGTTTTGCAAGCATGGCGATTTCTCTGTCATTGATGGGAAATGACCTCATAGAAATATAGAAACATAGAAACATAAAAATGACAGCAGAAAAGGACCAAATGGTCCATCCAGTCTGACCAGCAAGCTTATGGTAGCACCAGCTGTGCCATAAAGGTATCATCAGGGGGTATCATCTGACTTGCAAGTTGTCCCCATACTTATTTTCCCAAACCAGTAAAGTCAGAGCCCTTGTTGATTTCTGTCTGAGTCCAATTCCCCTTTATTATCTCTTTCTATTGAAGTAGAGAGCAATGTTGGAGTTACATCACAATTATAAGGTTTATTGGTTAAGGGTAGTAACAGCCGCATCAGCAAGTTTTCCCATGCTAGTTTGATTTCCCAAACCATAAAATTCATGTCTTTGATGGTTGCTGTCAGAAAATTAATTCTCTTTTTCCTCTTTTCCCCCTGCCGTTAAAGCAGAGAGCAATAATGAGTAGAGATGTGAATCGTGTCCTCGATCGTCTTAACGATCGATTTCGGCTGGGAAGGGGAGGGAATCGTATCGTCGCCGTTTGGGTGTTTAGAGTATCATTAAAATCGTTAAAATCGTGAACCGGCACACTAAAACCCCCTAAAACCCACCCCCGACCCTTTAAATTAAATCCCCCACCCTCCCGAACCCCCCCCCCCCCCCAAATGCCTTAAATTACCTGGGGGTCCAGCGGCACACTAAAACACCCTAAAACCCACCCCGACCCTTTAAATTAAATCCCCCACCCCAAATGCCTTAAATTACCTGGGGGTCCGTAGCGGCGGTCCGTAGCTTAAATTACCCCCGGGTCCGTAGCTAAATCGGGGGAAGGGGGAGAGCAGGAAATCCGGCACACTAAATCGTGTCTTCAGCCGGCGCCATTTTGCAAAATGGCCGCCGCAAAATGGCGGCGGCCATAGACCAATACGATTTGACGCAGGAGGTCGTTCCGGACCCCCGCTGGACTTTTGGCAAGTCTTGTGGGGGTCAGGGAGGCCCCCCCCAAGCTGGCCAAAAGTTCCTGGGGGTCCAGCGGGGGCCCTGGAGTTGTATCAACAGTATAAAGGCTTGTTGGTTAAGGGTAGTACCGCCATACCAGCAAGTTATCCCCATGCGCTCTTTTCCACAATTCCATCCTCAAGCCTTGTGTTTATCCCGTGCCCCTTTGAAAACTTTCACCATTTTTGTCTTCACCACCTCCTCCAGAAGGGCATTCCAGGCATCTACCACCCTCTCCATGAAGATATAATTCCTGACATTGGTTCTGAGTCTTCCTCCATGGAGTTTCTTTTTGTGACCCCTAGTTTTACTGATTTCTTTCCAATGGAGAAGGTATGTCAAATGTGTATCATTAAAACCTTTCAGGTATCTGAAGGACTGTATCATATCTCCCCTGTATCTCCTCTCCTCCAGTGTATACATATTTAAGACCTTCAACCACTCCTCATTAGTCTTTTGATGGAGACACCCCACCATTTTTGTCACCCTTCTTTGGACCGCCTCCATCCTCTGTCCCTTTTGAGATATGGTCTCCAGAACTGAGCACAATACTCCTGGTGAGGCCTCATTGAGGACCTGTCCAAGGGGATTATCACCTCCTTTTTCTTACTGGTTAATTCCTCTCTCTGTGCAGCCCAGCATTCTTCTGGCCTTAGCTATTGCCTTTCACATTGCTTCGCTGACTTCAGATCGCAAGACACTATCACCTTAAGGTCCCTCTCTTGCTTGTTCACATCAGCCCTCCCTCCCCCCCCCCCCCCCCCCCCCTCCATCATCACATACAGCATTTTAGGATTACAACATCCTAGATGCATGACTCTGCACTTCTTGCATTGAATCCCAGCTGCCATATCTTGGGCCACTATTCAAGCTTCTTTAAATCATTTCTCATTCTCTCCACTCCTTCCAGCATGTCTACTACGTTGCAGATCTTAGTATCATCCGCAAAAAGACAAACTTTACCTTCTATCCCTTCTGCAATGTTGCTTACCAAGATGTTCAATAGGACCGGTCCCAACACCAATCCTTGTGGTACTCCACTTAACTCCATTCTCTCTTCAGAATAGGTTCCATTTACCATCACATGCTGTTTTCTATCCATCAACCAGTTTGTAATCCATGCCACCACCTTGACACTCGCTCCTGGGCTTCTCATTTTATTTACAAGCCTACTAAGCAGCACCATATCAAAAGCTTTGCTGAAATCCAAGAGGTTCACATAAAGCGCTCTTCCTCAATCCAATTCTTTAGTCTCCCATCAAAACAATCAATCAGATTTGTCAGATAAGACCTTCCCCTGGTGAATCCATGCTGCCTGGGGTCCAGCATTCCTCCTGACTGTAAATAGTTCACTATCCTTTCCTTCACCTGAGTCTCCTTTACTTTTCCCACCACCAAGGTGAGGCTAACAGGCCTATAGTTTCCAACCTTCTCTCTGCTCCCACTCTTGTGATACGGAACCACCACCGCTCTTCTCCAATCTCTTGGCACCACTCCTGTTTCCAGGGATCTATTGAACAGGTCTTGCAGCGGACTTGCCAGCACATCTCTGAGCTCCCTCCGTATCCTGGGATGAACCTCATCAGGCACCATGGCTTTTTCCACTTTCAGTTTTTCTAGCTCTTCCCATACTTTCTCTTCCATAAATGGAGTTTTGTCTATTCCACCTCCCTCCAATGTCTTGTAATTAGTGATGGTCCTTCTCCAGGGTCTTCTTTAGTGAACACAGAACTGAAGTATTTGTTTTAATATTTCTGCCTTTTCTTTGTCTCTCTCCACACGTTGATCCTTGTCACCTTTCAATTTCACTATACCACTTTGGAGCTTTCTACTTTCTCTGATGTATCTGAAATAGGGATGTGAATCGTTTTTTGACGATTTAAAATATCGTCCGATATATTTTAAATCGTCAAAAATCGTTAGGGCCACGATACAATACCAATTCCCCCGATTTATCGTCAAAAAATCGTAAATCGGGGGAAGGGGGAGGGCAGGAAAACCGGCACACTAAAACACCCTAAAAACCCACCCCCAACCCTTTAAATTAAATCCCCCACCCTCCCGAACCCCCCCCCCAAATGCCTTAAATTACCTGGGGGTCCAGCGGCACACTAAAACACGGCACACTAAACCCCCTAAAACCCACCCAGACCCTTTAAATTAAATCCCCCACCCTCCCGAACCCCCCCCCCCAAATGCCTTAAATTACCTGGGGGTCCGTAGTGGCGGTCCGTAGCTTAAATTACCTCCGTAGCCTTAAATTACCTCCGTAGCGGTGGTCCGTAGCTAAATCGGGGGAAGGGGGAGAGCAGGAAACCGGCACACTAAATCGTGTAGTCTTCAGCCGGCGCCATTTTGCAAAATGGCCGCCGCAAAATGGCGGTGGCCATAGACCAAAACGATTCGACGCAGGAGGTCGTTCCGGACCCCCGCTGGACTTTTGGCAAGTCTTGTGGGGGTCAGGCGGCCCCCCCCAAGCTGGCCAAAAGTTCCTGGGGGTCCAGCGGGGGTCCGGGAGCGATCTCCTGCCGCGAATCGTTTTCCGTACGGAAAATGGCGCCGGCAGGAGATCGACTGCAGGAGGTCGCTCAGTGGGGACCCCGCTGAACGACCTCCTGCAGTCGGCGCCATTTTGCAAAATGGCGCCGGCTGAAGACTACACGATTTAGTGTGCCGGTTTCCTGCTCTCCCCCTTCCCCCGATTTAGCTACGGACCGCCGCTACGGAGGTAATTTAAGGCTACGGAGGTAATTTAAGCTACGGACCGCCGCTACGGACCCCCAGGTAATTTAAGGCATTTGGTGGGGGATTTAATTTAAAGGGTCGGGGTGGGTTTTAGGGGGTTTTAGTGTGCCGTGTTTTAGTGTGCCGCTGGACCCCCAGGTAATTTAAGGGCATTTGGGGGGGGGGTTCGGGAGGGTGGGGGATTTAATTTAAAGGGTCGGGGGTGGGTTTTAGGGGGTTTTAGTGTGCCGGCTCATGATTTTAACGATTTTCACGATACTTTACACACCCAAACGGCAACAATATGATTCCCTCCCCCTCCCAGCCGAAATCGATCGTTAAGACAATCGAGGACACGATTCACATCTCTAATCTGAAAAATGTTTTGTCCCCTCTCTTTACCTCTTTGGCAATTCTTTCTTCTGCCTGACTTTGTTTTCTTGATTGCTTTTTTTGTCTCCCTCAGTTTCACCAGATATTCTTCTCTTGCTTTTGCTTACTTTTCTAACATATAGATTAGTTGCCTTAGAATTTGCTCCTTTTAGTTTTGACCACTGTTGGTCCACATCTCTAATTTTCTCCCAGCCTTCTAGTTCTGCCTCCAGGTACTTCCCCATTTCAACAAAGTCTGTATTTTTGAAGTTCAAAACTCAGGTCTTCGAGTGACTTCTCCGTATCCTATTTGCAATATCAAACTATACCGTTTGATGATCACTGGTGCTGAAGTGGGCACCCACCCAGCCATTAGAGACATTGTCCCCGTTAGTGAGCATTAAGATGAGTATAACTCCCTGCCTCATGGGTTCCATTACCATTTGTTTGAACAGAGCCCCTCAACGACTATTAAAATGACTTATTTGATTGGTAACCCAGAATTTGAGCCAGGTCTATATAATTCAATGTTTCATGTCTGGATCAGTAGGGGATTGCATGAAATTTCACAATTCTATTGTAAGGGGCAATCCACCATTTTTTCCTTTGAGCAATTGCAGACACAATACCAGCTTCCACACAAATACTTCTTTGCTTATTTGCAAACCAGGCATTATATCAATAAGCAATTAGTTAGAAAAACAACACTGTTTTTAGAAGACTCTTCCATTTCTTTATTTCAAACATTAACATGTTCTCATAACTGTCTTTCTTTCTGGTATAGACAGCGTATCCTTAAGCAATCAGCTGATATCTGTGCCCACTGTCTGCATTTTGGTCTTGTGGCATTGGAAGACACATTTCTGCAAATAGTATAATCACATTTTTTAAAGTGGCATTTTATACAATTATAGATTCCAACTTCCAAGAAATGTAATTTAAAATCTTTCATCACAATTATACAGATATGGTTAAAGCTCACAGCATACGAATTACGGATTCAGAAACAAGCATTAGTTTCTCCATGGAAAGGGGAACATTTATGCATACCTTTTTATTGTGTCCCAAGATTGTACCCTACTGGGATGCTGTTTCACCAGATTGAACAAGCGGTTAAAAAGAAACCACCATTTGACAGGCTATTTTTACTCCTGGGAGACATTAGCTGGGCAGTGGGCATGCCAAATGGGCATCACAAATGTATCCATATAGCTGCATTGGTAGCTAAATGGAGCATTCTACAGCACTGGATTAAGCTTGTTTCTCCTACGCTCTCTTTGTGGAGGCAGAAGATGCTGTCATGGATGCAGTCAGAAAGGCTAGATGCCTGGGAATCATTTTATTTACAACTGTCTCCAGATTGCTTGACTTCCTTGAATGTGGTAGGTTACTCACCAAACTGGTTAGACTAATAAGGCACTCTTATGCTCTGGTTTGGTTGTATATTGGTGTGAATGGTTATGTGATGTGAAAGTCTGAATGATGCTTGTTTGGGCTGTCCTCCTGTAGTACTGTTATAGTTACCTTTGATTTTAATTTGGCTGTTGATAATAAACAGAGAAGAAAATGCATTGTGATATGTAAATATAGAGAGATGTTGTTGTTAAGTTGACTATTGTATATCATAATGCTATATAAATAAAACTGGGGAAAAAATAAAGTTATTTGGTTACCTCTCAGTGGATAACTTACACCTGACCAGTTATCTTTTGAATATTGTCAGTCAGAAGCAAAGTTATCCAGTCTCATGTGACCAGATAAGGTTAACTTGCTATATTCGAAAAATCCGCCCCCCTCCCTATTTACTCACTCACTGGTTCAAAATAAAAATTACACAATAACACCCGCTATTTCCTTCTCTCCCTCCCTTTTGACTCCCACCCTAACCATCTCATTCTGGTGGTACCTTGAAAATCTCATCTTCAGCCCAGATTGTGTTATTTTGCTACTGCAACCCAGGCGCAGCACAGGTGATCAATGCTGGAAGAGTAAACTACCAGCCTTGCTATTCACATAGCTAGGCTGCTAGCTTACATTTCCAGTACTTATCACCTAGCAATGCTACAAGCACTAGGCCCGGGTCGTGGTAACAATGTACTTCTGCAGCGTCATGTAACTGGCTCAATAACCTGCTCTTAGCTGCATCTATCGATAGCCAACTAACTCAAAATAGTAGAGTTAGCCAGATAAGTTCTTTGGCTATCTAATCCCTGCCCTGAAACACCCCCGAAATACCCCTTACTTATTCAGCTAAATCTCTAGATAAATATACAGGGAATATTCAAAACTCGCCTTTTGGCCAGATAACTTGTAAGTTGTCTAGCTAAATGACTTTGAATATTGACTCCAAATCTAATTAAAACAAAAAGATAGTACAAAAATTCTAAAATCTATTGAAAAATATGCTTAGCCTAAGACAGGATCTATGCACTAAAATTCATACTATTTATTTTTAAGCATGTATCCATTAAAAGTTTTAGCAGGCATGCTAAATGTCACTTTCCAGGCAATGCACTACAGTTTTTTGCCCATACATCAAAAGTAACTACATGCACTAACATTTAAAAAGAGATAGAGCAACTTTTAAACCAGACAATGGGGGAAAGCCAACAGTCGCTCAGAAGTGCATGGATTCTGTGGAAGGTATCTTCCAAGATACTTGCAAAACAGGGAAATTAGAATATCCCAATAGAGAGGCTGTGGAAAGGGTGAAGTAGGCAAGATGGATTTAAATAAAGAACACACAGATATAAATACTCAAAACTGCTTCTATCATCTGCCAATAAGCAGGCTGTAAATACAAATAGAATTAGAAATACAAATTAAAAAAACATATTTTATAATGTCCATATATGAATGCTAAAATATATCCAGTTAAGTGGGAAAGCTCAATTAAAAAAAAAAAAATGAGTCTGGCATGGGTTCACAGCCTGAAGCACTCTGCTCCCCCCCCTCCCCCCTCACATACCCCAACCCATTAAATAACCCTTGGGCCCCTCCGACCAGACTTTGCCAAGAAACTGCTAGGGGTCAAGGGTCAGCCTTCCACCCTCCCAGCATCTGCTCAAAAGCCTATCATCTGCTACTGCGATCCCTGGCTGGTGTTTCTAGTTGCTATGTATGAAGTTTAACACTCCCCCACCTGTATGGGATTATTCAGTGATGAAAATCAGCAAAGATTTCTAACCAATTCATTTGTGTCGAAACATCATTTTCAACTGATTTGAGATATTATTTTAATCATTTTGCAATATGATCATTTATATGTTTAAAAAAAATTAACAGGGGAGCCAAGATGGCGGCAAGCTTCTAGCAGCAGCACAGCACTGCTCCTATTGCCTCTGAATCTGCTTTTCGGATTAAAAAGAAAAATGCCTCCTAAACGTAAGGGCCGATGAGAGTATTTCCCACCATACCATCAACTTTGCCTGGACAGCGAACCATCCCGGAGCTAGCCGCGGTTTACCAGAGAGGGGACTCTAATACCCCGTTGATGGAGTGGCGTTGGGAGATTCTTTCGCATCCGGGGATACTTCTCTTAGCCCCCCAGATCTACGGAATCCAGTGGCGCCAGGAACCTTAAACCTCACCGCAACAATGATGCTGGAAGCAAGACTGAAGAGTACTGCAGGCGTTTTGGAGGGAGCCGAAGTGGTGAGGCAAGGCCCAGAAACAGCGGCGGAATCTGAGAATCCGGAAGCACCAGGAGCAACAGCTTTGAATCCACTGGACCCCGTTGGAGGTGGTGAGTTGCCTCGAGTGGAGGAGGTTGTAGGTCTAGGTGTGGAGAAAGACCTAGGAGGACAGCTGGGGGACATGGTGAATAAGGATTTAATACAACCGGACACGGTTACCCTTGAATCCTTGTGGAAACTGGTTGCCTCAGAATGGCCCTATGTTTCAAGGGCTAACGAGGCAGTTGAATTCGTTGTCCGGGAAGTTGGACAAAGTGACCCTAGGACATGAAAAATGACTGCAAGAAAATACCAACAAGATAATTCAAATGCAAAAGGAGGTGAAGTTGACGCAGGATATTTGTAATATGTTAGTCCAAGACAAACAAGCTGTTAATAGAAAAATGGAGAATTTGGAGAACAGACTGAGAAGGTCAAAATTAAGGCTTCTGAATTTCCCCAAAGTGATAGGGGAACAACCTCGACTAACATTGAAATATATGTTGGAAGTATTAAAGATACCAATTGAAAGTTTACCTTCAGTAAATAAGGTCTATTTTTTTTACCATACAATAGATCTAATGAGAGAAATCCACCACAGCTTGATCTAAATAATCTTACAGAGTTCTTGGAATCGTCAGCTGAAATATATGAAAGAGTGACGACTCAAGGAAGAGGGTAATGTTAATATCCTCCCCCATTGAGGATCAAAGTAAAACTAGATATATTAATTGATTGAGCTGGCGAATATAAATCTTGTTATGCATAATTTTGAAGCAGGATCAATAATTTTTTGTGACTCCCTATTTTCTTATTTCTCCTCCCCAAAGAACAAGATTGTGGTCTAAATAATGGCTTTTGTTACATGTATGGATGAAAATTATTTTGAATATAATGTTTCTGTTTTTCTGAACAAAGATTACTTTGTTAATTATGTAAAACTGCATTAATAAATAAAAAATAAAAAAAATGTACAGATATTTTTTTCATTACTTATTATGGGGCGGATTTTCAGAGCCCTGCTCGCCTAAATCCGCCCAAAACTGGGCGGATTTAGGCGAGCAGGGCCCTGCGCGCCGGTGAGCCTATTTTACATAGGCCTACCGGCGCGCGCAGAGCCCCGGGACTCGCGTAAGTCCCGGGGTTCTCCAAGGGGGGCGTGTCGGGGGGCGGGCCCGGTTGTCGCGGCGTTTAGGGGGCATGTCGGCAGCGTTTTGGGGGCGGGTACGGGGGCATGGCTACGGCCCGGGGCGGTCCGGGGGCGTGGCCGTGCCCTCCGTACCCGCCCCCAGGTCGCGTCCCGGCGCGCAGGAGGCCCGCTGGCGCGCGGGGATTTACTTCTCCCTCCAGGAGGCGTAAATCCCTGGAGAAAGGTAAGGGGGGGGTGTAGACAGGGCCGGGCGGGGGGGTTAGGTAGAAGAAGGGAGGGGAAGGTGAGGGGAGGGCGTTAGAGGATTCCCTCCAAGGCCGCTCCGATTTCGGAGCGGCCTTGGAGGGAACGGGGGTAGGCTGCGCGGCTCGGCGCGCGCCGGCTATACGGAATTGATAGCCTTGTGTGCGCCGATCCAGGATTTTAGCGGATACGTGTGGCTACGCGCATATCTACTAAAATCCCGCGTACTTTTGCTGGCGCCTGATGCGCCAGCAAAAGTACGCCAAATCGCGCGGTTTGAAAATCTACCCCTATATTTTTTAGCTATTGTTTGGTGCAACTTTCCAGTTTAATTGTTAATAACAAACCTTGTAGAAACTTACCTAGTCTGACTTGAAATAAACTAGTTTTCGCTGGTACAATGCTTTGGAAATTAGCTTAATTAATAGTTTTAGAAGAATATGTATAGTGGGGCAGATTTTCAAAGGGAAGCGCGCATGTTATAAAATCGGGCATAGATTTGTTCATGCCAGGTTGCGCAAACAAATCTATGCCCGCGCGTAGATTTTAAAATCTGCCCCTAAGTTAAACTGAGAATTATTCTGATTTACAATTGCACTATTTGCAATATTTTGCTGAAAATGGATAAAAACTAATAAACCAAAAAATAAAAGGCAAAAAAATGAAATAACAAACAAACAATAACAACAACTAAAAGTGAGAGATTGAGCTCTGTCACTAGCAGGTCCTATCTTATGGAATGGAATTCCTCTTGAATTAAGAATTCAACAAAATCATAAATTATTTAAAGGAATGCTAAAAACATGGCTTTTTAAACAAGCATTTTGTAAGGAACAGGAAAAATAAATATTGGCGAGACAGTTATGGAATCTTTTTAACAACAAAACTATTATTATTTTTTTTTTTTTATTATTATTTGATTTTAAATACATAACTGCAGTTATGGTGTTAATGACCTCCCTCCAGGAAAATGTACAAAACCTTGGTGTCATTATCGACAACCAATTCAACCTAAAAACCTTCATCAATACAACCATAAAAGAATGCTACTACAAGCTCCATGTACTCAAAAAGCTCAAACCACTCCTTCACCTTAATGACTACCGCACAGTCCTCCAATCCACTATATTTTCAAAAATCGATTACTGTAATGCCTTGTTACTAGACCTCCCCGCCTCAACCCTTAAACCCCTCCAAATGCTACAGAACGCAACTGCAAGAATTCTAACAAGCACCCGTAAAACAGACCATATTACGCCTGTCCTCAAGGAACTTCATTCGCTCCCAATTGCCTTTCGCATCACCTACAAAAGCCTCTCTATTATTCACAAAACCATCCACAACTACAACATCCGCTGGCTTGACAATTCCCTCCACCTACAACCATCCAGCCACCCTAACAGATCTGCCTATAAGGGAATCCTTCATACCCCCTCCCCCAAGTCCACGCACCTCTGCCCAATAAAAGACCACGCCTTCTCTCTTGCTGGATCCACTCTCTGGAACTCCATGCCGACTTATCTTCAGCTAGAGCCAAGTACACAAACATTCAAGAAAAAACTCAAGACGTGGCTATTCAAACAAGCTTTCCCTGAATAGTACCACCCCCCCCCCCCCCCCCACCTCTATATTAGACCCTTGTAGAAGACTTGAAACCTTTCCCCTTTAATGTTCTTGTTTTATTATTTCTGTAAATCTCTCCACCTTATCTCCCCCTACACTGTACTTGTATTAGTACTCCTGTAAATTGTCCACCCCCTATACTGTACTCTGTATTCCCCTTCTTTATCTGCTCCATACTTGTAAAAATACTGCTCCGTAAATTCTCCCACCTTGTTTTCTTACCTCCGGACCTATGTACATACTTCCATAAGTTTCCGCCCCTCCATTATATTATTACTGTACCCATGTAGCTATTCCCTCCATCCTACCTCCCTAATTACTTTACAAGTGAAACCCCCCAAATTAACTCCCCTTTCCCTATACATTAATATTACTGTACCCTTGTATATATATTACTGTACCCTTGTGTATATTGTATATACCTTATTCCGCTAATTCTGTACAAGTTATACCCCCCAAGTTCTTAACTCCCTGTTTAATGTACTTTCGCTGTTTAGTTCCATGTAAACCAATATGATGTTTCGACAAATACCAGTCTATAAAAGCGTTTAAATAAATAATAAATAAATGATTGCACATGTTGAATTTTAGTCTTAATTTTATTATGGCGATTGCTTCTAGATTATAGATTAAGGTAAAATTTAAGGTATGATTTATTTTTGATTGTATGATTTTTGGTTGTATTATTTTAAAACATTTAGGGCCGGATTTTAATATCTACGCGCGGGCGGAGATTTGTGCGCACAAATCTACGCGCGGGCGGAGATTTGTGCGCACAAATCTACGCGCGGGCGGAGATTTGTGCGCACAAATCTACGCCCAATTTTATAACCTGCGCGCAGGTTATAAAATTGGGCTTTGAGCACCAGTTCATGTCAGATTTAATAAACCATTTTGCAGATGTTTTCATGTGGGATTTTATAGTTTTAAAATGTTTTCTTTGGTTTTATTATTCTTCCATTAAAATTGTTATATTTTGTCTTTTGATGCTATTTTTTTCTGTTTTATGCATGTTATTGTAACTTGCACTACATGGTCTCCCAAGAAATGGTAGGATCTCTCAAGTGGGTTTGGGTGTACCTTCCTCCCTGATCCCTATGCACTCCATGCTGTCAAGCGATTCTAAAATAAAACCATAGGATTCCCTCCAATTGAGTCCAACCATCTTATTTACTTTCTTACATAGATAGAAGATATTTGTTCAAAACTCAATAAATCCCAAAACTGCCATTACATCAAATGGTATTTATTTTTTCCATCCACATCAGGCATGTTGCTCAAACACTGAGATTTTACTATGCAACCCCATTGTATTCTCAAAAAGATGGTTTGTTCCATGCCTCAGTAAGAGGATTTCAGTTTAGTTAGTTGACATTATCCTCTTTCTAGCTTACGAATGATCTACCAGTAGCTAGGTCCTCTAAGGCTGCATGCTGGAGAGTGACATCCTGCTTGTTCCAAAGCTCTCTAAAAAGAGTGGCTCAGCTAGAGTTGGAGCATGCTCAGATAAAATTATAAAAAAACATTAATAGCCCCAAAAGGAACACTAGAATACCATTTTAGGGGGTCATTTATCAAAATGCGATAAGGTGTTTCTGCATGCGAAAAGCCCTGATAGCTGCCATGACCATGCGGTAAGGTTTCCTTGTTGTTTGCAATGTCTTCCTTAAGGCCTATTTCAGGGAAATTGAAGGTCAGAGAGAGAGAGAGAGAGAGACTGGCCATAATACCATGGCCCATATGTAGGTATTTGTATCCCTATAGTAAGCCCACCTAGTAACTCGAGGTGGGGGTTAGGTAAGAGTGTAGGGGGTTAGGGGCCAATTTGACATTCTACGTGACACCTACGAACAAAACAGTGGTCTCTTGTGAAGATTTGCTGGCCTTCGGAGTGAGGAAACTCACTCCAAGATGAGATTTGGGCAAGGTTCTCTCAACCTAGCTTGATGGACTCTCTACCTGGGTAACATCAATCTAGGCCATAAGAACCTGGCAAGTACCCAAAAACTAAGTCTATTCCATGTTACCGTTGCTAATAATAGCAGTGGCTATTTTCTAAGTCAACTTAATTAATAGCAGGTAATGGACTTCTCCTCCAAAAACTTATCCAATCCTTTTTTAAACACAGCTATAGTAACTGCTCTAACCACATCCTCTGGCAACAAATTCCAGAGTTTAATTGTGCGTTGAGTAAAAAATAACTTTCTCCGATTAGTTTTAAATATGCCACATGCTAACTTCATGGAGTGCCCCCTAGTCTTTCTATTATCCGAAAGAGTAAATAACCGATTCATATCTACCCGTTCTAGACCTCTCATGATTTTAAACACCTCTATCATATCCCCCCTCAGCCGTCTCTTCTCCAAGCTGAAAAGTCCTAACCTCTTTAGCCTTTCCTCATAGGGGAGCTGTTCCATTCCCCTTATCATTTTGGCAGCCCTTCTCTGTATCTTCTCCATCGCAATTATATCTTTTTTGAGATGCGGTGACCAGAATTGTACACAGTATTCAAGGTGCGGTCTCACCATGGAGCGATACAGAAGCATTATGACATTTTCCGTTCTATTAACCATTCCCTTCCTAATAATTCTTAACATTCTGTTTGCTTTTTTGACTGCCGCAGCACACTGAACCGACGATTTCAATGTGTTATCCACTATGATGCCTAGATCTCTTTCTTGGGTTGTAGCACCTAATATGGAACCTAACATTGTGTATCTATAGCATGGATTATTTTTCCCTATATACATCATCTTGACGTATCCACATTAAATTTCATCTGCCATTTTGATGCCCAATTTTTCAGTTAAATCATTGCTAAAATTAAGAATGCTACTCACCCATGTGACCCAATTCCAGCTACGTCTTGAAACAAGTACACCTTGTTATCACTCCGACAATCACAACCTTAATTAATCATTCTCTCTCAGAAGGAATTCAATCTGTAAAGAAACCAGAGAGATTGTACCACAAGGGTTAAAACAAGCTGTTCCTTAAAAATAAAACTGGAAGAAACAACGATTGGGACAACTATCATCCAATATCCAATTTATCTTTTCTATTAAAAGTACTTGAAAAAGCAATATTATACCAAGTTGTAAATCATTTGGAAGACCAAGATATTCTCTTCAGATTCAGATTTAGGAAACATCGTTCAACTGAGACACTACTCTCATGAACAGACTCTGTTTTACGAGGATTTGATGTGGATGAATCTTATTTTCTCGTGCTAATCAACTTAACAGCCGCCTTTGACACTGTGGATCATCCTCTGTTGTGCCATCAGTTGAGCAACATTGGGATCAAAGGTAGTGTTCTCTAATGGTTCTCTTATTTTCTGTCTAATAGAACACTCCAAGTCAAACTGGGCAATCACATATCTGATACTTTCCATATTGATACAGCTGTTCCTCAAGCTCAGTATTATTAGCAACACTATTCAATATTTATATGCTCCCATTGTGCAAATTACTGGTGGATTTAGGAATTACATTCTCCCTGAATGCTGATAACATACAGTTTTACATTCCATTCTCCAAATCATTTGAAAATACAGTATCGACACTTTCAACCTGCATGAAAGCAATACAGCAGGAACGATCACAACTTAAACTAGCATTAAACCTTAAAAAGACTGAAATAATTTAAGTAGAAACTCTTTGATAGCTAAACCACTGGAAAAGACCTGGGTAATTTTAAAATTACTCCTTCAAATCAGGTATGGGATTTAGGTATCTAGCTAGATGAGAACTTTACTATGAAAAAGCACATCAATAAATTAGGGGTAAATTTTCAAAACCTTACGTGCATGGCAGAGCTTATGCGTGCCAGGCCAATTTTCAAAGGCCCAGCCACGCACATAAATCCCCGGGATGAGTGTAAGTCCCGGGGCCTCAGGAAAAGGGCGGGGAGGGGGTGGGGAAGTCTGGAGGGCAGGGCAGGGCATGGCTAGAGGCACCCAGCACAGCGGCCATTTGCCGCTGTGCCGGAGGATCGCGTGCTGGCAGGATGCTGGTGCGTGCAACTTGCTCCTGCCCTAAGGCAGGAGCAAATGGTAAGACAAGGATTTGGGGGTGGGGTTAGGATAGGGCTAAGGGGTGGGAAGGTTAGGGGAAGGGGTAGGAAGATTAGTATAGGAGGTAGGGAACTACGGAAGGCCGCGGGCATCGGCACGTGCAGGTTACACAAATGTGTACCCCCTTGCACTCGCCGACCCCTGATTTTATAACATGCGCGCACCGGTGCACGCATGTTATAAAATTGTGTATCCATGTGTATGCGCCGGGTAGTGTGCACACATGGACGCACGCAAGTTTTTAAAATCTACTCTTATATCAATACAGGTTACGCCAAGTTGAGCATATTACATTAGTTGAAACCTTTATAAACGTTTGAAGACTTCTGAACTGTATTGTAAACTCTAATTTTCTCAGACCTAGACTACTGTAACTCCTTATTCCTCGGTCTTCCCGCATGTCTCTTAAAACCATTAGAAGTACTACAAAATGCCTCAGCAAGACTTTTGTTAGGAACTGGGAAATCTGATCACGTTACACCCTTGCTGATTTCACTGCACTGGCTGCCAGTACAATCCCAAATCTATTTTAAAGTATTATTTATTTATTTATTTATCTTATATTGATTTATAGACCGATATTCTGGTTATCAATCATACCAGTTTACAATCCAAATAAATTAAGTAAAATAAATGTGAAACATATGTATTATTTAAAATAAGCAATCATAAACTAATACAGCATAGCAAATAAATAATAAAACACAATTAATAATTATCAAATTAATATTAACATTTGTATTCAAAATAATTCATTCTAGTAACACCGGTATGATAGGTGTGACATTACAACCATATGCACTGCAGCGAACAATAAGATCTCAAAATAAATGACTACTGATTGTCCTCACAATATAGAGCATACTCCTGACGCATGTAAGAGCTCGTGTGTTTTCCATAGTGGGTCCAAAACTTTGGAATTCCCTACCTGAGATGTTACATTTGATATTAGATAGAAAGAGATTTAAATGTGAGCTAAAAACATGGCTGTTCAAAAATGCATACAACCTAACTTAAAACATCAGAATGTAGAGATCTACAATAACAAGAAGGACAAGAGATTCTAATTGATGCATGAGGAACAAGTTTAACGAGAGATTGTAAGAAGCTCAATACAAGCTGGCACAGGTGCTGACTAATATGTGAAATTTGTTACTTTATCTTATTTCCTGTACTTCCTGCCTTATGTGCTAGATCTCTGTAACCCATCATTATTTGCTGATTTATAGCTATGAATGTTATTTTGTAAACCGTTGTGATCTTTGCATGGAACAATGGTATATCAAATGTCTAAATAATTAAATAAATGTATCTGCATTTGCAGAGCATTACTATAGTGGATACCATGCTTTAAAAAAATTATGTTATACCATTAAAGACATTTGAAATGGTCTTTGCTCTAGGTCAGCTTTAATCCAGCAGAAGATGTCAAGTGAGAATGCTGTGCAACTAGTTCACTATCCTGACAAGTAAGTAAATCTATCTATACCGTATTTACAGCCATCAATTCCAGTCACTGGCATTAACTGCCTCAAGACTCCAAATACACAGCACCAAATGTATAGCAACAATGCTGTGCAAGCCAAAATACTTTGATTTAAATTTTGAAGTCATTTTATTTTTGTCATAGTTTCATGGGAATTTTGATGTTCTTCAAAAATAAAAGTCCTAAATGGAAAAAGGTAGGAAACCACTACACACTTCAAAGTGATATTATAAATGAACATCTCCAAGTGCATGCCTATCACAACCCAGCACGAACAAGAATATGCATTGAAATAATCCTTCAGTCCAAAGCTTGGCTCAGGCCCTTTGTTTCTGGCTCCAAAGAGCATATACAGTAACGAAGGCTGTTTGAGTATTCCACAAATGTGTGCTTCCTTAATGTGCAGCAAGAAAACCACACCTAAAAGAAACCCTCTCTACCCTCTAGCACACAGAATGAAAGGAGCATAAAGCAAACAGGTACATTGGGACAGTCACATGAAAAGTAGGCAAACATTGTACATAAGGTGATCTGTGACACACATATCTAAAGCCCCCACCTGCCATATCAGCATGTCAGACAGAGTCAGACAATAAGTGAAAGCACACGCTCAACCACACACAAATGTATTTGTTTAAAATATTTATTACCTACTCCTTTATAGTTTGGAGCAGGGTACAGGTTACATACATAAAATTCAGTATAATAAATAAAATGAATTGCAGAACAAATAAATGGACAAATATAACTGGTCATTATTTAGATTTATCCCTTGGTTCAAAATTCAGATGGAGCAGAAAAAAAGACCAGAGTATTAACAAAAGCCTATGATGGTAGGTCAAACGCAGCTTGGAAAAAATGAATTTTTAAAGGTTTTTTAAAGGCTTTTGGTTCCTTACATAAGAACATGCCATACTGGGTCAGACCAAGGGTCCATCAAGCCCAGTATCCTGTTTCCAACAGTGGCCAAGCCAGGTCACAATACCTGGCAAGATCCCAAGGAGTAGATAGATTCTAAGCTGCTTATCCCACGATTAAGCAGTAGATTTCTGCAACTCTATCTTAATAATTATTAATGTACTTTTCCTCCAGGAACTTGTCCAAACCTATTTTAAAAACAGTTATACTAATAGCTTTCACCACATTCTCTGGCAACGAATTCCAGAGCTTAATTATGCATTAAGTAAAAAAATATTTTCTCATATTAGTTTTAAATGTATTAGTCAATAATTTCATTGTGTGTCCCCTAGTCTTTGTACTTTTCAAGAGAGTAAACAACTGATTAATGTTTACTCGTTCCATTCCACTCATTATTTTATAGACCTCTATCATATCTCCCCTCAGTCGTCTCTTCTCCAAACTGAAGAGTCCTAACATCTTTAGCCTTTCTTCATAAGGGAATTGTTCCATCCTCTTTATCATTTTGGTCACCCTTCTCTGTAACTTTTCTTAATCTGTTATACCTTTCATGAGATGTGATGACCAACAATACTCAAGATGAGGTCGCACCTTGGAGCGATACAGAGGCATTATGATATTCTCTGTTTTATTCTTCATTCCTTTCCTAATAATCCCTAGCATTTTATTTGCTTTCTTGTCTGCTGCTGCACACTGAGCAGAAGATTTCAACGTATTTTCAACAATGACACATAGATCCTTTTCCTAAGGGGCGACTCCTAATATGGAACCTTGCATTTTGTAGCTATAATTTGGGTTACTCATCCCTAAGTGCATCACTTTGCACTAGTCTACATTAAATTTCATTCTCCTAGTTTTGCAATGTCCTCTTGCAATTTCTCACAATCCTCTTGTGATTTGACAACTTTGAATAGTGTTATATCATTGGCAAATTTGATAACCTCACTTGTTCCAATTTGCAGGTCATTATTAAATATATTAAAAAGCATTGGTTCCAGAACAGATCTCTGTGGCACTCAATATTCATCTTTCTCCATTGGGAAAATTTAACATTTATCCTTACTCTCTGTTTTCTATCTTTTAATTAGTTGGCACTACACAATAGGACACTGCCACCTATTCCACAACTTTCTAATTTCCTAAGACGCTTCTCATAAGGGACTTTGTCAAATGCTTTCTGGAAATCCAGATACACTGTATCAACTGGCTCACCTTTATCCACATGTTTACACCCTCCAAAACATGAAGCAAATTTGTGAAGCAAGCCTTCTCTTGGTTAAATCCATGTTGGCTTTCTCCCATTAAACTAGGCCTATCTATATATTCAGCAATTTTGTCCTGTATGATAGTTTCTACCATTGTTTCTACCATTGTGCCTGGAACAGACATCAGACTCATTGGTCTATAATTTCCTGGATCATCCCTTGATCCCTTTTTAAAAATGTGGCATTACATTGGCAACCCTCCAGTCTTCAGGTACCATAGATGATGTTATTGATAGTTTACAAATTTCCAATAGCAGTCTCACAATTTCATTTCTCAGTTCTTTCAGCACTCTGGGTTGTATACCATCTGGTCCAGGTGATTTGCTACTCTTTAGTTTGTCAATTTGCCTTAGTACATCTTCCAGGTTCACTGAGATTTTTTTCAGTTCCTCCGAATCATCACCTTTGAATATCATTTCTGGCATGGGTATATCTTTCACATCTTCCTCAGTGAATACTGAAGCAAAGAATTCATTTAGTCTCTCTGCTATCGCTTTCTCATCCGTAAGTGCTCCTTTTACCCCTTGATCATCTAATTGTCCAACTGACTCCCTTGCAGGCTTTTTATCTAGAATGTACCTGAAAAAGTTTTTATTATGAGTTTTTACTTCCATGGCAAGCTTTTTTTCAAATTCTCATTTTGCCTTCCTTATCAGTGCTTTGCATCTGACTTGCCAGTGCTTATGATGTTTCTTGTTTCCTTCATTCAGATCCTTTTTCCATTTCTTTAAAGATGTTCTTTTAGATATTATAGCCTCTCTCATCTCACCTTTCAACCATGCCGGTAGTCATTTAGCCTTTTTTCCACCTTTTCTAATGCGTGGAATACATCTTTTCTGGCTTCCAAGATGGTATTTTTAAACAACATCCATGCCTGAGCTAAACTCTTAGGGGTAGATTTTAAAAGGGTGCGTGCGCAAGTCCATTTGCACGTGCTACGCGGCGCGCGCAAGGGGGGTGCACAATTTTGCACCTTGCGCACGCCAAGCCCATGCTGCCTTCTCCCATTCCCTTCTCCTCCATCCCACCTTCCCTTCCCTTCCCTTCCCCTAACTCTCCTGCCCTCCAGCCCTAAGCTAACCCCCCCCCCCCCCCCCCCAAAAAAAAATGTGTCTTACCCAGTTACGCCTGCCTTGGGCAGGCGCAAGTTGCGAGCGCCAACCAACTGCCAGCACGCGATCCCGGAAAATGGCCGCTGTGCCTGGAGGCTGCGGCCCCACCCCCGGACTGCCCCACCCCACCCCTTCTTGTAAGCCCTGGGGCTTTACGCATGCCACCAGGTCTTTTAAAAATAGGCCCGGCTCGTAAAAGGCCAGTTATTGGCGTAACCTTTTGAAAATCCAGCCCTTAACCTTTGCAGTTTCTTCTTTCAGATTTTTTCCTAACCATTTTCCTCATTTCATCATAGTTACCTTTTTGAAAGCTAAATGCTGTCATGATAGATTTATTTTTTGCAGTCCCTCCAGTTATTAAGTAAAATTTGATAATACTGTGATCACTATTGCCAAGTGGCTCCAATATTGTTACCTCTCACACCAAATCATGTGATCCACTAAGGACTAGGTCTAAAATAGTTTCCCCTATTGTTGGTTCTTGTACCAGCTGCTCCATGAAGCATTTATTTCATCTAGGAACTTTCATATTCACCTAGTCAGTACTGGAGTAATTGAAATCACTCATTATTATTGTGCTGCTAATTTTATTAGTTTCCCTAATTTCTTTTAGCATTTCATTGTCTGTCAGTTCATTCTGGTGAGGTAAATAGTAATACACCCCCCATTACTATTTTATTCCCTTTTTCACCTGGAATTTCTATCCATAAAGATTCAACATTATATTTTGCTTCCTGCAGAATTTTTATCCTGTTTGACTCTATGCCTTCTTTAACATATAGTGCCACCTCTCCACCAATTTAATTCATCCTATCATTTCGATATAATTTGTTCCATCGGTTATCCTCCTTCCACCAGGTCTCTGAGATGCCAATTATATTTACCTCTTCATCCAGTGCTATACACTCTAACTCTCCCATCTTATTTTTTAGACTTCTATATAGACATTTCAAAGTATGCTTCTTGTTTGTATTTACAACCTGCTCATCAGTTGACAGGGATAATTTGGAATCTTTCTGCACTTTACTTAAAGGCATCTGGTCCCCTTTGGCATTTATTGCAACCTCTCTGCTGGGATACCCTATTTTCCCTGTTCTCTTCAAAGATACTTCATTCCAAACCATACATTTCTGAGCGACTATCAGCTTTTCCCCCGTCATCTAGTTTAAAAGCTGCGCTATCTCCTTTTTAAAGGTTGGTGCCAGCAACCTGGTTCCACTCTGGTTAATGTGTAGCCCATCCTTTCAGAAAAAGACCCCCCTTCCCCAAAACGAAGCCCAATTCCTAGCAAATTGCCTATTCCACGCATTGAGACTTTCGAACTCTGCCTACCTCTGGGATCCTGCATGTGGAATGGGGAGCATTTCTGAGAATGCTACCTTGGAGGTTCTCGATTTCACTTTTGCCCTAAAGCATATAGCTGTGGGCAAAGAATTCCATCGCACAGGACCTGCCACGGCAAAGGCTCTCTCCTGAGCCTCATCTAAATTGTGACTTTAGTGGATGAAATGTCTAATAGCCCTTGGTTGGATGATTAGAGAGTACATGCAGGAGTGTAAATTTTGAGTGAAGAAGTAATTCAGAGAGAGAGGTCATGTTATTTAATAAAGTGAAAATGATGGCTACTAGTTTATGTTGAACACGCCAATAGACTGGTAACTAGAGTAATGAATTGAGAACCAGAGTGATATGATCACATATTGCTACACCATTGAGCAGTCGGACAGCTGAATTCTAAAGGATTTGAAGAGATTGTACAAATTTTGCAGGAAGACCAGTGTATAGAGAGTTACAGTAATTGAGACTGGATAGTGCTGGAGACTGAAGGATTGTACGAAAGGCTTCATGATCAAGAAATGATTTTAAATAGTATAGTAAACGTAATTTGGCAAATGGAACCTGAACAACTGGTTTAATATTAGAATGCATGGATAAGGCAGGGTCAAATGTCACCCCAAGGTTTCCTGCCTTCTTAGAAATGGGGAAGTAATCTCTGTTGAACAATTAGACCTGTGGAAGATTATTTGTAGGAAAACATGAAATAATCATAATCTCAGGCTTATCAATATTGAGAGGAAGTTTATTTTATCTTAGCCAACTTTGAATAGTGAATGAACAATGTACTCCCAACTACACAGTGAAAACTCAGATAGATTTTAATGGAAACTGAATGTCATTTGCGTAACTCCTGTAATGAATCTGAAGGCTCCCAAGAAAACAGCATAAAGGTGTTCAATAAATGTTGAAATGCTTACAAGGCCGAGCTTTGGGGAACTCCTGTCTTAATGAAGGACTAAGTGGAGGTCTTAGAGTTTATTCTCACCTGGGAACAGGATCAGCCAGCCTTAATGCAAGGAAGCCGCCACACAAGAAAACAATGCATATGCTAAGGAATGTATTCACTGGGTAGCCACAATGACCTTCCAAAGTTGTTTTCCCAGTTTGCTATAATCCTGGAGGCCATCCTTTAATCGCTTGGGTACTGGGGAATCCACAGTCTCTCCATCCTGATTGTTGGGGGTTTCTAGTCATTCTGAGAAATAAAAACACACACAAGAGTAAACACTATGTAGTAAATGGTCTAGTAAAGGTCAGAACTCAGATTATTTCTTGATCACTGTTACTCTCCCAGAATTGCATACAATTTAGAAACCTATAAAAATTATGCGATAAAAATGAACTGACCCTCCCAAGGATGGAAGCACTCGATTCCTGAGTGGTTCTCCCTTGCCTGGGTGTAAGTTAAGGATCGCACTCAGCAGTAGAATTTTATTGTCAGTGTTAAGGCTTTGTATACAAAGGAGAAGGCAGACAGAGTCTTATTGAAAGCTTTTCTGACAATACAGCACAGAACAAAAGTGGCACAGTGCCAAGCTTATAGGTCAATTAATTCTCGGTAACATGCAGGTGTAAAACCACATGGTAAGGGTTCAAAAACCACACGGTAAACAAGGAGTCATGCACAGTTAGAAATGCTGGGTCCATTAAACTGCAAGATCAAAAGAAAGCTCTGCTATCTATGTACACTTCAGAAGCGAAGGTACCCTTTACCAGTCGCAGGTATAGAAAAGGTCACTCACCTTGTGTAAAGCGAGGATTACATCACTGGTTTGGCCGACCACAAATATCCTGTCCCAGCCCTATACTAGCTAAAGCCATAGGCGTAGATTTTAAGAGGTACGCGCGGTCGTACATATGCGTGCGCTACCCAGTGCGCACACATGTACGCCCGATTTTATAACATGCGCGTGCAGGCACCTTCTCTTCCCCTACCCCCCCCTGCCCTTTCCCCCCTACCTTTCTCTATTTTTTTTTATTTCAAAAGTTACTTCAGTCCTAGGGCTGAAGTAAGTTGCGCGCGCCGGCAGTCGGCGCGCGATCCCCGGCACAGCGGCAAATGGCTGCTGTGCCGGGAGCCTCTGGCCTCACCCCCCCTGCCCCCGGACCACCCCTTTAGTAAAGCCCCGGGACTTAGATGTGTCCCGAGGCTTTACACACGTCGCTGGGCCTTTATAAAATAGGCCTGGCGTGCGTAACTCCCCCTATGTACGTAAATCCTCTGGATTTACGCACGTAGGGCTTTTAAAATCTGACCCATATCTTGTAAATATCAATGCCTTACAGCATGTTACCCTAATTTCAGCATTTATTGCTATATTCTAGTTAACCCTTAAGTACCTTGCTTAAGCTAACAAACACAGTGCACCATTACTAGTACAAAGGCATAACTCAGAATAGGGCTAGCCGCCCGGCCCAAGACTAAATATGAGCCGGATTTTCAAAAGGTTATGCATGCCGGGCCTATTTTCAAAAGGCCAGGTGACGTGCATAAAGCCCCGAGATGTGTGTAAATCCCGGGGCTTGCAAAAAGGGGCACGGAGGGGGCGGGGTCAGAGGCTCCTGGTACAGCCCCAAGGCTGAAGTAAGTTTTAAAACAAAAAAGAAAAGAACAAAAAGGTAGGGGGGAAAGGGTGGGGGAGGTAGTGGAAGGGAAGGGAAAGTGGGGTGGGGGGTAGGGAACGGGGGAAGGCAGCGCGGCTCGGCACGCGCAAGTTGCACAATTGTGCCCCCCCCTTGCATGCACCAACCCCCGATTTTTTTAACATGCGCGCGCACATGTACGCCCGCGCACAGGTTTAAAAATCTGCCCCTATATGACTAGGAAGACCAGTTGCAGGAAAGGGGTCTAGTGGCTCTGCTACCAGCTGTATCACCATCTCCCAATTGGCAATAACATGTTACTGCTGCATCCTTTATTAGTTTTTTGAGTCCAGCAGTTTCCTCCTGCTCCTTTGGGGCTCCCAGCTCACTCCCCTCTTCCCCCAGTGAAGTCATCACAATGACAGTCATTGGCAAGGGGCCATAAACTGTGCTCCTTTCAGACCTTGTGCATCTCGAGTCTGGGGACTGAAATGTCCATATTCAGAAGGGGTTTGTCCAGGTAACTTTTAGGTGAACCCAGACAAAATCCTTGAATTGAACATTTCCTCCCTCTCATTGGCTACATTTTGCCCAGGTAAAAAGAGGGAGACTGGGGAGTGGGGGAGTTGTTCTATGGGTGAAGTTTCAGTTAAGCTGGGCAGAGCTGACATTGTGTGCCACCCAGCTAAGACTTACTCCTGGGTAAGTCTGAACAGACAAAACAGTCCTAAGGCTACCCAGGTAATGTTAGCCAGGCATATTCAGTGGGAGAGACCTACTCAGTTAAGTCCTGCTGAGTATCTCCACTAAAAAAAAAAAAAAGGTTTTGCTGACTGCCCCGTACTATAGACCTTTAAATTTTGTCATTGCACAATGAATGGATGCTCCACAGCATCCCCAGCCCCAACCCATCTGGGGAATGGAAGATATGTCCCATGAATAGCACCTAGGTCCTCTGCATAGCAGTGTACAGTTCTAACACTGAGCCACCAGGCTAACCCTCCATGTTCGTATTGTTAGAGCCTACTGCATGTCCAAAAGGTGGCACAGAAGACCTATTTCCAGGCATCATGGGTGTTGTAGTTCATTTACTACAGATGATCACATCTTATGAATCATTCTAATACTTACATAGCTGCCTTTATAAAAAGGGGCGGGGTCAGTGTCGATTGCTTTCTTGGCTAATGAGGCTGCATTTTTTCCACCACCCTTCCCTGTCAGTTCTGGGTTTCTCTATATAATCCTGTTGTTAGGTGTGGAGGTGTTGATCATTGATAATTCTGCGTAAGACAGAGGTATGGTTTTCCATCTGAGGTATTAATGCTCTGTCTCTCTGGGCAGCGGAAATGGTTGATCAATCGAGGAGAAGGGAGAGTTTGCAAAGCTGAGCAAGGTCTTTAAGCTTTTAAAAAATGTTCACTAATCCATGACAGCACTTCATTATACTTTTTACCTTCCTAAAGCACAGGACTTTTATTTCTGTTAGGAAACATGAGGTTTTCTAAGATGAATTCATATTGCTTCCGTCCCATTATGTCCTATGAAGTAGGGTTACACAAGTGTTTGAGATCCTATTTAAAATGTGGTCAAGTGGAGATTGGACTGTGGGCAATGGTTTTTGATTTCTCATCTTTAACCATATTGTAAAGAAGATAATATATTATATGCTGGAGAGAGAAGGCCATCTTAAAATCCTAGTGGAAGGGGATTTATTTGAGTTTTTCCAAGTTGCACAGGCCTCTTGTCATTTTTTTTTTTCAAACAGAGGATTACAAATAAATTTAAGTTTACCCAAACTTGGCAAATACATTTTGATCTTAAATCTTTCTAAGTTCTAAATAGAGTGAACTTAATTTACATTTGTAGGATGTAGTAAAGCAGCAATGCATTTACATTTCACAAAGAGAACTTACATTGCCAGAAAGTGCTGTAGAACAGAGACCTTTGGATTACTACTTACAAACATTCAGGAAGAAACTCATTTTAGCAATGCCTTCACAATTAAGATAATGCATGTACAGTGTAATACATTAGTTGGAACAGCACAAGATGAAGTGGAATAGACAATCATTTCCAAGACAACTATATTACAGAGAAAGCAAGTTTAAGAACATAAACTTTTTAGTCTTACTTTCAAGGACAGTGAAATCAAGCTGTGTTCGATTTCTTACAAGACAGGAGCTTTTCAGTGAGAAGGCCCTGCTCTAGGAACTTTCTAAAGTTATTAGCTCAGGAGCTAGTTGGAGGGAAAAAAGTCATCTCACATGGTGCCTGTTTACTAAGTGATTTCTCCCACTTTGAGTCAATGGGAAAAAATGCTTAGTAAACAGGGCTTTTTGAGAGAAAATCTATACAGTCTGTGAATTAGTGTAGAATCTGTAAAGAGACATAGATGTATGGATGGTGAATGCCTCATGTCAAGCAGCAGTCATGCCCTGCACAAAACAATAATTCAATGTTCTATTTGATACACTGGGCATTGCTTGGCACTGTAACATCGTGTGTGTGTGTGTGTGTGTGTGTGTGTATGTGTGGCAAAGATGCTATCTATATCATTAACAGAACCTCAGAAAACTGCTATAGAACAAAAAGAAGACAGAAGTACAGCCATAGCACAAGGGGGTTCAAAGCAAGAAAATCAGTAGATTTTTACATTTCCCACTACCATCCTATAACATTCTTAGATGCTGAAAATATATGTGCCCAGGCAGTCTGAATGAATGGGTTGTAGCCCCTGTTCTACTGGCTAGTAAGGATTAGCAGCACACTTGGGAGTGCTGGAGCCACATTTTGACCCATACTCATGAAAATATAAGTAATGTCATGCTAGGTCAGACCAAGGGCCATTGAGTATTCAGTCTCTGAGAGAAGCAAGTCCAGGTTAACAGTACCTGTCAGATCCCCAATAGCTGATCTATTTTTTGCATCTCATTCCCAGGGATAAGCGCTGGCTTTCCCAACTCTACCTTGCTAATATCCTTTTATGGACTTTTCCTTCAGGAACTTGTCCAGTCCTCTTTTGAACCCCACTATCAGGGTCATTTATCGAAATGTGTTAGGGCATTATCACATACATTAGGGCCCTAACTCACACAATAACGTCATAACATGTGCAATAAATACTGCATCGAGTAGGAGGAGTTTAGGTGGAGGTAATGGAAATGAGGGCCTGTTAACATTACGTTCGATAAAGTAACGCACAGCATCATAGCTTTTAATGCTGGAAATAACAACACCATTTTTCTGTGCATTACGCCAGCGATAGCTGTGCGCTACAGCCAAAACAGGATTTCTTACAAATGCTGGTTGGGGGGGGGGGGGGGGAGAGAGATTCAGCCTCTGTGGAGGGTCACTTATTATTGAACTTTTTATACCTCTGTAGGAGGGGGGCATTATGAAATCAGGGTGAGATTTGGGGGGGTGGGGTGGGTTTGGGGGGGCAGTTTTACGTGCACAGTCATACATACGAACAGCACAGTTACCATCAGTGAAGACCGAATGTGATTTGGAGGGATGAAAGGTAAAAGAAAGGTAAATTTGTACCATGTTCTCTCTACCTAGCTTGAAGCTCTCTCTACCTATCTGCAATCAAGATAGGTAGAGAATAAAGTGTACAAATCTACTCTTCTGTCAACTTTCATCCATCCAAATCACATTAAATCTTCACTGACCGTACACAAGACTTGTGGGGCAAGTCTTGCCTCACAAATCTGCTTCACTTTTTTGAAGGAGTTAATAAACATGAGGATAAAGGTGAACCGGTAGATGTAGTATACTTGGATTTTCAGAAGGCGTTTGACAAAGTTCCTCATGAGAGGCTTCTAGGAAAAGTAAAAAGTCATGGGATAGGTGGCGATGTCCTTTCGTGGATTGCAAACTGGCTAAAAGACAGAAAACAGAGAGTAGGATTAAATGGGCAATTTTCTCAGTGGAAGGGAGTGGACAGTGGAGTGTCTCAGAGATCTGTATTGGGACCCTTACTGTTCAATATATTTATAAATGATCTGGAAAGAAATACGACGAGTGAGATAATCAAATTTGCAGATGACACAAAATTGTTCAGAGTAGTTAAATCACAAGCAGATTGTGATAAATTGCAGGAAGACCTTGTGAGACTGGAAAATTGGGCATCCAAATGGCAGATGAAATTTAATGTGGATAAGTGCAAGGTGATGCATATAGGGAAAAATAACCCATGCTATAATTACACAATGTTGGGTTCCATATTAGGTGCTACAACCCAAGAAAGAGATCTAGGTGTCATAGTGGATAACACATTGAAATCGTCGGTGCAGTGTGCTGCGGCAGTCAAAAAAGCAAACAGAATGTTGGGAATTATTAGAAAAGGAATGGTGAATAAAACAGAAAATGTCATAATGCCTCTGTATCGCTCCATGGTGAGACCGCACCTTGAATACTGTGTACAATTCTGGTCGCCGCATCTCAAAAAAGATATAATTGCGATGGAGAAGGTACAGAGAAGGGCTACCAAAATGATAAGGGGAATGGAACAACTCCCCTATGAGGAAAGACTAAAGAGGTTAGGACTTTTCAGCTTGGAGAAGAGACGACTGAGGGGGGATATGATAGAGGTGTTTAAAATCATGAGAGGTCTAGAACGGGGTAGATGTGAATCGGTTATTTACTCTTTCGGATAGTAGAAAGACTAGGGGGCATTCCATGAAGTTAGCATGGGGCACATTTAAAACTAATCGGAGAAAGTTCTTTTTTACTCAACGCACAATTAAACTCTGGAATTTGTTGCCAGAGAATGTGGTTAGTGCAGTTAGTATAGCTGTGTTTAAAAAAGGATTGGATAAGTTCTTGGAGGAGAAGTCCATTACCTGCTATTAAGTTCACTTAGAGAATAGCCACTGCCATTAGTAATGGTTACATGGAATAGACTTAGTTTTTGGGTACTTGCCAGGTTCTTATGGCCTGGATTGGCCACTGTTGGAGACAGGATGCTGGGCTTGATGGACCCTTGGTCTGACCCAGTATGGCATTTTCTTATGTTCTTATGTTCTTATATAAAATTGCCCCCCAAAAATCCACCCTTCCCCCACAAACCTCACCCCGAGTTACTAGTGGCCCCTCTTACAGTGGAATTAATAGTTAACTTTTTGAGAGCCTTTATGGAGGCTCTTCCTTCCTCCCTCTCCCTTTCCCTCTTTCCAGCAGCATGGATTGTAATAAAAAGCTTTTATCATGCATTGTGGTAAATACCTGTACAATGCGGTATCATGAAAATTAGCCTAACTACACCCCTTTTTTTTATCATGAGTGCTATTTTTGCTATATTTATAGCAAAATGATGAATCTAAGTCTATGTTAATTGCCTTGACCATGTCCTCAGGCAAAGGGTTCCATAGCTTGATTGCGCGTTGAGTGAAAAAAACACTTCCTAGGATTTGTTTTAATTCTGCTGATTTGCTAGTTTCATGAAATGTTCCCTAATCAATTTCCCAGTCTAGAAATCCTCACACTGACTCCAAGCAGAAATCCACGTCTCAGAACATTTAGGCAATTTCCCACAGAAGATGAGGAGTCTGGGATTAACTCCCATCTTCCTCGGGATCACCTCTTGGTCCATTCCACTCTCAAGATCCTCCTTGGATCTCAAGAAAATCTCCAGAATCCTAGGACCCTCTCTTGGGTCCCAGCCACCGTCTCTGGCCCAGGAAACTGAAGAAACGGAACCCAAGTCAAAGTGGGCACATGAGTTTTGTTAAACACACACTCCCTACAAGACCCTTCCCACTGGGGAGCATCCAGGAACCCTCCCACTCCTACTCCTACTCTCTCTGACCTCATACATTCAGTGTCTGGGAAGACTGCCTGGTATATAGTAAGGGAGGCTTTAGTGACACCCTTACAGGAGCATGAGGGTGTGAAAGTCACACTGCAGGCAGTACTGTCTGAATAGAAAGGAGCTGGGATGTTCTTAATATCAGAAGAGGAGAGAGAAAGGAAATGTTGGTACCATTTAGAATCAAACTTGATGCATGACTCTGCACATAAAAGTTAATTTTCTTCCTCAGCCCTTGGTCTTATTAAAGAAATCATCTTCTTTTTGAGCAGGATATATAGAAGTAGTATTTGTATATCTGTACTTATCTTTGTAGATAGATATCTGTAATGGAAGATCTATAGTGAGAGAGATCACAGAATATGGTGGCAGTTAAAGAGTGTAAGGCTCGTCTAGTCTGCCTGATCTGCTTCCTAGCGCATTGTCATAGACCCCAGTTGACTACTGGCTTTCCCCCTCATTTCTTTGAAACTAGAAATCTTCTATGCTTATCCCAGGCTTCCTTAAATGTAGTTTTTTGCCATTTGTTTTACAGGTGCTCCTGGAAATCCTGTCACCATTGCATATTTTGTTCTGAATGTAGCAAATTGGAAATAACTAACATTTCCTCTAAATATATTCAAGAATTATGACTCAGAATTCAGAAGCCTTTTGAGCATTCATCATAGTAGATTGCTCAGGCCCGGTATTCTTAATGTTTGATTATTTTTTCTGAGAAATTAAAAGCGTTAATTACATAGCAGTAATGGAATATTGACTTACTTCCCTAAGGCAGTGTTTTTCATTTTCATCATATGCATTTATTTATCTGCATGTATTACAATTTAAACTAGTACTCAAGAAGAGTCAAATGATCTGATTACATGGTTCAGGGTTAGCATTAACCCATTAGATGCCAGTACTCTTCCCTCTCTCCTCCCCACCAAACAGCCACACTGTAGATCTCGTGCATCAATCATGTCTGGTTTTCAAAAGGACCTTCATGGGGGTTGGTCCAGTGACTTAGTGGAGGTGTTGCATGCTGCTATGCATGACATCAGGGTTAGATTCCTAAGCCCAGCTTCTGCTCCTTGGGCCAGCAAAGAGCTGTGGATGTTGTGAATGCAGTGTTCACATCCTTTGAGGAGAGGTAGTCTCTGACATTGCACAACAGCATCACCTACTGGCAAAACACAAGATGAATCTGTGGCAGGCTCTAGAGAAAGCTATAATCCGTGGTCAGGATTGCACCTGTGATGGCTGGGAAGGCAGCAAGGGGAAAGGGTTAAAAATAGGGTAATATCACAAGCAACTGCAAATGAATATTCATGGTTCCATAGCCCAGTAGAGTCTACTGGACTAACTACTACTGAGCTAGAAGCCCAAAAGGATCAGAAGGAAAGTGCAGAACAATTAAAACAAAGAACTTTCAATATTTTACTTAGCATACTACATGCTGAGCAGGTCATTCACCACTGTTTTCCTTGTTGTTGACTAAAGCAATCTAGTGACCAAGATAATCCACTTGTGGAAGTAAAACTCACTGACCTTCATTTCTATTTGCTGTGGTTGATATGCATGCTGCACATCCCACATCAGTAAAAGGGGATTGATTCACATAACTAAGATGAATTGTAGCTTTGTAATTTGAAACTGTTGGAGCATGACCAGCTGAACACAAAGGTTCCAGGAGCACAGGATCATGGAACTGGAAATATGTAAAGCTGAACAACTCTACTGAGGCAGAGACAATGGCAGTGCCTGCTGGAAACCAATGTGGCCTCTAACCACACTGGGCTGTAGTTAGAACTGGCAAAAATCATGTCATAGAATTCAATATGCAATAGAACTACTGTAGTTGCATCACTAGCAGGTAGCTAAATGGGAACTTAATTTACTTTTGATGAAGGTGTAACATGTTTTCTGCATATGTATTACTACCCTTAATCTGGTCTTTAAAAAAATGCATATACCGATTTGGCTAAAAATAAATGTTGCTTTAATTGGTTAAAAATGACTTAAATTCAACTCTAATCACAATGGGCTGAACATAGTATGGATCCAAACTTGGCAAAGAGTTTTTCATGAAGAGGAGAGCCATCTGTTCTGCCACCGACAATGAGGAAGCCATGCCCCCATCATGTGACATCGTGCAGTGTCGCTGGGGCCTAAGGTTAAAAGAGAGGCCTGAAGGAGTGGGAGAATTGCAAGGGGTACTTTATTTTGAATTTTAATGCTGCTACTGTGCTCCAATTTACTTTTTGTTACTGTTTCCTGTGGGGAAAAGGAGAGCCGCTCGTTCCACTACTGAAGCTGAGGAAGCCATGCCCGCATCACATGACATCATACAGTGTCGCTGGGGCTCAAGGTTAAAAGAGAGGCCCACAGGCAGGCCTCCACCAGCGGGCCTTTACCAAAGAGCCTGCCAAAGGGTCTGCCTCTTTGTGGGCCCCTTCATGGGATTAAATGTGGATGTATGGAAATTATATTTTCTATAGTGGGGTTGTTAGTTTTAATGACTTTGGGGAAAATTCTTGGTAGATTGTTATTTGGGGTGTTTTGTCTTTGGATTTATTTTATGGAGGAGGGGGTTCCCATTCCTACCTTAACTAGGCAGGATAGGTATGGAGGGGGTAGCTAGAGCTGTTTCCACACATGGTAGTGTTACGCGGAGCGGTGGACCCCTGGGCCGAGATGAGGTTGCCACCTCTGCAGCTCCTTCTCTTTTTCTGAAAAGAAGTGGCAGAACTGTGTTCCAGGCTGTTTCCCTAGAAATTAAGCCCTGCTTGTATCCCGGGTAAGGTGACTAACCCCAGACTATAAGGAATAGCCACTGCTATTACTGGCATCAGTAGCATGGGGTCTACTTAGTAGGGATGTGAATCGTTTTTTGACGATTTAAAATATCGTCCGATATATTTTAAATCGTCAAAAATCTTTAGGGCCACGATACAATACCAATTCCCCCGATTTATCGTCAAAAAATCGTAAATCAGGGGAAGGGGGAGGGCAGGAAAACCGGCACACTAAAACCCCCTAAAACCCACCCCCGACCCTTTAAATTAAATCCCCCACCCTCCCGAACCCCCCCCCCAAATGCCTTAAATTACCTGGGGGTCCAGCGGGGGTTCCGGACCGCCGCTGAACGACCTCCTGCAGTCGATCTCCTGCCGGCGCCATTTTCCGTACGGAAAACGATTCGCGGCAGGAGATCGTTTTCCGGACCCCCGCTGGACCCCCCCAGGGACTTTTGGCCAGCTTGGGGGGGCCTCCTGACCCCCACAAGACTTGCCAAAAGTCCAGCGGGGGTCCGGAACGACCTCCTGCAGTCGAATTGTGTTGGTCTATGGCCGCCGCCATTTTGAAAAATGGCGCCGGCTGAAGACAACACAATTCAATTGCAGGAGGCCGTTCCGGACCGCTGCCGTTCCGGACCGCCGCTGGACCCCCAGGTAATTTAAGGCATTGGGGGGGGGGGGAGTTCGGGAGGGTGGGGGATTTAATTTAAAGGGTCGGGGGTGGGTTTTAGGGGGTTTTAGTGTGCCGGCTCACGATTTTCATGATTTTCACGATACTTCAAACACCCAAACGGCAACAATACGATTCCCTCCCCCCTCCCAGCCGAAATCGATCGTTAAGACAATCGAGGACACGATTCACATCTCTACTACTTAGTGTTTGGGTACTTGCTAGGTACATATAGCCTGGATTGCTCACTGTTGGAAACAGGATGTTGGGCTTGATGGACCCTTGTTCTGACCCAGTATGGCAATTTCTTAAGTTCTTATGTTCACCTATAGGAGAGAGGTTCCTATAGGTCCTTGTCGTCGGGGGGTGGATGAGGTGGTAGAGACCCAACCGGATCTTCACCTTTACCAGCCCTCATACCCCGCAGGTTGAGCCCTTGGGTGCCGGGGCCAGCAGGACTTAGGAATGGGTCTCTGGGCGAAGACGATCCTGAAGGCAGAAGACGGAAGCGAGGTCAGATGTACCAGTCGTCGGGGCCGCAGTGAAACAGGAGGATCCAGGAACAGGCCAGAGGTCAAGGCAGGCGGCTAGCAGAAGAGACGGTGAGTAGGCAAATGGTCAGGCAAGCGGCAGACAATGCAGAATCCAGGGTCGGGCCACGTCAAGAACCAGGAGAGCAATCTGAGGGAACAAGGAGCCAGAACAGGAACAGGAGTGGAGCCAGGAACACACGGAACAGGAGCTGGAGTAAGAAGACACAGAACAGGAGCTGGAGCAGGAACATATGGAACAGGAGCTAGAGCGGGGACACATGGAGCAGAAGCTGGAGTGGGAACACACAGAGCAACCAGCAGCTCAGAGCAGAGTGAGACCTGTTGCTGAGGCAAGGATGGGGAGCAGGAGCTGCCTTAAATAGGGTCCGGGGTTGAGGTCAACATCCGGGGCCATGGGAGGTTTTCCCACCGTGGCCCCTTTAAATCCAATTGAGAGCCGCACGCACACACCTAGCAGCAGCAGAGGCCAGAAGTGCGACGGGCGGCACTGTCAGCTCCTGGGTTGTCTTCGGGCTCAAAGACCGAGAGAGGGTGTTGGCTCTGACATTCTTGGCGGCTGGCCTCTACTTCACCAAAAAATCGAAGCAACAAAAAAACAGAGACCAGTGAGCTTGGCGGGCATTTAGACGCTAGGCATGGTGAAGGTGCTCCAAGTTCTTGTCATCGGTATTGACAATGATGGTATGCTGTGCCCCTTCCAACCACTGTTGCCATTCCTCAAAGGCAAATCCAGGAGGGCTGCAGGAAGAAGCGTCGAGGGGGAGCACCTAATAAGAGGAAGGCACTCCTGGTGGCAACGGGAACCCCATTTGGCCAGTTGGAGTGTCTCCCAGTCAATAACAGGGGAGTGCTGCTGTAGCCATGGTAACCCGAGGACAACTGGATGGATGCCCTTTTCAATTACATGAAACATTATTTCTTCAAAATGCAGCATGCCGGTCCGGAGGCGCAAGGGGAGAGTGGTCCTGTTGACCTGCCCCAGAAGAGGGTCCCCCGAGATCAAAAAGATCACCAACTGGGTGTTTCCATAGTACCGTGGGGTGGGTTTACATGATCAATCAGGCTCTCATAATAAAGTTTCCTCCTGCACCCGAGTCTAGAAGGGCCAAGGAGGAGAACTCTTGCTGATTCATGAGAAGGGCCACTGGGAGCATGAGTTGGGGAGCAGGCTTCGTGAAACCTAGAACCACCTCCCCAGTTGGTTCTAGGCCCGGAAGTTTCTCGGCTTCTCGGGACATTGGGCCAGGAAGTGCCCCTTCCCTGCACAGTACAGTGGCGCTACCCTGCACAGTCCGGTGGCGCTACCTTTCTTCAGGTGTCAGAGGGCTTCGCCCCAACAGCATGGGTTCCTCCTGCCGTGTTGTTCCGGATGCCAAAGGTGGTGTAACCAATGGTCTGGAAAAGGACGGTGCCAAAGAGGACAGGTCTGCAAGGTAGCCACAACTCCCAGGCGCATTGCTGGAGGGTGGCGATCTATCCTGCTGACTAGGTCAATGAGAGCATCCGGGGATTCAAGGAGGCCCCGAGCTGCCAGCTCATCCTTGATGCACAAGGACAGACCCTCCAGGAAGATACTTCTCAGGCTGTCTTCCCGCCAATTCAGTTCTGTGGCCATGGTACGAAATTCTATGGTGTAGTCCAACAATGGCCATGCTCCTTGGTGGAGGTGTAGGATATTGGAGCCAGTGGCAGCCAGTCGATCAGGCTCATCGAAAGTCTGCTTGAACACCTGGACAAAGCATTGTAGTTCCTGGAAGAGTGGGTCCCCTCGTTCCCATAGGGAGGATGCCCAGGTCAATGCCTTGCTGTCAAGGAGGAGTGAGAGGATGAAGGTGGTCTTCACGTTGTCCAAGGAGAACTGTGCAGGCTGTAGCATGAAGTGCATGAAACACTGGTTGAGAAATCCTTGGCACTGCTTAGGGTCATCAGCATACCGGGGAGGAGTCGGTAATTGGAGGCAGGATACTACAGGTACCGCTGAAGCTGGAAACAAGACCGGTGTATCCAGGCTAGGATGCATTTTGCCTTTTTAATGAGGAAAGGCTGTATGAGTTGATGATGGAGATTAAGAAGACTTTTAATCTCGGGATCCCTGTTCTTTCCAATTTATCACTAATAAGCCTACATAGTTTGGTAGGCAACTGGTGATGATGTTGAATTTATCTTTGATCAGTGGATACTTCCACTAGGCTTTTAAGTGGGTGTGTATTAGCCCCATTCCAAAGAATACTTCCCTTTCCAAAGATAATGTGGCTAATTATCGCCCCATTTCTAGTTTACCAACTTTTGTCTAAAGTTTTTGAGAAGTGGGTATTGAATCAATTGGAAGATTTTGCTTGTGAGGCAAAAATTTATGATAACGAACAATATGAGTTTAAGAAGAATTGTGGAACAGGAACCCTGTTGGTGTTCTTAATGAATGATCTCTATTGCTCGTTGGAAAAAAAGAAAATCTGGTATTCTTATCCAATTGGATATTGCCTCTGCCTTTGACATGGTATGCCATGATAAACTGTTGTCTAGACTTCGGGACTTATGGGGTAAGAGGAACTGTTTATCAGTGGTTTCCTCTTTTCTGAGTCAAAGGAAGTAAAGAGAGTATTAAAAGAGGGATACATCAGATTGGTATTCTTTGGAGGTGGGGATTCCACAGGGTTCTATTTTATCCCCTGCTTGTTTAACATCTATTGAGTCCATTGGGAAAGGTGCTTGCTAGTATTGGGTAATATATAAATGTTATGCCAATGATGTGCAGATGTTTATTTCTAGTGATAGTCCTGGAAAAGTACCGTTGGACAAATTTCAGATTTGTATGTCCAAGGTCAATGATTGGTTTATGAGTAACAATTACTGATAAATTGGGATATAATTTTGGTTTTGTGTGTTGGAAATATGTTGTCTTCTGCATCATCACTTGTTGATTGTGACAAGCTTCAAGTATCATTATTAACTGAAATACGTAGTTTGGGGATAATAATAGATTCCTCTTTAACTTTTAAGCCACAAGTGTCAAAAGTAGCGCATTTGGATTTATTAGACTTAATTGATTAGACTTTAAGAAAAATTTTAACAGCAGAGGATTTTCAAGTGTTGGTTTTATCATACATTGATTATTGCAATGCCATTTATTATAGCTTGCCAGTAAAATTGATTAAAGTTTTTCAGTTGATTCAAAATGTGGCAGTTCGAGTAATTTTTTTTTTTATTATTTATTTCTAAATTTCAAATTATATAATTCAATAATACCAATTGAACATCAAACAAGAAATTGAATTTTCATAATTACATTCATCAAATTAAATCATTTAAACGTCTTCCTTTCTTGTTTCCAATGTACTAAACAAGATACTTCAGGGAGAGATCATAAGCAAGAATATATAGGAAAAAAGAAATAAACTTCCCATGTGAGTGGCCTCCAATTAAGGGATGCCACACACTAAACGGAAGGGGAAGATAAGGCAGGATGCCTCGACCCAAGCTCGACCTATACCCATTCAACCACTTTGCCAGGATTCTATCCTAAAGCAGGCAAAGAAACCCCGGAGAATCCCGCTATAATGGAGAGTGGAGAGCAAGCACTCACATTATTGGGAGATGTGACTCTAAGTCCCGGGGCTCCCAAGATACCGACCCCCACCAAGAGTATTACGTCAGACAATGAACCAGGCCTATTTCAGAGACGGATGGCGTCCATGGAATCAAGCCTGATCGAGGAGGTGAAAAGTCTATTGACTGTAATACAAGAAGAAGTAAGAGGGAATGATCCTCTTACTGATGAAAGGGGCCTCTGTCCACTAAGTGACAGAGAGATAACCGGTATAAGAACTGTACCGGTTAACGGATTGGAAAATTCTCCCTCACTAGATGGCATAGATATCTCTGAGAATTCCAATGTTCAGCCCGTACAAAGTGAGAGGGATTCATTCAGAAGAGATTCTGAAAATGTGGCATTGGAAATGATATGGAAAGCAGTGAATGTAGTTCGAGTAATTTTAAATTGCCTTGGAGGGTTTCTATTTTACCTTTTTTGCAACAATTGCACTGACTTCCGATAGCTTTTACGGTGAAATTTAAAATGTATGCAATTATTTTCAAAGCAGTGCATAACGTTTCACATGGTCTGATGGGGAAGAGGGAGGCATATGGGCCTGTTCGCCCTTTTCACTTCTGTGTAAATGTATAGGTTAGATAGAAACTAGATATAAAGTTTTTTCAATATGTGCACCCAGTTTTATGGAATGTCCTACATATTAGGGTTGTATCTAAAATTTAGAAAGCTGACAAAAGCAGAATTATTCTGGGAAGCATTTGGAGCATGTGGTGATGGAATACCATTGTAGTTTTTAGTTTTAATGCATTTTATTTGATGTAAATTGTGTATTTTATTTTATGTGATGTTTATTTGGTTGTCTGTTTGAACTTTGTGAGTGTTTGTTGTAATCCATGTTTGAACATTGAGCAAATATGCTGAATATAAGTTTGTTTAAATAAATAAATAAATAAATAGGTCACATGATGATCTGCTAGTGAGAGGACGTGCCCTGCTTGAACCCCCCAGGCCTCTGAACTTAATCTTTCAACTTCCTTGGATATAACAGTTCTATTTTGTGTCTTTATTATGTCCAAAGAGATCAACTCAAAATCTCTGCCCATTAAGATGGCTGCACATTTTACTTACTGTATCGCGCGGGAATACCTAATAGGGCAATCAACATGCATTTGCATGTTGCGGCGCTATTAGGTTTGGGGGGGTTGGACGCGCCATTTTGGACGCGCTATTACCCTTACTCAGTAAGGGGTAAAGCGCTTACTGAGTAAGGGGTAATAGCGCTTTACCCCTTACTGAGTAAGGGGGTAAAGCTAGCGTGTCCCAAAATGCACGTCTGTACTGTTTCGGCCTGTTTATGAGTCTGGAGCCAAGTTACTCATTTTCTCCACTTGAACGGAAAGGAGATTTCTTCCATCTCTCCCTATATTGCTTCCCTTTTGTCTAGTTGCACTTTTTCTCCGGGTTTTAAAATGTGGAGAATGTGTGGACTAATTTCACTGGTACATTTATGGGATGAAGGGGAGGGGAAGGGGGACGGAATGGCATCATTTCCTACTTTGGTTGAAGATTTTGGCATTGATATAAGTTCGGAGGCCCAGTACTTGCATCTGTGTCAGGCTTTGCAGGGATAGCCTTCTTTGGCCTCCGAATGGAATGGAATTATTTTGAGTGATCCTAAGGTGAGACGTCGTGGTATGACTCGTGTTTATCGTGAAATTTTTGCACAGTAAATATGGTAATGTGACCTCTTCTAGTCTCATTGAGACATGGAACTCAGACCTTGATTTGGCTTTAACCAGTAAGGATTGGAAGGGTATTTGGACCTCTGCCTACCATTTGTGCAAAGATGGTCGCCCTAATGTTCAGACTCTGCACTAAACTTACCGGTCACCTCTATTTTACTCGAAAATATATCCTGATGCTGGTAGTCTGTGCTGGTGGGGATGTGGAGAGATTGGCACCTTCCTGCACATGTGGTGGGGCCAGTCAAAGTGTCCAGTTTTTCTGGTCTCAGGTC
The DNA here is from genome assembly GCF_901001135.1 of Rhinatrema bivittatum. Taxonomy (NCBI): domain Eukaryota; kingdom Metazoa; phylum Chordata; class Amphibia; order Gymnophiona; family Rhinatrematidae; genus Rhinatrema; species Rhinatrema bivittatum. Next base: position 652,268,493 of record NC_042615.1, on the reverse strand, counting down.
ACTCAGGTTGTGGCCGATATTTAGGATTACCCCATATTTATTGGCCTCATCTTGATCTACTGGGCAGTTGGATTGGCTCTTCAATACATGTCAAGAACAGGTCATTGGTCAGACAGCTGATGTTAGCTGCTCGATTCACAATTGCTAAATTTTGGAAAGCCAATCCCAAACTTAGATTACTGGTGTGCCCAGGTTCAAGACATTGTTGATACTGAACATTTTTACTTTGACCAAAAGAATGCTCATTTATAAATTTAAGTGTATGTGGGGGGCTATATGAGAAATATTGTGAACATCAGCAGGGTCTTACTTTGTAGCCATTACTACAATCCTTGTTCGTGTGTTAGTAGTGAATACCTTCCTGCCTGTTTTTAATGATATACTTGAGAACTATATATGCTGTTGGTATTGTATGCTATGCCTAAAATGTATTTAAATAAAGAGTTATTAAAAAAAAGATAAATAAATAAAGAGCAATGGTGGAAAATGTTGAAAATTTGGCCTCATCAAGGTCTATATTCAAACAACTGGTCCAGCTAAGTTCAGGAACCTTAGATGGACAAACTGCATGATTTGAATTTCACACAGTGCCAACTGTCACCAATTTATCCAGGGAAGGTTTTAACTAGAATAAAGCTTACCTAGATAAAATTGGGTGTATTCCTGGGAAGGGCTAACTTTCTTGATAATGCTGATATTCAGTATGATCTAAGTCAGTCTGGTCATGCTGAAAAGCAATTCTAAAAGTATTTATTTATTTATTTATTTAAAATCTTTTCTATACCATCGTTAAGTTAAATAACCATCACAACGGTTTACAGAAGGGCACGATAAAGAGAAATATGGGTGGTATAGATTACAAATTAATCAGTGCCATCATAGTACATTAACAATTTAAAATAATAAACTAAGGGCCTTATTTTTCTAAAAGAATCGCACACGGTAAGGGATGTTTTGCACGCGAAATGTCCCTTTTCGCGTGCGATACCAAAATGGGGGCGGAGTCGGCCCCGGAAGAGGAGGAGTCGGGGCGTCACCGGGGCCGACTCCGCGAAGACGCCGCGGACTACGAAAAGGTAAGGCCCTTTTCACGTCTGCTTTCGCTCCCAATAGCTACACCTCCTATGGTGGCGCTATTGGGTGCAAAACCGGTAGCGATCGCACCGCAATGGTGCGATCGCTGCCGGCTAGCACAGGCCTGCTCCCCATTTTGGCCTCCCGCCCCTCATTTCCTAAAGTATCGTAGGCCTGCGATATTTTAGAAAATGAAGCCCTAAGTGTGTAAATTAATCCTGATTGTTAGGAACAAATTAGGCGGGTTGATTTTAACATTAATATGCTTTTGTAGGTTACTAATAACTTCTAGCTTGGTGCATCCTTATCTATCAACTATTTTTCTCCTTCTCTTTATTTTTATAAAATGCTTGTTTAAAAAGCCAGGTTTTCAGATTAGTTTTGAATAATTTCAGATTTCTCTGTAGTCTTATTTCGAGTGGCATGGTGTTCCATAGTAGGGGACCAGCCAGTGACAGTGCTCTTTCCCTTACTTGTGTGAGATGTGCTGATTTGACAGAGGGGACAGTTAGTAGAGCTTTATTTGCAGATCTCAGGTTTCTTTGTGGTACGTGCACACGCAGTGCCGTGTTAAGCCAGTCGGCTTTTTCATCGTGGATTAGTTTATGGATTATACAAAGTGCCTTATATTGTATTCTTTGTTCAATTGGAAGCCAGTGGAGTTCAGCAAGTGTTCCTGTAATGTGGTCACTCTTTTTTGCCTGTCAAAACTCTGGCAGCAGAATTTTGCAATATTTGCAGAGGCCGAATTGTAGATTGAGGTAGTCCTAAAAGCAGGGAGTTACAATAATCTGTGCTTGCAGATATCATTGCTTGTAGAACTGTGCGAAAATTGTTAATCGTTAGTAGAGGTTTTAGTCTTCTCAGGATCATTAATTTTACGTTACCTTTTATTTTCTGTGAGATATGTTGTTTCATGTTTAGCTCAGGGTCAATTATTACTCCTAGATTCCTAACGTTTGTTGCTAACTCAGTGGTTTGAATATTTTTGATTGTGAATGTTGGTTGTGTGTGGTGTGTTTTTTACGTTCAAGGTATAAGAATTCAGTTTTGTCAATGTTTATTACCAGTTCCATCTGGTTTAGGAGCTGTTTGATTATTTCTAGATACATATTGGCTAGTTTCATTGTTTCTTCGATGGTGTTTGGAATGGGTAACAGTAATTGTATATCAACTGCGTAAATGTAGTGAATGATTCCCAGTCCTGCTAGTAAATGACATACTGGGAGGAGGTAAATGTTAAAGAGTGTTGCAGATAGGGCTGATCCCTGTGGGACACCAGTTAACAGTGTGACTTTGTCTGAAAGTGCATTTTGATTTGTACCTGGAAACACTATTGTTTAAGTATAACTCGAACCATTTTATTGTTTATTAGTGAGTCCTATTTCTTTCAGTCTATTGATTAGTATTCTGTGCTTTACAGTGTCAAATGCTGCGGAGAGATCTAATAGAGCCAAATGTAGTGTGTTCCTGATCGAATCCTCTTAAGATATTGTCTGATAGAGCTAATAGCAACGTTTCTGTACTGTAGTGTTTGGGAATCCATGTTGTGGGTTAGTATGTTGTTGTTATTTCAAGGTGGTTTGATAGTTGTTTTTGAACTGATTTTTCGATTAGTTTGGCTATTAGGGGTAAGTTGGAGACTGGACTGTAGTTTCTAAGATTTAAGGGGTCAAGGTTCTTTTTCTTAATAATTGGTTTGATTATGGCTCCTTTCAAGGTATCCAGCATTACTCCTTCATCTAGTGAGAGGTTGATGTTTTAGTTAAGGTTGGGGTTATTGTGTCGGCTATTTTTTAAGTTCTGTAATGGGTATGGTGTCGATTATGTGGGTAGCAGGGTTTAATTGCTTAATCATTTTTTCTACTTCAGGGTGTGATACCTCCTCAAATTCTGACCAGATACTGACGTCTCTAGTGGGCATCTTAATCTCTTGTTTTGTAGTTACAGGGATTTTTTCCTTAGATTCTCAATTTTGTCTTTAAAGAATTGGGCTACATCATTGCATTGTTTTCTTGTAGGGTTAGGTGATTGTTTGTGTTGTCACATGTTAGGTTGTTTACTATACTAAATAGGGTTCTGGCGTTGTTTGCAAATTTTTCTATTTTTGAGCTGTAGTATTTTTTTTGTGTGTCTAAGATTGTTTTTTTGTAGTATGCTAGTTGTTTTCTGTACTTAGATTCTCAGTTGATTTGTTGTTTTTCCATTCTTTTTCTTTTTTTCTAAGTATCCATTTTACTTCTTTGATTTGTTCACTATACCATGGATTGTTTAACTTTGGTTCTTTAATGCGGGCCATTTTGAGAGTATTTAGTTCATTAGCTAAAGAAGTGATTCTGTTTAGCCAGTCAGTTGTAGCGTTGTGGCTATCTACGTAGTTGATGTGTGTTATTTCTTCGGATAGTTTGTCTTTAAGAATTTCTGTGTTATAAGGGGGGGGTATGAGAATTCAGCTGGTTCCATGTTCTGTTTTTTTATTGGTCCTTTGTGCTTTATCTGGGAGTTAATGAGGATGTGGTCTGACCATGGGATTTGTGTGTATTCGGTTTTTATGTTTTCAAGGAGGCTACTGTTAATAAAGGTTAGATCTAATGAGTGGCCTGCTTTGTGTGTTGGTTTGTCCGTGATCAATTTAAAACCTAATGTAGTCATTATGTCTAATAGTGCTTGGCAGGTATTAGATAGGGGGAGAGCACCCATGTGTAGATTAAAGTCGCCTAATATTATGGTGGGTTTAGAGGGATTTAGACGAGAACCCGGACATCTGTACAATAACAGAAACATGGCTTAAGGAAACGGACACAGCTCTCCTAAACCAACTCCCCACTAAATCTTACAACATTTTTTCTATCCCTAGGCCCAAAAGAAAGGAGGATGAATCCTACTAACCATTAAAAAAGAATTTAACATGTTACATCAATCTATCACTTCTCCTCCTAAACTTGAAATAGGCCTCTTTAAAACCCCTTCTCTGCAAATTTGTTTTATTTATGCGCCCCCCCCCCCCCCCCAGGAACTCTTGATAGCTACCCATCATCTTTTATTGAATACATTGCCAAAAACATCTCCATAGACACGCCAGCAATCATTCTAGGAGACCTGAACCTACATATCGACAGCTCACTTCGAACTCCCTCATGCAACATCATTCTTGATTCCTTGGAAGCTTTAGGTTTCATGCAGTCCATCAACTTCCCAACCCACAAAGCGGGTCATACCCTTGATCTTCTTTTCACTAATTCCCAGATACAGGTTGACCCCCAACTGGCACACCCATCCCCTGGTCTGACCATTACCTCATTAGAACCACCTGCTCTGTAAAGGAACCCCCCAGCCTTCACGATACAAACAACACCATACACTACAGGAAAAACTGTAAAAGAGACGACCTCATTTCAGCACTTTCTAACAAATTAAACGATCTAGATCTTTCAAATGCAGACTCTGCCCTAACATCATGGCACGACATAACAAATACTGTAGCCAACCAAATATGCCCTTTACAATCTAGGCAACTACACCAACAGCACAACAAATTAAAGAACCCATGGTACACACAAGAACTAAAAGACCTGAAACATCACCTTAGGAAAACCGAAAAGGCCTGGCGTAATGATCCAACCCTAACTCGACTGGCACAATTCAAATCCTCTCTACATCATTACAGCGAAAGGCTAAATAATGTTAAAAGAGATTTCTATTCCACAGAATACACCAATTCCAATACAACCCGCAAGCCCTTTATGACTACATTGCCTCGCTCACCAAATCAGCACCCCCTTATATTCCCGAAGATGTAGCTAAAACCAAATGTGAAGAACTCGCTACATTTTCAAGACAAAATCAACAAACTGCTGACACACTTTCCCACCTCCTCTCCTCCTACGCAAGCCTACCAAGAAGCTTACAAGGCCCCCCCTAGAAACCTCACCAAAGGCCTCATATCACTAGACCACACCACCGCCCTCGAAATAGAATCATTTATCAAGAAAGCCAGACCATCCTCGCACTCTTCAGACACTATCCCTACAAAACACCTCCTCTCTATTCCTAACTTAATTGCACAACCCATAGCCAACATTATAAATTCCTCCATCATTTCAGGCTTTATACCTAACCCTCTCAAACAAGCTATTGTCAAGCCAATACTGAAGAAACCGAAATTTGATCCCACTGATCTGTCCAATTACTGCCCCATCTCAAACCTCCCGTTCATCTCAAAACTTCTTGAAAAAACAATCAATAAACAACTTCAGAATACCTTGAGGACAACCAACTCCTCGCCCCCTCACAGTATGGTTTCCGGAAATTCCATAGCACGGAAACCCTCCTCCTTTCCCTGTCTGACCAACTTATCAAAGGCCTTGACAAAGGTTAATCCTATATCCTAGCCTTCCTAGACATCTCCTCAGCATTTGACACCATCAGCCATAGTATTCTCCTGCAACGACTAACTGAAATTGGAATAACAGGCGTTGCACTCAACTGGTTCAAGTCCTATCTCAGTAATCAAAACTTCAAAGTCAAAATAGGAAACCATGATCCAAAGCTATTTCCCTTGACCACAGAGTACCAGAAGGCTCCTCTCTGTCCTCCACCCTCTTCAACATTTACATCCTACCTCTCTGTCATCTTCTGTCCAGCCTCAAGCTTCCCCACTACATCTATGCCAACGACGTGCAGATACTTATTCCTGTATCGACACACTTCCTAATGCCATGAACATCTGGAAATCCACTCTTCTTTCAATTAACAAACTCCTAACTATTCACCTTGCCCTGAACACTGCAAAAACTGAAATCATGCTTATTTCACCCTAAGTCACCCTAACACCATTCCCCTGCCTCATCCTCAATCCCATTAATCCCATTCTCCAAACAGGTACGAGACCTAGGGGTTATCCTGGATAATCACATCAACCTCAAGAAAGTCATAAACAACACACTAAAAGACTGTTTCTTTAAATTGCACACACTTAAAAAATTAAGACCCTTACTCCACCCCCCCCCCCAGATTTTCGTACAGTACTTCAAACCACAATATTCTCCAAAGTTGTTTACTGTAATTCACTCCTCCTAGGTTTACCTAAAAGCTCCATCCACCCTCTACAAATACTACAAAACACAGTTGCCCGGATCCTCACTAACACGTGCTGAAATGAACACATAGCACCCGTACTAAAGGAATTACACTGGCTCCCAATTGCATCCCGCATCCAATACAAGACCCTCTCTATAATACACAAAGCACTGCCCAATCCAGAGATGAATTGGCTCAACGACTCTTTAACTTTCCACCAGTCAACTAGACCCACCAGACACCAATACCTCACCACCATTCACACTCCCTCCCCCAAAAACACCAACCTGGCTTCCACAAGAGCACGTGTGCTTTCTGTAGCCGGCCCTGCCCTCTGGAATACAATGCCAGTAAAGCTACGCCAGGAGGACTGCCAAAAAATGTTCAAGCAGAAACTTAAGACGTGGCTGTTCACAAAAGCCTACACCTAACTCCAGCCTACCCTCTCAACCTCTCTCACACCTACCTTTACTCCCCCCCCCAAAAAAAAAGCATTCTACTAACTTAACCCAGACATTCCCCAGCCTACACAACTGAATCATTCTCATCATTTCCTGTAGTGCAATGGTTATCCTATCTGCAATTTAAACAACGCATAGTTGAAGCATTCTTATCAGCCCTTTTCTGCAATCTATATATTATCTGTAATGTATTTAATGTCACAGTGCAATGTATATAGTTCACTACACATCCTGTTGTAGTTTATTATGTTTATTTATCCTTGCCTGTTTTATGTCAAATGCATCATTTGCGTAAGTTACTGTTATACTGTAAACCGATGTGATATCTTTGATGAATGTCAGTATATAAAAACCAATAAATAAAATAAATAAAATAAATTCTAAAAGAATTACCGGGTCTCCGGGCCAATAGCGGAAATCTCCGGGTGCTGCAGCAAAACCAATCTGCTTGGAACTGGAAAGAAGAAAGGAACATCATTGGTCTTGCATGGCTGAAAAAGAAGGAATTTGACAGTGATTTCTGCCATCTCCGGGCCTTTTTAACTCTTAACTTTGCTTCCTCGTGACACCACCTGCTCCTGCACAGCCTGTTTCCTGTATCCAGCCACTTGCCCGCCCCATCCTGTTTGCCTTGGCCAATCAACATTGCAATTTCCTGCCAGTGCATCAAACGAGGATTAAGAAACAGGCAGCATCCACTTCCGCAGCACAGGAGGAGAAGGAAGAGGCTGCTGCTGCTCCAGGAGCCCAAGTTAGAGTCTGCTGTTGTTAGTGTGTTTTGAAAGCGGGGGGAGAGAGAATGAATGAGTATGTCTGTGAGAGTGATGTATTTGTGTAGGAAGAAGAGATCTGAGAGTGTATGTAGGTGAGTAGAGAGAGCTGAGTGCAAGTGAACATGGATGTGAAAGTGAGTGAGCATGCGTGTATGGAAGGGAGAGACGTGAGTGAGTGAGTGAGTGTGTGTGTGTTGGTGGGAGAATGGCAGAAGGAAAGGTGTAAATGGACATGTGAGAATGTGAGAGAAAGAGCAGTGAAAGTAAGTGTAAAGATGTAAGAGTGTTTATGAGAGCAAATCTGTGAGCATCCGGTCACACTGTGCAGTTGCCCTCGCCCCCCCCGCTAATTCATGGTAATCTCAGGGTGACTGGAAGTCAAAAGTTCCCAGGTATGGTGGGGGGTCTGGGTAAGGAGAGGGGGTTGTTGAGTAAGACTTCTGGGGAGTGGGATTTCTGGGTTGGAGAGGGGTCTGGAGAGCAAAACTGCTGGGACATTGGGGGTCTGGAAGGGGAAAGGGGGTTGGGACCAAGAGTGCTAGGGAGTGGGGGAAAGGGAAGCAAGACTGTGGGGAGAGAGAGAGAGAGAGAGAACGAGCATGTGTGTGGGAGACTGACCCCACTTCTTCTCTCCCTGCTAATCCATGACAATTTTAGGGCTTCTAGAAATCAAAAGTTCTAGATATGGATAATGGAATTTTTAAAAATCCTTATTAGTTTTAATGAGTGTTATTTGAAATATTTTATTGATGCTTGGAAAATGTGTATGCTAGTTTTTAATTTTTGAATGCTGTTCTATTCATTAGTTTTGAATTATTATTTCTGTTGTTGTGGTTTTACTAATTTTATTGTTTTATGAGGAATGGTAATGATTCTGTTTTTCCATTTTTGCAGTTCATATAGAATTTGGCTTGTGGTTTCCTGTTCAGTTTTTGTCTGTACATTTCTATTTATATTTTATGACCTCTTTATTCTGTATTTGAGGGTCTACTGTGTTTTGCATGTGTGACTGACATGAGGTATTCCAACAGTGTGTAGTTTGTATGTAGGAATCTATAGCAGCTTGGCTTGTTCTGTTTCCGACATATATTAGTCTTTTAGGCCTGGTGTAATATTTGCAGTGTTAACTTTCATAAGTAGGGTTATTGCTGTTTGAGTGCTGGCAGTTAGTGTTGTTTTGATTATAGAAAACTTATTGCATTGTAATTCTGTTTTCTTGTGGCTCTCTGAGGGTCATTCCCATGCCCAAGATATATAACAGTAGGCTTAATACCATATGAGTTCCAAGTGCCTCTTGCTTTTTGCAGGGTTTTCTGGTTGGCACCACAGCAGTGCATATAATATACATATTGTAAGTGATATTTTTACCTCAGAAGACTGTGCTTTGAACGTCCTTTTTCATGTAAAATGTTATTATAAATTCATAAATTTTAATTGTGTGTGATGGGGTGGAGGGCACTAATTCCCTTGCACTGGCCATGGGCATTGCTGTACAAACATTTAACAAAGTCTCCCAACTCATGGTGTCATGTGCTGTGTAATGGGTGAGGGCACAGTTTTTCACTTGGTCATAGGCGCCACATTGCCTGGCTACGGCTCTGAATAAAGCAATACTTTAACCACAGATATCCCTTTGAAAAACTACGCTCATAAAAATCTGTAGAAATTTAGAAAAAATTCCCTAGTCCCTCCAAAACTCATGATGAATTGCATTGGTTGGAATATAAAAATGTTTTAACACATTTTCCCCAAACTCAGAAGGAAGACTGGCCACATCTTTCCTCCTGAGATGTTTCCCAAAATCAAATACTGAGCTGAAGTTATGTAATGATAGCTTTGCACCTTTACCACATTTTTCCCTGTTTTTCATCTGCTGGAAATTTTTGCCTTTTTAGATCCTCCCTGGATGTTGGCCATTCTCCCTGTTTTGGGATTGATCAAGCTCCCCTTTATAAAAGAAGTTGAGTATGCTCAAAATGTGGTTAAAGGTTTTCTTTGGTTGGAGTTAGATTCTGATTTAGAGAGAAATAGAGTTTTCTGGTGGATATTATGTAGGCCCCGCAGCCTAAACAATGGGATTATTCAAGCACAGAAGCCCAGCTAGAGCCTTCACAGACTAGAAGGTTCTGACTTGAGGAAGAAGAGAAGATCAGAGAGGATTTTTTACTTTTCAGTGTTATTGTTTCTGACCAGCTCCCAGCTCAGAAGGGCAAAGCCCCTGTCTGAGGGGACTGGACTTTGGTTCCTGTTTTCAGTGCCCAGTAAAGCAGAGACTGTTGTGAACACTGAGGCAAGTTTTAATATATTTCCAAATAAAGAAGCACAATGCACGTCGTGATTCTCATTCAAAATAATCTCATTTCAATGACTAAATGAGATCAGCCACATTCATAGGCTTCTCCTCCACTGTAGTATTGGCAGTAAGGTCAGGTTATTGCATTCTTCTCTGCTCAGTAAAGGTGGTGTGTGTGTGTGTGTGTGTGTGTGTGTGTGTGTGTGTATGTGTATGGTGTGTGTGTGTGTGTGTGGCAACCCAGGGGTAAAAATTGTTTTGAGAACTTTCATTTCACCTTGAAAAGAGAGAAAACATTTTCCACCACATCTCCCTGCCTATTTTTGGAGAAGTGTTTTTTTTTCCTATCACTGGGAAGGGATTTTGGACTTTGGACACTGATTCAAGTTTGGAGATGGATAAAGAGACTGTAATATTGGGAGTTATTCTTTTGTTGCTGATGGGTTTTGCCTTTCTTGCATGGATTTTGTTCAAGTTGCAGTAAACGTTTTTTTTTGAACCCCATTCCCAGTCTACTGCCTGTTTTGTTACCTCCTGCTTGAGAACTGCTGAAGAATGAGTACTGATACAGGCAGAGCCAGGGCGTCTGTAGCATCCTAGGCATCCCAATTTAACATTGCCCCCACCCCCCCAAACACCTACTCTGAGAGCGGTAGCTATATACCTCTTACAGGGCTGTCTCTCTCTTTCACTGCTTTTGTCCCTTCTTTCACATTTTGAAAAATGGTGCTCTTGCGTACCCTGGCGGCACGCCGCCCTAGGCAACCCTTGTCCCCACCTAATGGTTGCGCCAACCCTGGTTACAGCAGTGACTGAAAGTCCAAGGAGACTGTGACAGGGTTCCCACCCTAAAGAGCCTAGGGTTCCAGAGGCTTGTCCTCTTCTATGCCAATTGGACCCAGGCTTCCCAGTTGCTAATTAGTGCAAAGAAGTTGCAAGAAGATTGAAAGATCCATGACAGTGAGTGTGGCCCTGGGACTGGCCCTCAAACCTAGAGGGGGTTACATTTATAATTAGCATTTGCAAAGCACATACTAGATATGCTATGGACACCGTTTAGATGATAGCTTGGTTAAGATAAAAGATTACTGCTTTTTTTGTTTGGATTCTAAGTGTCTGCTTACTGGTAGCTAGGTCTGTATTATAAGTTCTTAAAGTCTGCCCCTAATTGTGCAAATTAAGGGCCTGAGGTACATGGGATTTTATTATTGAATTTTTAGCCTTCGATTTGAGGCCAGAAATAGACAGGTTGGAGCATCAGATTGGCAGAGTTCTCTCAGAATCAGTTTGGAGTGCTTCCAGCAAAGCTTTTATGCATTGGGAAGTCAATTTTCAAAGCTGTTTCTGCAGGTAAAAGAGTGCTTTCCTGGCAGAAAATAATGGGGTCTTTGAAACTTGCCCACCCTCTCTTTACTATGTGTATAATTTTACATATGGTGAAAAGAGGCATTTCCAGGGGCAGGGTTGGAGATGGATTTTGCAAGTACATGCATACGTTTACATTTTCTAAGAGTATGCACATAACTTGACTCGGAAAAATAAAATAAAAAATGTTGCACAAAAAAAAAAAAAGATACAAAATTGTGCATGTACTTTTCAGAGACAATTTTCATAGAGAAAGTTTTCTCTTTGGAAACTGATGCAAAGTCCACATATTAAAAAAAAAAAAAAAAAAGAAAAAAAAAACCATACCCACAAACTTTGCATTTCTGCAAGCAGTTTGAAAATTACCCTTTTAATTAGAAATGAGGTCTTTCCTTGTCTGTTGTAATCCAAGATTAAAGCAAATGCATTTTATTACAAACTGCATTTAGTTATGAAAGGTTGTGATGGATTTGGCTGGATTGTTAGACAGTCTTGTCATATGTCTCTTTAGAACATTTGACATGAATATTTTTAAAATAATACAGCGATGGAGTACTAAACATATTTCCTCCATTACTGTAAATCTAATCAAATATCCTAAGTGCCATTAAATATTTTAGTCCTTGTTTTAAAAGATTGATATCATGCACTTATACTACATGATGTTTTAATTAAATTGCATGTATGAAATTGTGATGAAACCCTTAAAATAGGGCCTGGTCACTAGAAATTTGCCCTTGAAATTTTTGACCATTCTCCAGTCAGAAAGTAGCAAAAAAAAAAAAAAGCTCAGTCAGTCTCCATGTCTATATCCAGCAAATCCTAGGGTGTTGGGACATCTACCTCCATTTCTTCCAGGCTTCCTCTGTCTGCTCCAGATCAGGTTCATAAACCTGTGTTTCTGGGTGGGGCTTCTCCTCTTCCAAATCAGCTCACCTGTGTTGCCAAGGTGACTGGAGTCCCTGCCTGACCTACACTCAGGGACTCCACCCTCAGAGTCCCATTGGTCCAGTTCTCTCTCAGGAATCCTGGGAAATGTAGTCTTTCCAAACTACTGTCTTGCTCTTGGGTTTCACGCCCCCCCCCCCTTCCCCCCCCCTTCCCCTCACCTTTCTCCCAAGCCTCTGCGCATGGTACATCTTTAGCCAGCTGTGTGTCACATTTTTGTGATTTTGTTCAGACCTTTTCTTCTGTGTCCCCTGCGGGATGCAGGGCACAGTTATTTGTCTTGTATTTCGGTGGGAGTGGGCTGGTGCCCCTCTCCGGGCATTTTTCTGTACGGTCTGAAATAGGCTCTTGGGTTTCGCACGCTCAGTCTCGCCCTGTGGTCTGTGTACCGCCACCTGGCACTAGATTGGGGTGAGGGGGCTACCTCACCACACCACATAAAAGGTGATGAAAGTCTGATTACCAAGCTGTTTCCCCAAATTGGGAAAAAAGC